>NC_092499.1:149381518-149684548 GCF_047511675.1 Marmota flaviventris
GGTTTTTTCTTTTTTTAAGGAATGAACTCCAAGCAATGAATTTTCCTCTTAGAACTGCTTTCAATGTGTCCCATAGATTCTGATATGTTGTGTCTATGTTTTCATTTATCTCTTAAGAATTTTTTAATTTCCTCCTTGATGTCTTCTATAACCCATTGATCATTCAGTAACCTATTGTTCATTCTCCAAGTGATGTATGCTTTTTCCTTCCTTTTATCATTGATTTTCAGTTTCATTCCATTATGATCAGATAAGACACATGGTATTATCTCTACTCCTTTATATTGTCTAAGAGTTGCCCTGTGACATAATATATGATCTATTTTTGAGAAGGATCCATGTGCTGCTGAGAAAAAAGTGTAACTGCTTGATGTTGGGTGGTATATTCTACATATGTCAATTAAGTCTAGGTTATTAATTGTGTTATTGAGTTCTATAGTTTCCTTATTCAACTTTTGTTTGGAAGATCTGTCCAGTGGCGAGAGAGGTGTGTTGAAGTCTCCCATGATTATTGTATGGTGGTCTATTAGACTCTTGAACTTGAGAAGAGTTTGTTTGACGAACATAGCTGCACCATTGTTTGGGGCATATATATTTATGATTGTTATGTCTTGTTGGTGTATGGTTCCCTTGACCAGTATGTAGTGTCCCTCTTTATCCCTTTTGATTAACTTTGGCTTGAAATCTATTTTATTTGATATGAGTATGGACACTCCTGCTTGTTTCCGAAGTCCATATGAGTGATATGATTTTTCCCAACCTTTCACCTTCAGCCTATGTATGTCTTTTCCTATCAAATGCGTCTCCTGTAGGCAGCATATTGTTGGGTCTTGTTTTGTGATCCATTCTACTAGCCTGTGTCTCTTAATTGGTGAGTTTAAGCCATTAACATTTAGGGTTATTATTGAGATATGGGTTGTTCTTCCAGCCATATTTGTTTATTTATGTTACTAAACATGGTTTGTTTTCCTCTGTGATTATTCCCCCCCCCTTTACTGTCCTACCTCCCACTGTTGGTTTTCATTGTTATTTTCCATTTCCTCTTTCTATAATGTTTTGCCGAGGATGTTTTGAAGAGATGGTTTTCTAGCTGCAAATTCTTTTAACTTTTGTTTACCGTGGAAGGTTTTAATTTCATCTTCCATCCTGAAGCTTAATTTCGCTGGATACACAATTCTTGGTTGGAACCCATTTTCTTTCAGTGTTTGAAATATGTTATTCCAGGATCTTCTAGCTTTCAGAGTCTGTGTTGAAAGATCAGCTGTTATCCTGATTGGCTTACCCCTAAATATAATCTGCTTCCTTTCTCTTGTAGCTTTTAAAATTCTCTCCTTATTCTGTATGTTGGGCATCTTCATTATAAAGTGTCTAGGTGTGGATCTCTTATGATTTTGCACATTCGGCGTCCTGTAGGCTTCTAGGATTTGGGATTCTGTCTCATTCTTCAAGTCTGGGAAGTTTTCTCGTATTATTTCATTGAATAGATTGCTCATTCCTTTGTTTTGGAGCTCTATACCTTCCTGTATCCCAATGACTCTTAAGTTTGGTCTCTTAATGTTATCCCATATTTCTTGGATGTTCTGCTCATGGTTTCTTAACAGTCTTGCTGAGCTGTCTATGTTCTTTTCAAGTTTAAATACTTTGTCTTCATTGTCTGATGTTCTATCTTCTAAGTGTTCTACTCTGCTGGTAGTATTCTCAATTGAGTTTTTAAGTTGGTTTATTGCTTCCTGCATTTCTAGGATTTCTGTTTGTTTGTTTTTTATAACCTCTATCTCCCTGTATAGTTGATCTTTTGCTTCCTGGATTTGTTTGTGTAATTCATTGTCGAAGTGATCTTTCATTGTCCGATTTTGCTGACTAATGTCTTCCTTGATACTCCAGATCATCTGAAGCATGTATATCCTGAATTCTTTATCTGACATTCCATCTTCTGCAGCTGTTACCTCTTCTAAAGTTTAGTTGACCTGCATTGCTTTTGGTCCTTTCTTTCCTTGTCTTTTCATACTGCTTGCGTTTCTTTCTGCTTGGTGAAACTGTTGTATTTTTCAAAATTTTTCCCCCTATATATTTATATTGCTCTTGTATAGTTGAAAAGTCTCCCTTGCAGGGTTGGGCGGCGGTCTGCCTACCTTGCAGGCTCGGGCGGCGGCTCTGCTCTGCCCCTCCTCCAATTGGTGTGAGGTGTTTACCACGCCCGCGAACCCCTGGGCCTGTTCTGGCGGTCGGTCGCAGGTCTGCCTACCTTGCAGGCGTGGGCGGTGGCTCTGCTCTGCCCTTACTCCAATTGGGGTGACGTGTCTACCATGCCGGCGGGTCGCTGGGCTTATTCCGGGCGCGGGAGGCGGCTCTGCTCTGCCCCTACTCCAATTGGGGTGACGTGTGTACCACAGGCCACCGGGCCTGATCTGCGGGTCGGTTGCAGGTCTGCCTACCCTCTAGGCGCAGGCAGCAGCTCTGCTCTGCCCCCCCTCCAATTGGTGTGACTTGTCTACCACACCCGCGGACCGCTGGGCCTGTTCCGGGCGCGGAAGAAGGCTCTGCTCTGCTCCTACTCCAATTGGAGTGATGTGCCTACCACCCCGGCCGGCCACTGGGCCTGTTCCACCGGTCTGTCGCAGGTCTGCCTACCTTGTGGGCACGGGCGGCAGCTCTGCTCTGCCCCTACTCCAAATGGGGTGACGTGTCTGTCGCACCGGCAGGCCACTGGGCCTGGGCCGCTGGTCGGTCGCAGGTCTGCCCACCTTTTGGGCAAGGGTGGCGGCTCTGCTCTGCCCTTACTCCAATTGGGGTGATGTGTGTACCACGCCGGCAGGCCGCTGGGCCTGATCCGCCATTCGGTCGCAGGTCTGCCTACCTTGCAGGCGCGGGCGGCGGCTCTGCCCTGCCCCTCCTACCACACCCGTGGGCCGCTGGGCCTGATCTGCCGGTTGGTCACAGGTCTGCCCACCCTGTGGGCACGGGTGGCGGTTCCGCTCCGCCCCCATTCCAATTGGGGTCACATGACCACCACACTGGTGGGCCGCTGGGCCTGATCCGGGCGCGGGTGAAGGCTCTGCTCTGCCCCTACTCCAGTTGGGGTGACGTGTGTACCACGCTGGCAGGCCGCTGGGCCTGATCTGCCGGTCTGTCGCAGGTCTGCTTACCTTGCAGGCGCAGGCGGCGGCTCTGCCCTGCCCCTCCTACCCCGCCCGCGGACCACTGGGCCTGTTCTGCTGGTCGGTCGCAGGTCTGCCCACCTTGCGGGCGCGGGTGGCGGCTCCGCTTCGCCCCCTCTCCAATTGGGGTCACGCGACCACCACGCCGGCGAGCCGCTGGGCCTGCTCCAGTCGTGGGCGGCGGCCCGGCTCCTCCCCTCTGGCTCTACGACAAAGCGAGAGAGACTCGGGTGTCTGTGACTCACCCTCCCTACCAGGAGACCAACTGTTTCTGTTGCCGCTGGTATTGATGAAGTTCTCTCATCCGCCGCTTTCTGATTACATCAGATCTCTGCCATGTTGGTATCCTATGCGAATGGCAGCATTTCGTTCACTTTGCTGGGTGACCAAAGCAACGGGTGAGTCCTGACCGGCCCTCACAGGCCCTGTCTCAGTCCTGTTGCCACTGCCCACGAAGGCTCGGTTGGTATTTACCTCCACAGTACTCAGCAGGACCCGGACCGAGAAGCAGTTTCCGCGGGCTCCTTAGCCCTGGGTCAGAGCGGTTCTGGGAGCCGGAACTCGGCCGCTCCGTGCTCGGTGCATGCTCTGATAAGAGCAGGCTCCAAGAAGCAGTTTCCGCGGGTTATTTAGCACTGAGCCTGAGTAATTTGTCTGCAAGCCGCAGGCGAATGGCAGCCTGAAATTACCTGTTCTATGGCTGAATGAGCTGCTGTCAGTCGAAAACAGGGATGGTGACGTCAGCTCTCCAAGATGGTGGCTGCTGGCCTCCTCTGTGGTCTGACCGGTGTGGAGAACCGAATTGGACCGCTTCCTTCCCCCGTCTCGAACCCAGAATTCAGCACTGAGTACGGTGCTTGCACGGCTGGCAGAAACTGCAGCGCTGTATCCCTGCGTCGCTATCTCCTTGTTTCCCAGCACGCGCCGCAGACTCTAGCCGTGGGGCGATTTGCTGAATAAGCAGTTGACCCTCCGTGTGACAAATCTCTCGCGTTTGAGCCCCCGTAGCCGATCCTTGTGCGATGGAAATCCTTCCTCCAGGTTCCGGAGCACCCCACTATTGCTGGAAATTCCTAACAAGATAGCCTTTAGCTGTCCTGACTTGTCATTCTCCCACACAGTGACGCGGCACACCGGGGCAATGCACTCCCCTCACCGCCATCTTCCTCCTCTTTTTCCAAAGAATTTTTAACTTCATTGATTTTTCTCTTGCTTTCCTATTCTCTTTTGTTTACTGCTTCTCTCATTTTAATTATTCCTCTTCCTTACGTTTGCTGTCCAGTGTAGTTTGTACTTTATTTCTAGTCTCTTACTGTTGATAGTTAGGCTAGCTTCATTTTTGAGGTAGTCATTCAAAGCTATGAGTTTCTTTCTGGGCACTGATTTCACTACATTAAGTTTGGAATGTTGTGTTTTCATTTCATTTATCTCAAAGTATTCTCTAGTTTCCTTTGATTTTCTTTTGACTGTTGGTTATTTAAGAGTGTGTTGTTTAATTTTCATACATTTGTGAATTCCACAAAGTTCTCCTCGTTGCTAATTTCTAATTTTATTCCATTATGGTTAGAGAACATACTTTGTAAGATTGGAATCCTTTTACCTTTATTGAAGCTTATTTTATGGCCTACCATATGGTTTATCCTTGATAATGTTCCATATGAAATTGAGAAGAATGTGTATTCAGCTGTTGTTGGGTGGAGTGTTCCATAACTCTCTATGAGGTTCAGCGGGTTTTTAGTATTGTTCAACTCTTCTATTTTATGGCTGATTTTCTGTCCAGTTGTTCTACCCATTATTGAAAGTGAGATATCGAAGTCTCCAATTGTTATTGTCAAAATCTCTGTTTTTTTCTTCTCTTCTGTCTGCTCTTGCTTCATGTATGTTAGGGCTCTGCTTTTAGGGTTATATGTTTATATTTGTTAGTATAATAATACCAGAGATAATCAACTTATAAAGAGAAAAGGTTTGCTTTTGGCTCAGTTTTAAAGACCCCAGCCCATGATCAGGTACAACCATTGCTTTTGGGCCTTCAGTGGGGTACACCATGAGCAATGAAAAGGAACACATAGTGGAGCTTACCTCATGGACAAATGAGAAGGGGTTCAGAGTCCCACTACCCCCTTCAAGGGCTTGTCTTCAGTGACCTAAATACCTCTCACTAATCCCAGACTCTTAAAGATTCTTCCTCTTAAAAGGTACTGCCTCTCAACAGCATCACTCTGGAGACTAAGCCTTTAACACATGGGCCTCTGGGGGATATTTAATATATAACTATAGCAATATTATATGTTTTGATAGATTGCCCCTTTTATCAGAGTTACATTTCTTCCTTGTCTCTACTAACAATTTCTATATCAAAGTCAATTTTGTCTGACAGTATGGCCACTCCAACTCTTTTGGTTACTATTTGCATGGCAGTTCTTTTTGCTATCCATTTGTGTCTTTGAATCTAAAGTGAATCTTCTTATAAACAGCTTCTAGTCAGAACACACACACACACACAGTTTTGTAGTAGGAGGACTGAACCCAGGGCCTCTCAGATGCTAAGCAAGTGCTCTACCAATAAGCTACATCCCTACCCAGATCATATTTTTAAAAATTCATACAGACAACTTATGCCTTTTAATTGGACAGTTTAATACTAACACATTAACTTAATGTATTAATTTAGTACTAATACACTAATTTAATGTGATTATTGATAGGGTAGAAATTGCCAATTCTGCTGTTTGTTTTCTGTAAGTCTTAAATCTTTCCAATAGTACTACCTTTGTGTTAAGATATTTTCTAGTGTACTATTTTAGTTCCCTTATGATTTCTTTATATAATTCTGAGTTATCTTCTTAGACATTACCATAAAAGTTTCCATTAATGTCTTAATTTTAACAATCTAATTTATAACTTAATTTTAATGATATATCAAAACTTTGCTCCTATGTCATTCCCTTTTCCCTCCTTTATATTCTCTTAAAAAATAGCAACCATTTATTAACTACTCTTCATTAAATACTCATCTTTTTTTTTTCCTGGTACTGGGGATTGAACCTAGGGGTGCTTTGCCACTGAGATACATCCCTAGCCCTTTTTTAGATCTTTCTAAATTGCTGAGGATGAACTTGAATTTAAAATCCTCCTGCTTTGATCTCCAGAGTAGCTGGGATTACAGGTGTACATCACCACATCTGGAGATAGTTAATTCTTAAAACAACCTGAAAGTTGGGTATATTTATCTTCACCTTATAGTTGACAAACTTTGAAAATAGTGTAGCTAAGTAACTTTTCTAAGGCATTTTCTAAGCTGCCTTAAAAAGGCAGCTCTGAGGTTCAAACTCGGGTCTTTCTGACTCAACTTTTTTTTTTTTTTTTAATCGATCACCAGTGTCTCCTCCTCTTCTGGCCTCTATCATGACTTGCCAAACCTAGCTACTCAGCTCCTGCATGCCTACGTGAGCTGGGCAGTTTCCTCTTTCTCTAACAATACAGAAGTTTATTTCTCTCTCGTGTGAAAGTGAAATGCAAGATGATAAGAGTTTTGCACTCTTGTTGCTCTGGTAGTTTCTTTTAAATCTCTTCTTGCTACTTCCTCTTCACTATAACTTTTTTAAAAATAGTTTTAATTGACAAATAATTGTAGTTATGGCATACAGCATATTTTGGTATATGTATACTTCCAGAATGGCTAAAATGAGCTAATGCATATATGTAGTACCTCACATATTTATCATTTTTAGTAGTGAGAGCACTTAAAATCTACTCTCATTGTTATTTATTATATGCACCATGGTATTTAATTTCTTCCTGTGCATCTGAATTTTGTATCTTTTGACTCCTACTCCCAAGTCCACCACCCTACCCTGGGTAACCACCATTCTACTCTGTTTCTGTGAATTTGATGTTTTTAAATTCTACATGAGTGACACCATGTGGTATTGGTCTGCCTGATCCTGGTTGATCTCACTTCATATAATGTTCTCCAGATTCATCAGTGTTGTTGCAAACCACAGGATTTCCTCCTTTTTAGAGAGAGAAAAGCATTCATTTTGCCTCTACACCACATTTTCCTCATCCACTTATTTGTTGATGGCACTTAGGTGGCTTCCATGTCTTGGTTGTTCTGAATAATAAATGTGGGAGTGCAGTATCTCCTTGACATACTCTTGTCAATTCCTTTGGCTATACACCCAGTAGTAGGGTTGCTGGGTAATATGGTAGTTGAATTTTTGGTTTTTTGGGGGAAATTTTGATATGGTTTTCCATTAGTGTTTTACTAATTTACACTCACTATAATGTGTAGGAGTTCCTTTTTTTCCACATTCTCACCAACATTTGTTGTCTTTTATCTTTTTGATAATAGCCATTCTAACAGATGTGAGGTGGCACTTCACTGTGACTTTGGTATGCATTCCCTTGATGATTAATGATGATGAAAATTTTTTCATATATCCATTGGACATTTGTATCTCTTCTTTTGAGAGATGTCTACTTAGGTCCTCTGCCTATTTAAAAGTTCATTTGTTTTCTTACTATCAAGTTTGAGTTCTTTTTTATATATTGGTTATTAACCCCTTATCAGGGCTATATTTTTCAAATATTTTTTCCTGTTCTATAACTTGTCTCTTTACCCTGTTTATTGCTTCTTTTGCTGTGCAGGAGACTTTGGGTTTAATGCAATCTCATTCATCTGTTTTTGTTTTGTTTTTTCCCCTGTACTTTTGAGTACTTCTTTAAAAAAAGAAGAAAACAAATGGCCCAGATTAATATCATGGAAATTTTCCCCATGTTCCTTTCAAGTAATTTCAGGTCTTACATTTAATTCTTTAACCATTTTGAGTTGATTTTTGTGTACAGTACGAAATGGAGTTTAAGTTCCTTCTTTTGCATCTGGATATCCAGCTTTCCCAGCACCATTTCTTGAAGACTGTCTTTTCCCCATTGTGTGTCCTTGGCATCTTTTTAACAAATCAATCACAAATGTGTATTTTTATCTCTATATCCTGTTTCAGTTTTTCAGCTGTTTTAATACCAGTATCATCCTGTTTTTATTGTTGTAGCTTTGTAGTATGTTTTGTAGATGTGTCTGGGTTTTCTCATTTTGTTCAAGATTGCTTTGGCTATTTAGAGCCTTGGGATTCTGTATGAGTTTTAGTATCATTTCTGTTTCAGTGAGAAATATCATTGCTGTTTTTAGAGGGATTGCATTAACTCTGTAGACCACTTCAGAGAGTACAGACATTCTAGCAATATTAACAAGGGATATATTTCCACTTATGTCTTATTTGATTTATTTCATCCACAGTTTAGTTTTTGGTGTACAGATCTTTCTTCTATTTGGTTAAATTTACTTCTAAGTATTTGATGTTCTTGTAGCTACTACAAATGGGATTTCCCCCCTGCTTTCTTTTTCAGACAGTTCATTGTTTCATATCTCCTTCATGCTCATATTGTTACAAATTATCTCTGCACATTAAGTGCTCATCAACATAGACTTATAATTACCATACCATACAGATACATTTTAAATTAAATATGAGAAAGAATGAGTAACAAACAAAAATTAATTTACTCTTTTATACTTCCTAGTGTTGATTATTTCTCAGTATGGATTTCATATTTCTTTGCTACCTGACCCCTTGGCTTTCCCATGCATTCCTCCTATCTAATTTATCTTCTTTCCCTTCAGTTTTAGACATCCTTTCATTTTATCCTGTAGGCCTGTAAGAATTTCACTTGTGCAACCTCTGCTGTCTTCCTGGTTGCCTTACCTCTCTCCCCTCCGTCTGAACACACTGTGAAGGCTTCTGTTTCCCATACTATGGGGAAATGGTCCATTTGAAGGCAAAAAGACTTTAAAAACGTCACATTTCTCATATCTCCAGGAGGCTGAAGCAGTAACCTCTAGAATGTCTGTTTGACTCTATCAATTGCGCATAGTTCACAACCACTAAATAAAGCTATTGCCCCCATGAGCAGACATTGGGTTCCAGTAGGGAGGTCATAAAACATAAGGTAGACTTAGTAATGGGTTTCTGGTAGGAGTAGACCACCAGGGCTGGCCATTAACACAACATTATCCTGGGCCATTGTTAAAGGACTGATCAATGGTGAATTAGAGTTTTGAGCCATGTATAACATTTGTGGCATGGTGTCACCATTAATCATGTTCTGGAATGCTGAGAAAAGACTGAAGTGAGCTAAAGCTCGAAGGTTTAAAGTTTCTTGAAGCCAAACTCATTTAATGATATTCATGAGTGAATGACGTATTGTGGTAACCAGTCTTTGGTATTATTCCAATTCCATTGGTGATCCCAAGGGCTAGATAGCTGCCCAGATGCTGAGCTTTTTGGAAAACAGTCATTAGTATTCAGCATGAGTCTGGGGAGCGATCATATACAGCACATCGTGTATTTTCAAAGCTCCAAATGGTGACCAAACAAGGAGGAGAGGTTTGAGATTTCCACATAAAATTAAAAAGTTGTATTAGGCTGAGGAGAGAAGCCAGATTTTCCTGCAGTCTAGGACTTTCACAGGGTCCCATAGAACTGGAATCTGACCTGAGCATGAGAGTCAACTTTGAAGTGACAAGATACAAAGCAAGCTTAGAGTTCCAGAAATGTCTCATTTCTAGATGCTATACTATTGGTACAGTTACTATTATTATCATGAACAACAATAATATTAACTACAATCTCCTTGGACCTACTGTTCTAGGTGTTTTATAGACATCAGCATATATAGTTTAGTTTTCCAGAGCAATCTTTCATGGTATATTATGTCTCTTTTAAGATGAAAAAAAACTATATAGCACGTGTACTGTAGCATTGAACACACAAATATTCCACAGTGGGGGTGCACATGAAGCATACTCTTGCTGCCTCTTCACTGCTCCCATAAATCTACTCAGTGGGACTAGTTCTTCCCTTGGTCTGGATGAAAACCTCACCCCCATGAATTTTCTGCTTTCTCCTAAGTAATATAGTTCTCCAGTCACTGTCTAGTGTCCCGTCCGGCAGGACACATCAACGTGGGCAGCGAACCTAGATGGGGAGGAATGAAGGGACAAGAGACACGAAAGGTGACAGCAAGACAAAAGTTCTGATCAAGCTGCAAACTTTTATTGTTCACACAGGGGTATTTATATGGTGGGAATGGGGAAGCTCTCTTATCGGCAGTTGCTGGATGTCTGCACAAGGTGAGATAACCGCAGGATGTTTCAGGAAGATAGGTTTCAGGAAGATAGGTGGCCGCAGGATGTCTCAGGTGAGATAAGTAGCTGCAGGATGCCTCCCAGGCAGGATGTCTCCCAGGGGGCTGTCAGGCTAATCTTTGAAGGAGAATTTCCTTCTAGTCCCTGACAGTCTAGAGTAAGTTGAAGTTGCAAAATATGGTCCCAATTCAATATTAAAAATATCCAGTTCCATGTCATTTAACCCAGCTCTGAAATTGATTGAATGTTGAGTCTGCTCTTCCTCCTACGGCTTGGGCAGGGAACCTGTTCATGGGAAAGGGTGCATGATAGTCCTCTTAGAGCTGTCCCCACCTGGGCACTCTTGTTTCAGGAACTTGGGGAAAGGAGAGAGGAAAGGAAATGACTACTTGATCAGTACAGTTGTTTCTCCATGTTCATGGGTCCCTCCTACATGGATTCAAAATATGTGGAAAGAAATTGCAGACTTCTCTTGTCATTGTTCCCCCAGCAATGCAGTCTTACAACTGTTTACATAGCATTTACATTTTGTTAGGTGTTGTAAGTAATCTAGAGATGATTTCAAGTATTTGGGAGGAGATATGTAGGTTCTGTATAAATATGATGCCATTGTATACAAGGGATTTGAGTCGCCTCAGATTTTGGTATTTGAGGGATTCCTGGTACCAGTCCCCCTGGATACTGAGGGATGACCACATTGCTGTGGCGTTATAGAACGTAAGCATTGTTTAGCTCTTGCAGGTGCTTAAGGTTGACTTTTCTTCTAGGGCATTTTCATAGGTTGTTTGGAGGTACAAGCCCATCACCCCTTTGTCTGCTGGGATCTTTTTTCTATAAGGCCAATATGGGAGAAATGTTTACCTCCCTGTTGTTCCTTCATAGTTCCTGGGATGCTGGCTTATCACAGCTGATAAGCCCCTATTGTGTCCCTTCAGCACACAATCCTCTTAGATGGAGCCCCAGGCCACTCTCTCAGACATGGTTCACCGCATTCTCTGTCTTGAGACACACTTTGGAGGTGCAGGATAATTCTCATGCTGTGACCTCTTTTTTGCTCTACCGTGAGAGTAGCTCAGCTGCCTGAGCAATGGCGTCTCCCCTAAATTCATATGTAAAATTCCTAACACCTTGTGTGACTGAATTTGTAAATAGGGCCCATAAGGAGGTAATTAGGGTTAGAGATGATCAGGGTGTGTCATAAGAATTATGTTTCATAAAAAGTCACAACAGAGAGCTCTTACTTTTTTTTCCATGTATACTCGGAGGAAAGGTTGTGTGAGGACAAAAGAGCCACATGCAAACCAGGGAAAGAATTTTCACCAGAAACCAAATCCTCCTGGACTTGATCTGGGCCGTCCAGCCTCCAGAACTGTGAGAAATACATTTCTATTGTTTAACCCACTCTTTCTGTGGCTTTTTGTTATGGCACCTCAAGCTGACCAAGATATGGCCTCTTACCCTTTAGATTTGTCAGGTGTGAGCCAGGTACCAGTCCACAGTGCTGTTCAAACTTCTAGGCACATGTATTCAATCCTTTGAGAGGTTCCCACGCAGCCCTTCTTCCTAGACCATTGGCAGGCCTGGTGTTAGTGTTGCCACATGAACAGCTCTCTGCAAAGAAACCCTTCTCTAATCATCGAGCACCAACTCTGTTAAATCCATAAAGTGGGTGAAGGGTTTGGGGCTGGCAATATTGGTTTGACAGTTCTGATCATACATCCTTGTATTGTCTTGTTGTCAACTTTGAACTTCTGTTTTCACATCATTTAGTGCATAGCTAGAACAATGTCTGGAGTCCAGGTCTCCCTAATTACAATTTGTGGTCTCTCCTCAACTCTAATTACATTAATACTCTGAAATATAAGGATTCCAGACCATAAGTTCATGAGGGCAAGGCAGTGCCTGTTGAATTTACCACTGTGTACCTTGATGCCCAGAGTGCTCAGCACATGGACCAGGCTATGTGCCCATGTCAGAGAGGGGTGCTGCCCATGCTTTGGTAGGTCACCCTTGGCCTAAGCAAAAGGAAAAAAATATCAGAGTGGCATGGTTAGACCAAGGGACTGAAGGTCATTGCTGCTTTAGTTTCATCCCTAATGTGCTGTGTGACCTTGGCAAAAAACTTTCCTCTCTAAACAAGCTGGGTGAGGGAGTCTGATGGCTAATGCTTTGCATATGTATGTTGCAAGGAATAAGGAGACAGTCTCTGTGAAGCATATTTTGTCATTGGGGGACAAACAGTATAAGCTATTTGTTTTAAGAGACTGGCTTAACCGGCTCATCCAGCTTAGCTGAGAAACACCCCCCTGGCTATTGTCTCTGCAAAAGCAATGAAGTCTAATTAGCTACCCTTTTCTGCCTAGAGGCCAGTTAGCTCCCTCCAAACAGAAGACAAGATGCTGTTTTGGCATTCAAGATCCCAATCATGTCTGTCCATGATTGTCTATCAAACTTATTCATTCATCTAGCAACCCTAATGGAGCCCTCCATCTGCACTGGGCCTAGTGGTGGGTCCTGTGGGGAGCAATACTGGAAATGCACTGGTCTCTGCATCTCTATCATCCCCACAGTGCTGCACCCCTCATACCAGCAACTTCCACCTATCTCTGTTCCCTCATGCAGTCTATCTTTTCTGCCTAGAATGGCCTTTTCCCTCCTCTGCCTGCCAATACTTCTCCTTCAAGTTCTCTGAGGTTTTCATGGACTCCATTTCATGGCTCTTTGCTCCCTGGCCCTTTAAGATGTGAGGACAGAGAATGTGGCCCAGATTCAACATTCTTGGTGTTGCAGGTGGCCGTTCGCATTCTGGAGTGATTGATGGTCCTGGGTTACTCTTAGAGAGCTCAGTTAGTTGGACAGGATCTCATTTTTTAGGTGGTTTCACCCATGCATCATCTTCAGGACCCAAATCTAGCAAGCCAGCATTCCATCAGGCCTCTGAGGGACAGCTGTCATCCTGACAAGCTAATGTTTTAAAAGAAAAAGTAAAATGTGTTTAGCTTGCAGAAAGATGGGGTCCAGCGTGTAGAGAAGGTAAAAAAGACCCTAGGAAGCTTGCACAATAATGAGATGAGAAGAATAACACTTTGAGAGTGGAAACACTAATAAATACCAAAGGAGAACTAGAAAATTTGGCTTATTTTCCAACTCAAGGAAGCATAGGCCATGAACCCACAGAGGGTAGGTGGCTGAGTCGGGGCCGGCTACTGACTGCCTGCTTGGACACAGTCTAATGATCCATCTGCCATGGAATATAACTATCCCAGCAAAAAGATTACAGTGTCAGCCTGTGCGTCCAGTCTTGAATCTTCTTAAGAGTACTGGTCACTTTCCTTTCTATCTCCAGTTTTAAAATAGAGAGTATTAATAGAACATTTGAAGTACAACAGGACTAATAGGTCAGGAGATGATGGCCACTGAAAAGACAGTTTGTTACTCCCAGTTCCTGAGAGGAGGGGCCATGCATGAGGGCTCTCTGCAGAAGCACAGGGTCAGTTGGGAGGCAGAGGGAGCAGGAGGAAAATGTGGACAAGAACTTCTATTGTGGTTGCCAAGGGAAGGATCAAGTGAAGTAGGGCACATGGGATCTAGATTTGATTTAGTTGAATAATTTTATCAGGCTCTGGGGTAAAGAGGCCTTCCTTGTTGTCTAGTCCCTCACTGCAGGGTGACTAGGGCAGGTACAGAGTGGCCTGGAAGGATAAAGGGGATTACCTGGGGATAAACACTCTGACTTTGTTGGTTTGCATCAAAAAGAAATCAGAGTAAGCCCTCTCTGAATTGGCTGGGGGCAGTCCCTGCCGGTGCAGCAAAGGCCCAGATTCAAGACATAAGAATACAGAAAATTAAAAAAAAAAAAAAATTAATGTCCCTCCTTATATCTAGGTATAGGAATCTGTACCTTAAGTCTGGCTTTTAGTTTCTGGTGGCCTGGAGTCCTGCATAGATAGGCAACTTCCTCCTGCTGTTTCCTAGCAGTTCCAGGAGGCCTTGAGTGGGGAGATCTGGGTGAAGCACATATCCTGTCCAGCACCTGGCACACGGGACTCTGCACTGTAGAAAGAGTAGTTGCGGTGCAGGTAGGAGCCATTGGGAGGTGCATATGAGGCAGGGATGTGTATGGTGGTACAGGAGACCAAGGACTCTGTGAAGGATAAGCACAGCACTGAAGAGCTCAGGTGGGGAGTTTCCCTGTGCCTGGGATTATTACACCTTACTGAACATCAACTCATATAGAGGTGAAAATGGATTATATGAGGTTCTTTTGGCTTAAAGGGTTGCATTTGGAGTTACCTGGAGGTTTTTGCTGGAAGCAGTGATGTCAAGTGGCTGGAATGAGCGCACAGCAGAAGTTGGTCATGGGAGTGTTCAGACAGATGAGAAGAAAAGGAAATGAAGAGAAATTAATCCCCATCTGCAAAGGGACCAAGGCTTGCTTTCTTTAATCATCTTTAATGCTGTCACATCTCAAGCAAAGATCTCTATGAAGCCTCAGCCACGGGAGTCTGCAAGGATGAGCTGTTACTGTCATAGAAAGATGCATTCTGGGGAGCCAACTTTAGTGCCAATGGCTCTCAGAGTTCAAGCTCAGATACTTCCTGGACTGTCACTGGAAATCTGGTGCATTGCTGAAGGAACAGAGTAAAGGAGTTAGAGAAGATCTGAAGTGCTTCCTCCCTTTGACAGCCACAATCAGGAGTGATCAGTAACATACCTGGCAGCAACATGGTTAAGGCTGTGTATCTCCCTGAGCAGGACAGTTCACGGTGCCATGGGTGAAAGATGCCGGGCAGTCAGTCCCTGGAGAGTGGTTCTCTTGCTCAACCATCCAGCCCTCTACAAATGGGTTTATGCCTACAAGGAAGGCTTTTTGCTACCCAGAAGAAACTCGTGGCCTAAGGGGTGCATTAGAAAAGAGGCTCATTTAGGTTCTGGTTTTAGAAGTTTAAGGGCATCATACCATGTTGACTTGGCTCTGGTGAGGTCCACCTGGCTGTGACATGTGGCTTTATGGCAGGAACATGTATGGAAGGAAGAAATCACATGATAAAACAGGAAGCCAGAGAGCAGGGAGGGGCCTCGCTTGCTCTCTTATAATAACCTTCTCTTTTGAGAACTAATTGGGGTCTCATGAGACCTACATTAATCCTTCTGAGATTGGTGCTCCCAATGACCTAAAGATCCCTCTCGAGGCTCCGCCTCTTAAAGATGCAACACCTCCCAATATCACCACACTGGAGACCAAGGTTCCAACTCATGAAACCTTGAGGGACACACTCAAACCATATTCAACCATAGCTTGGGGATATAGGCTAACCACCAAGAATTGAATGGGATATGGCTGTGTCAGAATGGTGGACATGCAGGCAGCTATGGGGCCATGACAAGTGGGCAGAGAAAGGAAGGTCAGGTCAGAGAACAGCATGTGGAAAGGTCAGAGGAATCGGCTCAGAGTCTACAAAAGGTCATATGGCAGATGTTTTGGGCTTTACAGACTACACAATCTATGTCCAGTTACTCAACCACTTTTACGATACAAAAGCAACCACAGACATAAACTTATGGGAATGATTTCTGTGAATAAAACTTTATTGTAATAGCAGGCAGTGGGAAGGATTTGCTGGTGAGCCATAATTTGAAAAGCCCTGGCTTAGAGTCAGTGATCCCCAGGCAGATATGAGCAGGATGCAGAAGAGGAACAGGGCTGGAGGGAGAACATGCTACCTGGAGGGTGAGCTGGGCTCTGTCCTGATGGCTCCGGGAGCCAGGGATGGGCTTTGAGCAGGGAAGCAGTACAGGTAGTCCCTGTTAGATAGTGGTCCGAAAGAATCACTCTGGTTGTGAGGTGGCAACCAGCAGCAAGACTAGCCAGGAGGCTACTGCCATGAGCCTTAGCCAACACTGTCCACTTGGATTGGGAAAGAGGGGCAGGCTGGAGAGAATTTAAAAGACAGAATGACAAGATGGGGGATGTCCTGTCCATGGGCTGATGCTTAGATTTCTCAGATAAAAGTGGGTGGATCATTGAGATGAAAAGGCTTGAGGAGGAGTTTGGCTTGAGAAATGACCCCTGTCAATTGTGGGAGAAGGAGGAAGCTAAACTTCCCATGGTAGATTCTACAGGGACAGGAATAGGCAAACTAACCAGAAGTGAGGGCAGCTGCTCTTAGACTTTAAAGACATTCCTTCATTTCCCTCTGGTGTCTGCTGCCACAGTACAATTCTCTGGGGGTATCTGTCTTTTCTCTGCTTCTAAGATTTCTTCTTCATCGTTGATTTTATAAATTTTACTATGATGTGTGATGTAAGGATTTATTTCTAATTGTTTACTACAATAGCCCCTCCCCCGTTAATGGTTTTGCTGTCCGCGTTTTGTTATCTGAGGTCATTTGTGATCTGAAAATATTAAATGGGAAATTTTATAAATAATTCATAAGTTTTAATTAACTGTCACTCTGAGTAATGTGATGATAACTTGTACCATCCTGTTCCATTCTGCTCAGGATGCAAATCATTCCTTTGTCCAGCATATCCATGCCATATATGCTACCTATCCACTCGTCACTTTGTAGTAATCTAGGTTTTTGAATGGTATTTTGGGGTTTGTGTTCAAGTAACTCTTATTTTACTTAATAATGGCCCCAAACTGAAAGAGTAGTGATGTTGGTGTTTTGGGTATGTTAAGGAAGCACTTTAAAGCTTCTGTTTAGGGATGGGGTTGTGGCTCAGTGGTAGCGCACTTGCCTGGCATGTTCGAGGCATTGGGTTTGATTCTCAGCACCACATAAAAATTATAAATAAAGTATACAATTTGATGTTTAAGAAAAAATAAAGTGGAGGCTGCATCTGGCTCCCACTCTCACAGCCGTTGCAGTACATTGAGCTCCACAGAGACAGCGCGGGGGGGCGGGGGGGGCAAGTGAGAGCCGGATGGGCACTGGGAGACTCTGTGCCTCCCTGAGGAAAAATAACTAAACAAGGACGAAGGAGATCCTAAGAAGCCGAGAGGCAAAATGTCATCATATGCATTCTTTGTGCAAACTTGCTGGGAGGAGCACAAGAAGAAGCACCCAGATGCTTCAGTCAACTTCTCAGAGTTTTCTGTGTTCAGAGATGGAAGACCATGTCTGCTAAAGAGAAAGGAAAATTTGAAGACATGACAAAGGCGGACAAGGCCCATTATGAAAGCGAAATGAAAACCTATATCCCTCCTAAAGGGGAAACAAACAGGAAGTTCAAGGATCCCAATGCACCCAAGAGGCCTCTGTCGGCCTTCTTCTTGTTCTGTTCTGAGTATCACCCCAAAATCAAGGGAGGACACCCTGGCCTATCCATTGGTGATGCTGCAAAGAAAAGGGGCGAGATGTGGAATCACATGGCTGCAGATGACAAGCAGACTTACGAAAAGAAAGCTGCCCCACTGAAGGAAAAATACGAAAAGGATATTGCTGCCTACCAAGCTAAAGGAAAACCTGATGCAGCAAAAAAGGGAGTTGTCAAGGCTGAAAAAAGCAAGAAACGGAAGGAAGAGGAGGAAGATGTTGAAGATGAAGAAGATGATGATGATGAATAAGTTGGTTCTAGTGCAGTTTTTTTTTCTTGTCTATAAAGCATTTAACCCCCCTGTACACAACTCACTCCTTTTAAGGAAAAAAATTGAAATGTAAGGCTGTGTAAGATTTGTTTTTAAACTGCACAGTGTCTTTTTTGTATAGTTAACACACTACGGAATGTGTCTTTAGAGAGCCCTGTCCTGGTGGTATTTTCAATAGCCACTAACCTTGCCTGGTACAGTATGGGGGTTGTAAATTGACATGGAAATTTAAAGCAGGTTCTTGTTGGTGCACAGCACAAATTAGTTATATATGGGGACGGGTTTTTCATATATACAAATATATATTTATCATAAGCATATATATTCAGATAGGTGCTGCAGCTTCTTTGGGAGCATCTATTTTAACTGGGTGCATTGGGATCCTTGAACTTCCTGTTTATTTCCTCTTTAGGAGGGATATAGGTTTTCATTTCTCTTTCATAACTGATGTAGCTTATACGAAATAACTGTTGTTCTGTTAACTGAATACCACTCTGTAATTGCAAAAAAAAAAAAAAGTTGCAGCTGTTTTGTTGACATTCTGAATGCTTCTAAGTAAATATAATTTTTTTAATAAAAAAAAAACTAAAAAAAAAGAAAAAGTGCTTCTTTAAAGTGAAAAGCTGAAAGTTCTCAGTAGGGAAAAAAATATGCTGAGGTTGGTAAGATATATGATATTATTATAATAGTTCTGTTTTATTATTATTGTTAATGTCTTACTGTGCCTAATTTATCAACTAAACCTTATCCTAGGTATGTATGTATAGGAAAAAACACAATATACATAGAATATGGTGCTATAATTGGCTTCAGGCATCCACTGAGGGTCTTAGAATGTACTCCTTAAAGGGTACTACTATATGGGTAGTCCCTTTGATTTAAAGACTCATGTCTTTAATTCCTGGACATCCTTACCCATTATCTCCTTAAATACGACTCTTGTCATCTCTTTGAGTATTGTCTCTGGAGTAGCTATTAGACAAAAGTGGATACCTTTCAAATTGCCTATGCTTTTTATTATCTCCACTTTAATTATTTTAAAAGTTACATTGTCTCTACTGCCATCTTAATAAAATGCTTCACCATTATCTTTTGATTCATGAATTCTCTGATTCCTTTATCACTAGAATTTATCCAGTGTTTTGATTTTTGCATTTTAATGACTTTGCCAATTTTGAGTTTTCTAGTTGGTATTTTTCCTACCTACTTTTAAAAAATGATTTTTCTGTTCTTTTAAAATACATGTTACCCTTTAATTTATCCCTTTAAACATCCTATACTACAATGAAAATTCAGTTCATAGATGCAACTGGCAGTGTGCAGACAGATAACGTCTGTCCACCATGACTAGTCAGTTTGGTCTGGAGAAAGAAAACTATTCAGGACTGTTCAATGTGGTTTGACTTGTCAATATATTGGAGAGCAATGGCAATGTCACTATGCAGTGTTAGAGGCACAAAGTTCATTTGAGGGTACTTAGGAGTGAGGCATTCAAACGTTGAGAGCTTGGCTTTGCTGAGTACAACAGATCAGAAAGACAGCAGATCTGATTTCTCCTTGGGCAGAGGTTTGTTTATCCTGAATTCAGAGCCAACAGCCCTATTAGTTTTGAACTGACTTAAATATTTTTCCACATTTGGGCAGAACCATTTATTTGCCAGGACAAGGGTACAATAACATATTGTTATGACTCCCCCAGGCTAGGGAGCTGTGCATTATTCATCCTTCATCTCTCCACCCTACATCTACTGTACCACTCAATAAAGTTTATTGATTTATATTGTAAAGTGGATGGCTAATATATGAGTCATGATATAACTGATTCTTATTTATCATAAGCATATATATTCAGATAGGTGCTGCAGCTTCTTTGGGAGCATCTATTCTAACTGAGCACGTGGCTGATGCTCCAAAGGTTGCAGGGACCCTGTGGAAATTGCTCCAGGGCCATTATATAAGCTATAGTCAATTGGCCCATGTTAACAATTGGTCATGTGTCCTATGTATGCATTATGTGTGTACATGAAAGTACATACAGTATAAAAATGCAGTATTATAATGTAATATGTGTGGATGTATTTTATGCTTATTTTGTAAAAGAAAACATTACAAAGACCATTAACACATTAAACCAACCCCACTGCAACATCCACCATACTCTTCCTTTCACTGAATCCCAATTGAATAAAATGATGTTTGGCTTCCACTGAGCTTTCAAAATCTGTCAGTATTTGATAGGTCAACAGTTATAATCGTATGTTGACTTTGCAATATACTATTTTAACGATGTGTTAATACATAGCGATCCTTGGACAGAACTTCCAGAATTGCTGCTTTATTACTATCAACTGGCATGTTAAAACTAACCTCAGTGGCGCAAAAGCCAATTGCTAGATATATATCATCAGCTAAAGGATTGTTGGACGTGTGATTGGCACACAAAAACAAGCTGGAAGTGAGCACTCAGAGACTTCTAAAACTTCTAAAGAACAGCTAGTTTTGCAAGGATTCTGGGTGAGGAGTTGGAGAGTGAATTTTTAAAGGGTACTTGTTAGTGTAAAGGCGTGGTAGAACACAGCCCCCAGAGCACTTCCCCACTCACTGGAGACCAATGAGTGGGCCCTCAGTGAAAGTTTCTGCATCTGCAGAGAGGCCAGAGTCAGGAGTGGATAATCATCTTAAATAGCAGAGGGTAGGGAGAAAGTGGAACATGGGAAAAGACGAAAGGAGAGGTAAATGTGGGGAGGGAGATAAAGAATAAATAAGGGACAATAATGGGGTGGAGAGTAAGATATCAAGAACTCAATCATAAAAGAGAATTTCGGAGAAAGGAGAGAGAGGGGGTCTGTTGGAAGCTGATTCAGGGACACTTTCCCTTCCCTGATTCCTGTTTAAACCACATTCATGTCTGTATGCATAGCTTGAAGTGTTGGTGTATATAAGAACTGGGTGGATGGATCCTAAGGCAGTCCCAGTATGGGCTGATACCCTGATGGCTCAGCCAGAAAGGTGTTTTGCCTTAGCTAACCAGACTCTATCTAGCAAGGTACTTGATGGGTTCTTTACCTTTTTCCTACTATGGGATGGATTCCCCCAGTCCTGAGTGTTTAGTCTATTCCAAGGGAAATCCATCCCAGTGTTCTACTGAGAAATTCCAGGAGGAAAATCTCATTTCTTGGTCATTTTTGAATTTTGTCCCTTGGAATAGTGAAGCTTCTTGGGCTCCGGATGGGGCTGTTTTCCAAGGAGGGCATCAATGCCAGAAGGAAGAGTTCACAATGCACACAGGAGTAAGCATAGTCTCTGCTCAAGGGAATCCCACAGTGAGCAACTCTATCAGGCTGGCTCCCAGCCAGGCCTGTGGACTTGTTCTGACAGCACCATGAGCCATATAGGCTTAAAGCTGTTAGTCTAGAAGAATCTGACCGTGGCATTGCAGCAAGCTTTACAAAGATCCTCACCAAGCCATGGACTTGTTCTGTCTGCCAAGTCCCTCGTGAATCTCCTGCCCTGTAGATAAAATAAAGAGGAGAGAAAAACGGCATCTAGATTACTATGGCAACCTCCGGAAAACACCTATCTGTAATGGATGGAGAATTTGAAAAAAAAAAAAAAAAAAAAAAAGGCAAACACCTTTTTTTATTGACTTAAAGCTGATTGCCCAAATATTTGAATCATTCAAGGTATAAGCTGGTCCCCCATCAAATTTAGAGTACCGTTTTATTACCTAGTACAAACATCTTTCCTTTACCTGAAAATAGCATAAAAGATAGAAATTGGAACTAGCAGAGGGCAAGCATGTTTATTTATTGTGTGTATGTAGCACTCCAGGGGACCAGTGATTCACAGAGGAAAAAGACATGATTGCTGCCCCCCTGGAACTTACTTTTCAGATGGGAAAACGGACAATGCACACATAAAAAAGCAAAAAAGCTGAAATAATTCTAGTTTATGACAAGCACTGCAGAAGGGATAGAGATGGCAGCCATGCACGAGAAGCCACACTGGATGGAGTACTCAGGAACATCTGTCCTAGGAGTAATAATCCAGGTAGGACATGAAGGATGCAGGGAAATGGGCCATGGTAAGAACTGCAGAGTGGGTGGGAGCATTGCAAACAGTGGGAATGACAGCTGCAAAGGCCCAAATATTGGGAGAAAGTGGAAGTGTCACAGGATAGAAGCATGTGACTGGTACTATGTGTAGGAAAGACAGGGAGGGAGATGAGGGTGACAGGGGCAAGAGAACACAGGGCCTGAGAGGATCACAGGGCCAGGAAGTCTTAGAGGGTTTGAAGCAAGAGAATGTCATTTATATCTTTATGGTGTTTTCTGTTTTTATTATGATTTATGTTTTCAAATATTATCCTCTCTAGGGTGTGCAGAATGTATGGGAGGGAGTCAGGAAATACTATGGTCCTAATGCCTGTGTCCCCTTAAAATTCACATATTGACATTCAATTCTCTGTGTAGTAGTACTGGGAGGTGGGGCATCTGGGAGAAAATTAGGTTATGAAGGTGGGGCCCTCAAAAGTGGACTTAGTGCCCTTTTATTTATTTATTTAGTTAGTTTTCGGCGCACACAACATCTTTGTTTGTATGTGGTGCTGAGGATCGAACCCGGGCTGCACGCATACCAGGCGAGCGCGCTACCACTTGAGCCATATCCCCAGCCCTTAGTGCCCTTTTTAATAAAGGAGGTCTAAAAATGTTTATTTTGCTCTTCTACAGGGTGAAGATGAAGTTGGGCAGCATCTATGAAGTGGAGGCATCCTCATCTTGATCTCTGATTTTCCAGGCTCCAGAACTGTGAGCAATAAATTAATATTGCTTATAAATTATGAAGTATTTGGTTGGAGTGGCCCTCACTGGCTAAGACAGGAAGCTACATTGGGGTTGCAGTGAGAAGTCTGTGACTCAAGGCACAGTGGTGGTGGAAAGTTAGGGAGAAGTAAACTGATTACAGAAATTAGCTGGAGGCAGAACCAAAAGTATCCATGGCTGAGTTGGTCTGAGGACAGAAAAGGAAACTGAGAAAACAAGGGTGACTTAAAGCTTTTGATGTCACATATTATTAGCTGTTACAGTGGTATCATTTGTTGATTAAGGAAACCTCTGGGAGGAAAGGGAGGAACTTTGGAATGTAATTTTGAAAAAAAATCTGTGTTTGAGGCATGTAGTGGATGCTGTGATGTGCTACGCTCAGCCCCTTTCAGGAGTGAGGCACTTATTCCCCAGATGTCAGAAGTGATCGCTTCCTAGTGGATCTGTCTCCAGGCACTGCCTGGAGTGGTCTCTCAAGATTACACCTGTTCCCATGATATACACAGGCTCACCCCTGGCCTCCATTTGGGGCAGCTCTAAAGGACCATTCTAGGCCCCACAGTTCCCTGTTGTATGGGCTGAGCCAATGTTGTGACTGCATCCATGTTCCAGACTCCTCCATGCCCAGTCCTGTCCTCCAGCTCCACTACAGCATCCTCAAGGGCACCAGTCAGTGATCCCCCTGTGCACAAATCCTCTATTTTGGAGACTGGTTGCTGAGAACCAGACTAAGGTAGGTAGTTGTTGCCATGAATAGTCTTAGTAAGTAGACCCTAAAATAGGATCTAGGATCTATTACCTGCCACTTGGATGCAAGGACTCCAGCATAAGAGTGAGGCCCCTGGTACCTGTACAGGCAGTGGTGAAGCTTTCACTGATGGCACCATAGCTCATTTGAAAGATGCAGGGAAACAAATAATAAAGCAATGAAATATAACTGCCAATTTTAGGGATGCATTAGAGAACTTAATTGCTGCTAATTAACAATTAAAGATGAAGTGGAAAAACCAGGGAGCTTTCTTGGCATCATAAAAGACATCCTCTTAGAGCTGAAGGGCAGAAAAAGCTGAGGCCAGGCTTTAATGTAATGGTGACAGAAGCTAAAGGAAGGTTGACTTCTCAGCCCCAGTAGGTGGACTACTGCTAGTCAGGCCCCTGATTTGGAGAGAGTGTAACTCTGAGATTGGAATGGGAATATTGAGTTCAATGACCTAAAAAATGGGAAATCCCACATTTTCTGGAATCTTCCCATTCTGCAGAAGTGGTGCTTTCTCTTACATACTGATGCTATCACTGCTCCTTTGCTTAAAGGGCACACGGGTGCCTCTGCCTAGCAAGATAATATGAGCCCCTCAGAATTAGTCTCCTCCTACCTCCATCCATACCACTAGATGGACAAACCAAGTCACAGTGTAACACAGCTGAAGAAGGAAAGGAACTTGTTTCCAAAGGATCAGCAGGACCTGGCCAAAAACGTACCTGAAGATATCAGGAGAGTTTTATGGGACCAGATTTGAGGGCACCAGATCAACAACATGGAATATAAAGGTGGATGGGGCATGTCTGTGGTGGTGGGAGCACTCTCCATGGATTGAACCCTGGAAGGATGCTGGGAGACACACGGTTCACTGAGGAAAATGATAGACATGGGAAGGAAAGTAGAAGTTGTATGGTGAGTGGTGGGAAAAGGGATCAAAAGTCTCTGAGGATGGACCTGCTAGGATGGACTCCAGACTCTGTTCCCTGGATGGCCTTTGGAATAGATTTCCTGAAGGAATAAGATAGTCCTAGAGAGAGGGCACCAGTATTGTGGAGAAGTCCAATCGTAGCTGTCTTCTGTAGGTCATGGCTGACTGTGGAAGAGGCTGTTACAGAACTGTGCTCCCTGTGAGCAATAGGGTTAATAGGAATACCAAGTAATAGAGACCAGAGAGTAGTTCTGAATAATCAGAAACAGGATGGTCTAATGATTAAAATGAGTGGCAAGGTCAGAATACCAGAAAGGAATGTCCTGATTTATATATAGCCTTGGAGATAGAACCATCTATTAGGGAAAGATAAATGGGCAACCAACAGGGTATGACAACTTAAGATAAAAGAGGATATGTGATCACAAGAGAAACCTTATCCTAAAAACAAGTCATGATACCATGTTCAATTTCCATTCCAAGCCAGCTTTAATGTTCAGAATCTGTGGATTGCAGGAGAGGCTGGGGATCAGGAAGAAGGTATGAAATGATACCCTCAGTCTACCTTTAAAGGGACTTTCCATCATTTACTTGGTGGCAGGTAATGTACACAGGATTGTTGCACACAGGATCCAATCTGACATTGATACCCAGAACCCAGAATTACACAATGGTCCTCCTTTTGAAATGACTGAAGATGGAGTTCAGGTAATTGGGTCCTGGTCTATATTTGGTTCATAGTGGATCCATGAAGCTACCCAGTGATAATTTCCTCTGTCTCTGAATGTATAGTTAGAATGCATGAACTTGGTTCCTGGACTGTGGTGTAAAGCACTGTTGTAGCGGGGAAGGTCAAATGGAAGCCTGTGAAACTGACTCTCCATCCCCAGGTAAGAGAGTAACTTGATTGTGATATCGCAATCCAGCGAAAATGGCATATTTTAATGTCATACTTAAAAGCTTAAAAATACAGTCTGTAATGTCCCTGTGACTTTCCCATGAAATTCATCAGTCTGGTCCTTAGAAAAGTCTCTGATAACGGTGAACTACCACAAGCTAGATGTGGGATCGTTGCTAGAGTGTATGGGCCTGGTTCAGATGTAAGGACTAAGGCCATTGACCTTGGAATGTGTTCTTTTGCATCCCTTTCAGAATGGGAGAGCAGAGCGGTTCATGTTCACAAGAGACACAACACTATCCACTTACATCCTCCCCAGGGCTAATGTTAGCTCTCCCAGTCTGTTATGAAGTAGCATGAAATGGCCTGGACTGCAACATCCTCCACAGACTCCACAGGGATCCTGCATCTGTGGCCTCATGCAAGACACACCAGATGAGCGAGAAGTGGCAAGTAAATTGCAGGCTGTAGGGAGATACACACTGAAGAGAGTGGGAGATGAACTCTACAGAGAGCTTAAGATCCATTATTTGGGTGAAGTATTTTAGGAGTCCAGAGGTCTGGGGCATGTTACCACATCCTCTCTAAGAGGAGGGACACTTACTTATTTAATCTTGTTTCCCCTTCTGTTAAGAATGAAAGACAAGCCAAATTCTCTTTGGGTTTTCGGGGTGGTCCAAGGAGAATCATTCCTGGCAGTAGAACTGAATTTAAATGGAGCTGGCAAAAAGTGCCAGGCTGGACTTAAAGTGTTAGGGACAGTGAGTGCTATGTGTTTCCACTTTCCTTCCTCCTTAAATCGAGTGTGCCTATAGCAGCTATCAGATGCCCCTACTACCATTTTCTCTTGGGTGTCTTGATGGGAGGAAAAAGAAGTCTCTCTTTAGTTCATAGATCTGGAGAGAGAATGCAAAAGGACTGAACCTAGCAACTATACTGGCAGAGGCTCTTGCGTATCTGATTTAGATGACCCAATCCTGGCCCTCAATCCTCAACCAGACACAGAAATAAGGATGAGACTTCAGAAGTGGAATGGGGGAGGGGGAGTGTATTCTGTTCCTGGGGTGTAATGATTAATTTAATGTGTCACCTTGCCTGGACAATAAGATGTCCAGATAACTGGTACATTATTATGTCTGGGTGCGTCTATGAGAGTGTTTTCAGAAGAGATTAACATCTGAATTAGCAGACTGAACAAAGAAGAGTGCCCTCACCAGTGTGGGCAGTAGTACCCAATCCACTGAGGACCTAACTAGGACAAAAGGGTGGATGGAGAAGGGTGAATTCTCTTTCTTCTAGAGTCGGGATATCCATCTTCTCCTGTCCTCAGATGCTCCTGGTTCTTTCTTCAGCTTGCTTGGTTCCCAGGCTTTCAGACTCGGAGTGAATTATGCCAAGCAGTTTTCCAGGTTGCAGATGGCAGATTATGGGCCTGCATGATCATGCGTGCCAATTCCAGTAATAAATCTCTTTAGTACCTCTCTATATGTATATTCAACTGTCTGTTCCCCTGGAGAACTCTAACTTATATAGGATGACTGTGGGTGCATGAATCTTTAAAAAATGGCCATAAATAATTTCCCAACCTACCTCCTCTTCCAGAACCTTGCCACATCCCCACCGACAGGTGGGCTCTGTCCCTTTACCTTAACTTGTGGGTCTTTGAGGCTGCCTCACTGTTCGAGCAGGCAGGAGCAATGCTGTGTGAACTGTGAGCTGTCCTATGAAGTGATGCTACTCTCCTGAGCGTCCCTGTGCTTTCTCTAAGGTTGTTTGCCACTGAAGCCCTACCACCCTGCTGCAGGAGGCTCCTGGGAGAATCCTAGATGAGAATCTTCCAGCTGATATCAGCTGCCACATCTATGCGTATGTGAGCTTTCTGTGGAGTCCAGTCTCTACTTGTCCTTGGAACCACCCCAGGGATGAGCTGTCCTCACTGAGCCCTTGCCCAAATTACAGATTTGGGACAACTCTGAAGGGCCATCCCAGTTCTAGAGCTTCCTGTGAGATTGACCAAACATGTGAAGAGTCATGATTGAATTTCCAGGGTCAGGGTCAAAGATGCACACTTAGGAGAGACTTGAATGAACATGGTTTTAAAAGTCCTGGGTAAAATGGATGAGGTGATCTGGGGAGAAAGTCTAGAGAGAAAATGTGTAGGGCTCTTCTCCAGGTACTCGGTCACCTGGAGAGCTGGTGGGAAAAGGGAGCCAGGAAAGATGAAGATGAGAAAAGTCATGGGCCTGTGTCTTCTCCACAGAGGAGAAGACAGGCTGAAGGGGAGTGCTGCGGAGAGCCAGAGAGGAGGAGATTAATATGTCTGCAGTCTGATCCTGTGACGTCATTGGTGACCTGTCAAGAACAGTGTCACGTCAGTTCATATTCTGGGCAAATGCCAGAGGCCAGAGAGCCAATGACAGCAAGAAATGGGAGGCAGAAAGCAGAGCTCTTTGTGGGTTACGTGAAGGTACGAGGCTGCTCCCATTGTCAGTGAAGCAGGTAGATTTGTGCCCAGAAGTAGAAACATGAGGGCTCTTGCTGAGACCTTTTGCAGAGGGAGAGCGCCCCTGGAAACAATTCCAGCCCAGGCCTCATAGTCTGTGTCCAGAAAGTCAGTCAATAAACCCCCAAAGGAAATCCAGACCTTTCCTTTCTTGGAGGTTCTACTGTCTTCACTCATTCCCTATTGTGTGACTCTCTGGGCTTATCCCCAGCAGGGATTGGGGTCCTTGGCAGTTCTAGAGGTGCTGGGGCTCTAATTGAAACCCATTCAACATTTGCTGATGGGGAGCATGCGGATCTCATCTAACAACATAAAATACAGGTTTTCTAGTGCTGTGGTTGGAATGTGGTTTGTACCCTTGAACCCATGCATTAAATCCATTCCCCAAAGTCATATGTTAACATCATTACCAAGGTAGAACCTTAATCTGACTATGGTATTTAGAGATGGGGCCTTTAGGAAGTGATTAGGATTTGATAGGGTCACTGGATGGAGCCCCCATGATTGATTCCCCCATGAAGAAGAGAGAGTGAGATAAGAGACACAGATTCACTCTGTATCTCTCATCATGTGAGGCCCTGTACCACCTCAGGACTCTGCCAGCAAAAGACCATTACCAAATGTGGCCCCTTGACCTTGGAACTTCAGAACCGTGAACCAAAATGAACCTTTTTTCTTTATAGAGTTACCTGCATTAAGTACTTCATTACAGTCATGAAAATGGATTAATATACCTGGCAACCAGGGGCTGTGGGGAGTTTGCTTAACAAATTATTTGGTGAAATTTCTGGGTGCTGCTTCAACTTTAGTAATGGATCGTCTCTAAGTTCTTGCTGGGAGAGCAGTTTCTCCTGATCCCATTAGGAGATGAAATAGCCCTCCTTCCATCCCAGCTGTGACATTAATGCTCCGTGTCTTGTCTAGATGGGTTCCAAATAGCTGCTGCTGTCTCAGTTGTGGGAGTGTGGTGCCTTTGCTCTGTCCCCAGTCCTGGGAGGTAGGCAGAGCCAGGATCAGCCTCATACCTGCTGGAGGAGGGGAGCCGGTAGGGCAGGCAGCAGAGATATGGGGTGGCAGGAGATGGGCTAAGAGTTGGGGAACCCAGCCAGAGGGAGAAGGCCTGGGTTGTATCATGACCAGGGCCCGCACTCTGTTGGAGGTTCCTACAGCAAGGGTCACTTACTCCCATGCTGAATGTGTCGCTTGGCCAGCAGTGTGGCTGATCCACTACAGAAGCACAGATTCAGCACAGTTGCCAGACCTTCATATCCCCACCCAGGGTTTTGCAACCACACAGGATGAGGCCCAGGACTCAATGATTTGTTAGCACTTGCTCAGAAAGACACAGCCACCCACCAGACTTGCATTTACTAGAGATCTCTGACTCCAACCACACTTGAGGCCAGCAGGCTGAGGCTCCCTGCAGCCAAGTCCCAGGCAGGCCAGCTGACCAGTATAGCAGTAAAGGACACAGCCCCACCCCCTATGCTCCCCCCACCCCCAAGCCCTTGAGGACTGGCTTTCGTCTTTTACTTCACAGTCAGTGTAAAACTGTTACGGAAAAACATTTTATTACACGTGTTCAACTTGCTTCCAATGAAATGATTAATTTTTCATGTATAACGGCAACCAATGTTTGTCTTTTTTTCCCCCCAAAACCAGCACCAAAAAAATAAAACAAACAATACCATGGGTACAGTACGTAATGTAAGTTAACTAATGGAAAATATATACATTTGACTTTGAAATGAAAAAAAAAAGAGCAATGATATTATTGCCATTGAGGATCTTTTCCTCTGTTCTGATCACATCAAGCCATGGTCAACTGAGAGGGTTTCATTTTGCACCAAGAAGAATAGCACCGTGAGACCGTGAGACTCTAGTTAGTAACACATCTGTGCCACCACAAAGGTACAGTACTTGAGTGATAGTGCAGGGTATTGTTAACACAGAAACATCACTATGGTACTCAGAGCTTGTCTCCTACAAAGTGGAACAAGAATGTCATGATGGTGACATGGCTGATGCCATTAAACCGAAGGTGGGCTGGTGGATTTCAGAGTGACAGCACCAGCATAAGCTGCAAGGGCTCAGGAACACACTGACCCTGGGGAATTAGCGGAGTGTTTAATAATAACCAAATTGATCATTTCATTCTGAAGGTATGGGGCTTTTGCCAGGGGAGTCATCAGCCTGACCCAGAGGCAGTTCAGAGGCACCAGGCAAAGTGAGTACCAGCACATGCTCGTCTGCTTGGGTGGGCCCCTGCGGATGAACAAGAAAGGTCACCGAGGCCGCCTCAGCTGGTTGCCCCTGTTCTGCTTCTTGATTCCAAAAGGCAAATGTCTTTTGGTGAATTAACAGTGCATTTTGGACTAGGGGAAGATAGTGCCACCTCAAGCTCCCCAGCATTTGAAGGTTTTGTGGAAATGGACTCAGGGGAGTCTGCTGGTGGCCAGGCCTGAGTTGGGAAAGCACAGTGTTTTGCACAGGCCCTGGAGTGGTGGCTGACGGGTCACTTAATCCATCCTGACATTCTCTCATTTAAGCACCTAGGGAGTTTTCTCCACACTTTTCATTGATTCAAGTGGAACTGAATATACTTCCGGCCATCCCTACCACTTCTCTGCTAGGGGACAGTAAAAATCAAAAAACAAAAACAAAACAGCACCAATAAATCAAGCACTTGAAGATGATCTGTGGAAATTGGCCCAAGTGAGATCCTCTGTCTGAACCCAGGGAGGAGAAGGGACTTTCTCAAGGTAAGTTTCAACATAAGCACCTATGAGACATAGCCACCAAGTTGGTGAGCACAACAGGCCGCCTGGGACAGCCAGGGTCCTACCATAAGGTGTGCTCTCAAAGAGGCCATTCTGGGTGACAAAACAGCTCTGTGGCAAAGGGTGAGGGGACTGTGAAGAAGGCCTTCTGCAAGGTGATGATGGTTCCATGAGGCCTGGTGCCCATCCCAGCTGGGCAGTGTGCATCCACTGGTCATGGCACACCAAGCTCGAGAAACCCGCCCCAAGGAAGCAGTTAGGCCTTACTCTGCAGATCCCAGGCCTGAACTGCATCCTCAGAGGTCTTGAGTGTAATCTTTACTTCAGATACAAGGCCAAGGTCCAATGCAAGGCTAGTGGGCTGTTGGGTGGTGCTGCAGCAGCTAAAGGTGCAAAGCTCTGCAAAGGGCCTGCTGGAGTGGACGCCCCGAGGAGTGGGAAGTCCACACGACAAGCTGTGCTGAGCCCACCTGTATGCTAGGAAGTAGAATCCATTGCCCCGACTGGTATGTGTCCTGTTTCACGACACCTTGCAGAAAGGCACTTCTGTCGCCCTACGTGGTGAACAGCAGAGCTTGGAAAAGTAGATGCTTCCCCAGACCCAGCCCTTCAGAATGTCCTCCCCACTCGGGCAGTGTGCTACGTACGCTGGCCTCCTTGTTGGTCTATGCAGAGTTAAACTCTCAGGAATAAAACTTCCAAGGCAAGGCCCAGGGTTTTGAGAATAGGTTCTCAGAGATGGGCAGAGAGGCCAAGTTCCATCCTTGTGTTATCTGGAAGGTTGATTAAGAAATGTGGGCTCCAGATCAGCCAGTAGAGGTTTGTCTGCGTCTGTCCTTCCATACAGCGTGTTGTTGGCTTTCAGAATAAAGCCTCTTCTAAGTATGGTGTATCATTTTCAGAATGTACCCCTCCCCAACCCCCACAGTACAACAGGCATTGGGTATTCAGTGTCAAAAGAAAGCCAGGACAGAAGCAATGAATGGTGTCTCTCTCTCGGCAACTGTCTGCCAGAGGTGTTCCCCTTTGAAGTACACGGAACCTTAGAAATAATAATTATGTGACTCATGCCCATTGTTTTTCCTTACTGTAGAAAGCCATCCAGTGGCTGTTAATAATATATTAAACAAAAGCACTAATGGCAATGTCAAGTCCACTCTTAAGTTCTATGCAACTGAATTTTTGGGGTGGCCTTGTTGGGGGAGCCAAGGTGTGCTTCAGGGAGTCCTGGCCATGGGGCTGGTTTGCTTTTGGGAAGGTGGGCATTTCACTTATTCAAATGCCAGCCTTCGGACCTCGAGTGTGAGTGCTGAGCAACTGCTGAGCCGTGTGTCATGAGCTTGGCGGAGAAGGCGGCTGGCGCATCTTGTTCGCGTAGAAATCTCTACATGTCTGGCAGCAGCGCTGGTACCACCGCATGTCCTGGCAGAGGTTCTTTTCTCGGATGACCCGGCAATACACCGTCCACTGGTCCCGTGTGCATTTGTATGTCAGAGCAGCTAAGGTGACAATGGGAAGAGAGGGCACTTAGAGGAAATCGAGATGGTCCATGCTCTGACAGTGTCGGGCTCCCTCACCCTTGTGCACCCACTGGCCTCTAGAGACTCGTGAAACTAAGCCCTTGCCAGGGGCACTGTAGATGCCATTTTCTGCTACAAAGGACACATTCGTACGTCCAACACAACTCCTTGGCTGAGTGTGGTAATCTGGCTGCCCGTTTAAGGGAGAGACCAGAGGATACTCTGCTCCTGAGCATGGTAGCACTCACTGTTATTTTGTGGCACAGCATACCATTACTGTTGACATTTTGAAGACAAGGGGACATGGAGCAGTGGACTTTGAAGGACCCACAAATACAAGAGGTCAGAGTACAAACAAATGACCCAAATCTCCCTCAGGGTAGTGTTGAGAGAGAGCCCTGCTCAGAGGAGGTCCTTGGAGGATACCAATCAGGCTTAGGCTGGCAAAAGCCACGAGTCACTTTTGTGATCTCAAAGTCCCTCCCTGCCCAAACCCAAATGGAGCTGTTCAGAAAGCCCCTTCTTTTGGGTGGAGTTTTCATGTTGGAAATATATTTGGCAAGGATATATTTCCCAGGAATTTTTATCCAGAAAAGCAGAAACTGTTGAGTCATCAGATCAATATCAAATGTTCTTCCTCTTATCCCACCACCAGCTTGGGACAGATAGAGGACCAGGTTCTGGGCCCCAAACTTTTTACACAAAACCTGTTTGTTCTCCATTGTGTCTCTGCATCTTGGGCTTCACTCGGGAGCATCCCCCATGGACATCATGAGGGCCTCCTGAATCTTTCATTTCCAGGACAAAGCACCTCCTTCAGCCCTGTGACGCCTAGGAATCCCGATACCTTTAAGGACTATGTTTGAGACTGCAGTTAGCAAATGTCTCTTGACAATGAAATTCTCTGAATCCTCCTACATTCTATAGAACAAACAACTGCTGGCCTCTTCAGGACTCAAAGCCTGTCCAAGGAGGCAGCTTTCTGGCATATAGAACTCTACCACCAGCAGCGAGTCACTGTCCACAGGACATAGTGCCTCCTGGAAATCTGGACCAGAAGTACTCACCAAGACGAGGGGAGGTGATGGTGTTCACGTTGATCTTGTCATTGCAGACCTCCTGGTGGCACTGTCTGTAGGCTGCCGGCTTCGAGAGAGTGGGGCACTCACTGCCATGGCGCCCGGTGACCTTGTGCATGCACTGTACCACGCGGGACTGCAGCCCCTTCCCGCAGGTGGATGAGCACTGCCAGAGACAGGGACAGCCTGAGGTGGGGGCTAGGACAATGACCCCAGAATGTACTGCCCCTGGTCCTGCAAGTCATCCCCAGGTGCTTGCAACATTTGCAAGGTACTAGTGGCCTAAAAGAAGACCATTTCAAGATATGGACAGCATGTTGGTGTCCCCCCTGCCCAAATGATATGTTGCATCCTTAACCCCCAGGGGGGTGGTATTAGGAGGCAGGAACTTTGGGAGGGTTAGGGTTAGATGAGGTCATGAGGGTGGGACTCTCAGGATGGGATTAGTAGCCTTATGAGAAGAGAAAGAGGCAAGACTGTTCTCTTCATATAAGATGGCCGTCTGCAAACCAGGAGGAGAGCCCCCACCAAACACTGGATCTGCATCTGCTGGTACATTGATTTCTGGATTTCCAGACTCCAGAACTGTGTAAGACAAATGTCTTTGGTTTAAGCTGCCTTGTCTTTGGTATTTTGTGATAGCAGCCCCAGTTAAGATGATTGCCAAAATATTAATTCATACTGGTTGCATTTCATCTTCTACTTATTCTAAGCAGAGATCTGGGCTTCAAAATTCTTAAGACAGTGGGCAGGTGGCCCAGTAGCCCCCAGAAGGGACTGGACCTGATTACCACAGGTCTCCCCAGCACTTCTGCTGCCCATGCCTCTGGGACCTTTGCTCAATCATGACTGCAGTTAGATTTCCCACAAGCCTGGGGGGCTGCAGCTTAGCATTAAGTTTAAATGAAATGCAAACTGTATATCGGTCATGGACTAATATTTGAGGCTGTTGATTTTGGCACCAAATCTCCAGTTGCTGGCATTTACAGCATTAGAAACCCTGGCACAAGGAGGCAGAGGTTGCTACAGCCAGGACAGTATGGCTGAGCAGAGCATCCCAAATTCCTGAGGCACCCTCTGCTGTGGTTCTATCCTCTGTCCATTCCTCGACAAGTTGTCTCAGGTTATGTGACACATGACTACTCTTCAGTCAAGCATGGACTGCATATTCGACAGTGATCCCATAAGAGTCTACTGGAGCTGAAAAATTCCCATTACCCAGAAATGTTGCAGATGTCCTAATGTCATAGCTCAACATATTAGTTACATGTTTGTGGTGATGCCAACGTAAACGGCCTTCTGCGCTGTCATGCACATAAAAAGTATAGCACACAAAATTATGTGCAGAACATAATACTTGATAATAAACGACCATGCTACTGGCTTATATATTTACTATGCTTTTTATGGTCAGTGTACTCCTCTACTTATAAAAATAATTTACTGTAAAAGTTTGCTGTGCTACGCCAGCAGCAGCCTCACATGTCTTGTGTTTAATAGTGTGTCTCTTGATTACACAAGAGGCCACATGGAGATTGGCCCATGCCGTCTAGGTTTATGCAAGCGCACTCCTACATACCCACAGAGACGAATTCACCTAATGACACACTTCTGAGTACCCGGCCCCGTTGCAAGTGGCGCATGACTGTGTTACCCAGGGAGGAAACTGCCAGGCATTCTGTCCTGCCTGGATTCTGCCCCCTGAGCCCTTGGCCCTTGTTAACTCTTGCAGGAGCCCTTAAAACTGTCTGCTACATTGGTCTCTTCCCAAGCAGAGAGCCATATCCATGTGTGGCACCTTCTCCATCTGGAGTCCCTGGTGTCCACACAACCCCTGGGCTTCATGGGACTCGGAGTGCTCTGCAAAACTTTAATACACCCAAGGCTGCTGTGCACTGCCCAGCTGCAGTTAATAATGGCATCTCGGGGTGCAGAGAAGGGAGCAGGCCTATCCCTGGAATGCTGCACATGGTGAGGAAGCCAGGTGCCTTCCAGATTCTGTGCTTTCCTATGTCCTCCCCAGGGCCTGACCATGGCCTTCCTGTGGGCTTTGAGGAGTCGGGCTCAGCAGAAGACCTTGGTGTTACCAAGGGGCTCCAGTGGGTACCATCTACTCCCTTTCCAAGGGGCTTCTGTGAGCCGGGTGAATCCTGCTGTTTCCTTGTCTGACAAGCAGGGTCATGTTTACCATGAAGGGCACTGATCTTCAAATCAAAGGAGACGCAGGAAAACCACAAGCAGTTCCCATTCCTGTCTCCTTCACCACCTTCCTGCCCTAGTGTTCAAAATAGCACAGGCTCTCTCTCCACCACACAAGGCCAGCCTCAGGGCCTCTGCCTCATTCCTGGCTCCATTTCCTCATCAGAGGACACTGGGCTCAAGCCCCTGAAAAGTCATCCGGCATTACAAATGCAGCTTTATGGTCTTGGGAGTCAGCAGGGGTTTCTACCATTAGGATCACCTTGAACTTGGGACAGGTGCTAGAACAATGTCATTTCACCTGGAGAAGCTAGGGTCTGCAGTCTGGAGTTAGTTGGTGAGCTTTAAAAAAATCTTGTTGGGCTGGAGCTGTAGCTCAGTGGTAGAGCGCTTGCCTCGCAAGTGTGAGGCACTGGGTTCAATCCTCAGCACCACATAGAAATAGAGATATTAAAAATAATCTTGATGTCCCAGACTGATAAAATCAAACTGTTTAGGGGTATCATTGTTTTTGACAGTTCTCCAGGTGGTTGCAATGAGCAGCTGGAACTGTGAGGCCCTGATTTAACCTGAGCTTCTGCCCCATGAAGAATGCAAAGAGCTCTGTCATCCTGTGTGAAGTAGTTGTATATTTATATACAGATACGTATAATTAAGCCAGAATGACATCCAGCTGCAGCTTGATTGCTGAGTTTATATGTAGGTGACAGCTGTGCTTGGATATAAGGGGTGAAGGCTTTCAGTCAAAATTATTCTTAGAAGAGTAAGTTGCTTACTGTTAGAACAAAATCTCTTACAGTTCAGAGGCAGGGGTGAGGAGTGCTTTCAATGATTTTGTAGTCAAGGTACTGTTTGGGAAAATGCCACTCACCTGAATGACCTCAGTCAGGGCTCATTATGGATCTAATGGAGATAACACAGGAGTTAAAAAATAAAGAGGAGGCAAAAAATTATTCTTGAAGACAGGACTTCATGATCACAAATGAGGATGGTGTAAAAATGTTTACAGATCACTTATAAAAATAAGTGGTTATGTCTAGGGTCTGAGTTCTCTCAGTGAGTGACGGAAAAGTGCAAAGGTTCTAATGCACAGCAGAGTCACACCAAAACCGAGCAAAGTCACACAATGAAGCATAAACTAATGCCACAACCGGTGCAGGAATGTCCAGTGATAGCAGGACATACAGATTCAAAAGGGCGGCATCTCTAACTGAAATCAGGCAGCGATGACTCTCTGCTCTAGCCAAACGCACAGATGATTCAGAAAAGGGAGCTACATGATGACACACTGCAAATACTAGGCTGGCACCGCATACAACTGCTCATTCAACTGATCCACCCAAAGCAGCAATTTTATAAGGTTCAGTTTCATAATGTGCAAAAAAAAAATATATAGTATTTTTAAATGCAAATGTCATAGATTCCAATACAGAGTAAATCTAAAGTTTCTAATATAACTTTAATTATGAATGTATAACCAGATTAATAGTTTACATATTTGAGGTAGGCATTTGACTAGTCCACCTACACCATGAAAGACGTTGACATCTAAATTGGTCATACAATTATGAAAAAACTCTGCTTTCTGGGAAAACAGGATGATCATATAACTATGATTTTTTTTTTCCAAAAACATGGACCAAGCCTGTTTTTGGGGAAAAAAAAAAAGGCTATGTGTACTGATCCACAGGTGACATGTTCTTTTTCAGATCTTGGACTACTGGTCATAGCACCACCTTCTGCAAGATACACACCAGGAGGAAAAACTAGGTATTCTTCCCATTACTTTTTGGAGAGGGGAGCACTGAGGCAGGACAAGTAGCTATTGGGTTCCTGGGGAGGAAATTCTGCACAGACTGAGTTGTCCCCCGACCTCGTTATATCCATCTTGCTCCCTTGTATCTCCCTATCAGGAGGGGCCCAGGCCCTTCTGGCTGGGGATCAGCATGCCTGAGCCACTTGTGTTGCAGGACTCGGCACTGCATGAGTTCCCGAAAGAAGTTCCTTTTCTTCTGCAGGTGTTATTAATATGCATGTGAAAATGAGGGCAAGGGCTCCACCCTGTGGGCCTATTAAAACCAAGTGCAAAATTAACAAGGTCTCTGTCTGGAAGTGATCAATAACCATGGTAAAACTCAAGTGTCTGGGGTGACCTTGAAGAAAAATATTCCCTCTGAGTTAGTTTTGTTCACCTGCTCTGGGGCCAAGAGAAAGGGCTAGCACTCATGATATCCCAGCATGTATGGGCCTGTGTTCTGGCTTCCTACAGCCTCCCATGTGAGACCTGGATCAGTATAGAACATTCCACAACAACTCTCAGAGGCTGACTGGCCACTGAGCATGGTAGGGGCCAGTGTTGTACCCAAGTCAGAGTTAGTGGCTAGAGAAGAATAGGACCCAGCTGCCTCATTCACAGGACTTCCATCTTCCTGCATGAATTGTGAGCTGGATGGGGCTTCAGTGAGAGGCCAAGAATCAAAACACGGGGTCATTGACTGCCCAGCTCCTTATTCATTATCTGTCCTTGCATGGGTCACTAGCATTCAATTTTCTAGTCTATAGAAAGAACCTCCATGAGCTCATAGAAGGTTGTCTCCAACATCCTTCAACCTGGAGGAGTGTTTTTTCCTCACTACTCTCTAGCGCCCCCATGAGGCAAGACTAGGCCAGGGTGTGAAGGCAGTGTCCCTGCTGTTGTTGGTCCTGCAGACCCTGCCCCTGGTAAGGATTTTACTTATCTGGATTAGCTTTTGCCGAATTCTAGCTGGAGTCCTAGGGGGTGCTGTTCCCACAGCTTTGTTTTCCACGGCTTTGGTTCATATGGAAAAACTTAGAACATAGGGGAATTTATCTACCTGAGAGCTGCACCTGAGCCAGCCTCAAAAAGGATACTCCATGTTTTAGGTGAGAAGGCAGATTACAAAGTGCCACATACAGAAACCATTCCATTGTTGTTCAATATAGATGTGTGTGTGCCCATTTAAAAGTCTGGAAAACAAACCATTAAGAAATTTCTAAAAATTTTAAAGTCCTATAAGGTTTTCTTTCCATGTAGTCTTTAGTAAGGATTACCTATGTAAATAAAAATGGAGAAATGTGCCAACAACCCTTTGGTGTAAGTGGCCAGTGGCCCATCCTCTGTGCCTGCTGCCTTTTCATTTGAGTTAAGGTGGTACCAAGCCTATCCCTGTCCTAAAATCTACATATGACACATCCTTCTTGACCAGCTTTGCTGAGGGGTGCAGAGTACTGGGCGGAGGCAGGAGACCGACTTGTTGGCGTGCTGTAGACTACTCACTAAGCCTTATGACCTCAGGCAAAGTATTTAACTTTTCTGAGCCTCTGTCTTTGAAGCCGGGAGGATAATAAACTTTCAAAACTGTTTCCATACACAGAGGCAGCGTGGACTGGATGCCTAGCAGGGTCTGGATAGTGTGGGCCTCAATCGCCAGTGCACACTCAAGAGTAAAGAGAGCTGGCTAGGGAGGCCCCAGAGCCCGAGAAGCACATTGAGCCACCTGGTGTCTTACATAGCTTTCCTGGACACCCTGAGGTCACTGGACTCTCTGCAGGCAGTTGTGGCCTGGCTCCCAGGGTGATCAGGCAGGCAGTTGGACCTGCAGGAGCACAATTAGAAGCTGCTCTGGCCCTGCAGACAAATGTGACTTCAGACACGTCTGAAGGGGCGCCCTCCAGGAACCTGGGCTCATTCACATTAAGGATAAAACAGGCACACACTGTGAATTCTGTCTCTGTTGGCCTCCCCTGTGGTCCCAGCTTTAATTAAACAGTGAGGAGACTACAGTATCTCCTGATAGCATCAAATTTTGCCCCAAGCCTCGCCATGAAGCCATTTTTCAAGCTTTTACAATCTAAGCAAACAGATCTATAAAAAAACATATCTGATCTTGTTTGAAGCACTCTCTCACAGAGGGGTGCTTTTTTCAAGTGGCTCATTCCATCAACACTTAATGCAACTCCACAAGACTCAGTTAACTGACAGAAATAGCAGCAGCCATAAATTCACCACAAAGACTTCCTGCCAGACAACCTGAAGTAAGCATAGCCCTCCTCCTGTCCCTTCCAAAGCACAAACCTATAGTGACACATCACATATCCTGACTGGTGACCCAGCAGCCCCTGCACCCATCTGCTGGCCGGCCCTGGGCCAGGAGAAAGAGTCAAAGACATGTAAGATGGAGTGCAATAGCAAAAGGAAAATTTTGGATGCACAAAATAATAGGTTCATGGCAACAAAGGAGAGAGGGAGTTTCAATTGGGACTTATACATATGCTTTTCATGCAAATTATGAAGTGACTGTTGGAAAGGCGATATTCCCCAAGGTAGACGAGTTTCCTGTAAAAAGGAGGAAAAGCCCTTCTGTTTCACATGACAGGGAGACAACGTGCAAGCATTACCGGCTTGGCTTTTTTAGAATAACAATAGTTATAACAATGACAATAAAAGTAGTCAAAGCAACAGAGCCTACCTTCTGCATGTCCACCATGTACCTACCAGGCACTAGGGTTTATGTATATTCTAGTTCTCACATTAGCAGCCACCATGGCCAAAGGAGTGCTCAGAACAGAGTAGGTGCTCAATAAATGCATCTGCAGGGGTTGTGACCTACCTTTCATGGAGGCAGACTATGAGGCTCAGCTGTCCACGTAACTCTTCCCTAGCTATACGGCAGTGGCCTCCCACCCTTGCCTGCACCTCCCCCTAGCAGGGAGGAACCAGCTCTTGATCACCTCACAGAGGTTCTCCCACAACAGCAGGGCTCCCTTCTTCTCCCTTCTCCCAGGTAAAATCACAACTGAAAATAACAGCAGATCCCAATGGGATTTTCTGAGGATTAGCTAAAAGAGGCTATAAAGATCTTGGGAGGAAGAAAATGCTTCTGGAGGAGGGGCCCAGCCTGAGCTGCCCTGCGTGGGGGCAGGGTGAGCAGGGGCTGAGTCTGGGTAGAAGGAGACAGGAAGAAACCTTCAGTGCAGACAAAACCACCCTGTGGCCACCCTGATTCTCAGGGGCCAGGCTGCCTAGGGCAGGTTTTGGATAGCAAAGAATGACACAGAATCCTGACAGTCAGTCCATTTTCTGTTTATACCTGAAAGGCGCTTGGCTGGTGAAATGTCAAGAGTTCTTCAAAGGCATTTTTTGGACAGTTTTCCCCGCAAGACTTGGCATGAGCAACGAAAACCTGGGAAGCTGTTGAAACCTGAAATAGCAGGTCTCAACAATAACGAAAACCCCCACGCTCTTTGTGCTAGCTCTGAGATGGAAAATGCTTTCTTACACACACACACAGCTCTTCCCCTTTAACTCTTGCTTCCTTTCTTGCAGTCTTGACTTCAGGAGTCCCTGCTGCCCCACTATCTTCCTTTGAATTCACAGCCTGCTGCACTTCAGATTCTGGTTGGGGCTTCATAGTTAAGGAGCTAGAAGGCAGAGGTGACTTCTGATGACCTGCAGGAATGGGGGAGTCCCTGGGGCTCCTAGAGTTGGGGGAACAGAGGAGACTGCAGGGGCAGCTCTCATTCTCTCCTTAAGCTGGAGCTGTTCCCAGCTGGTCACTGAGCTTCCCTTTCACCAATCTCCTCAGTGAAAGAGGCTTAGGGACCTAGGAAATGCCTCAGAAACATGTCTGCCCCAGTCCACACTGTCATCCCAGGAGGGCACAGGCTGGGGCAAACATTGTCTTATGGGGCCTGAATGACACTTAAGGAACTATTTGTCTAAGACAAATGTTTTACAGATCCATGTAAGAAATGACATTTTAATGAGTGACCACGGACCTGTGACCATACCCAATGGTGATGAGATGAAGATAAAAATTAGCACTGGCATCTGTGGAAGTCGTTCATTCCTTATGAAGTATCCCTAAACGCACGTGACAGGAAGATCTTAGACAAGGTTAGGTGAAGCATGGAGAGCCAGGACGTGGACCTGCACTGTCCTTACCATGTGCCCCCCCCCCCCCAAAAAAAAAGTCAATAACATAATGTGTGGCACAAGAGAAGTGTTCTTCAGGGACAACGGCCAGGTCCAGGCTGTAATGAGAATCTAGACTGTGGTGCAGAAGAGTCAGGATAAGCTGGAGCCCACTCTGATCTGGTCGGATGGACACTGGGGACATGGAGATGGGGGAACGAGGAGACAAAGGCATCTGCCTTAAGCTCTGTAGCGCAGCCCTGGCACCCACCTTGGGCCATGCCAGCACATCTCCTGGCAACTGCTGGAGGCGTCACCACTCTGTAGCAAGTTCACTTCTAACTGAGCAGTGACTGGGCCTTCAGCTTTTCCCTAACACTGTGGCAGGCTCTGTTTGCTCATGTGTATTCCACACTAAAGGTACCTGTCCTCCCACCTCCTGCCCCGGTCCGTAAAGCACTGAATTTTGATAATCCTTCTCCCACTAGCTACTCATGCTCCCATGGGTACTATTTAAGGATTTCTTTATTTCTGTCCCAGTGCAGAGGGCTGGCTTCCTGGCTCCATGGTATGGTTTGCCACATCCCAGAAGAGGGCCCCAGTGTCCTGACTTGCTCTTGGATGTACCAATTTCCTTTAATAAGGACTTGACTTTTAATTTTGTGATTAAGAGAAGACTTAATGTGCAGGATCTCCTCATAAACAATAATTGTGCTAAAGGGCAAATGACTGATACAAAAATCTTTGGGGTAGGTTCGGATGGGTGGTGTGGAGACCAGGGAGATACTTGATTTTATGCCGAGTCTCTGCCTTTGATAGAGCTGAAGCCATCTTATTGTTCAGTTTCTTGCTTCAAATTCAGATAACCTTCTGACATTGTGCATTGAAAGAAAATTGAATTACAAACCAGAAGGCACATCAATTTTTAGTTGTGTGACCCTGGGGAAAAAAGCCACATCACCACTCTGAGCCTTAGTTTCCTCATTTGCAAAATGGTAAGAGACAGTTGTGAGGGTCAAGTGGATCATATGGGTGAAAGTGCTTAGTAAATTCTAAAGCAATGGCAAATGTCACAGGCCGTAACAACATTTCTGTGAGCTAGAAGAGGGATCAGCCCTCTCTGACTTCCTCTCAGGGCTCACAGGTACTTGCACACATATTGGGTCATTTGATCTTCTCAAGGCCTCTGGGAGTTACTGTTATCTCTGTCTTACAGAGAAGGAAGCTGGAGTCAGATGAGGCCTTGAGGGCTTGTCAGACCAGCCCCTTCCCCAGACCTCCACTGACACCAGGAGATCAATGGCCATTTTGATCTGTTCAAACCGGGAAGCACAAATTCTTAACATAGAGAATCAACAATTTTCTTTAAAAACATCATCCCATTATAATTCCTCTGGAATAGTTTATTTCTCATGGGGCAAAAAATCTCATCAATTCAATGGTGACAAATGTTTCTGGTCTTAGATCTGAGACATTTTGACTTTTGATTAGAAGTCACGCTCTTCTAGAAAGAAATGAATTTTCCTCCTCTTTCAGTTTAACTCCCAACCACCACCCGGGTAGAATACATAGACCCATTCAGTGGCTGCAAACAATCATTTGCATTGTTTTCTGAAAAGTGCTAACATCCTTGGAGGGCAGGCAGCTGCAGGTCATTTTCCAAACACCCAGAATAATTGTAATGCCCTCAGCCGTTGTGGGACTATGAAGTGTGACCCTCCTATGAGCCACTAGTTAGGGTTTGACTATTAGCTGTGCTCAGGATTCCAGGGAGGAGCCACATAGTTCCTGGGAGCCTAGCCTGCCTCACCATGGCTCTGAGCACTGAGGAGCTCTGCTGTTCCCAAAAGCTCTCACCCAGGTAGAATGGTTCCCGTGCATGGGCCTGGACTGGCCTGCACATCAGCTCCTGGAAACAAGCTCATCTTTCTCAATAGCACTATGGGGCAAAGTGACAAGAGGGTGCTTGGATGGGAGGTGTCAAAGCTTCCCTGGCTGGAAAGCAGACCTTCTAAGCTCCCTCCATCACGGCACAGTCTGCTGGGCACCTGTCTGGCCCAACACTTTCTGCACTGGCTGCTTGACCTGGTTTCCTCCTGGCCATGAGGACGGGATAAACATTCCCAGATACAAGGACACTGTGATGGCTCCGTGCACCAGCCTTCTATCTACTTTCCTTTTAGGGAGTACGTTAGCTATCTTCAGAGTCTGGTATGAATGGAGGTTTGGATGTTGGTCTGTGGCAATTGTTTACAAACACAGAGGACCCCATGAGCACAACAGTGACACCATCTGCAAAATTGGACAGCAGAGAAGATGGGAAACCTGAGAGCAGATCCAAATAGTCCGAATGAGCAAAAGCGCCAGGGCAAGATGCATCCCATGAAATCTGCTCCTACTGGCCTCCACAGCCAACAGGAGTGAGGATCCGGGGCCCCCCAGGGAGGAGAAAAAGACCGAGGGCAAACTCCCCACCCCATCCCAGTGATGGCAGCAGAAGGGAGGGGGTGGACAGTTGGGGTGGGGGTCTCTTGGTGGGCTTCTATGCCCCCACCCCTGCCAGCTCGCTCCCTGCATACCACACACACAGACTTCCAGCCGCGCATCCCTTGCAGTTCTCTTCTGCACAGCAGAACCAAGTTTCCCTCCCTGAGCACTGGCTCTGGGTGGCTGCTCAACAGCACCACTCTAAGCTGAGCCGCTGCTCTGGCCAGACCTGCTGCTGGCTGGGATGGAACAGCTGGCTTCCACGCACACACTGCACACACCGTGCTCAGCATACGCCCAGCCCATCTAAGTGGCCAAGATGTGGAGGAGGTCTTGACATCTCATGGCTCCTCCTTGTTTTTAACGCAGAGCACAACTGGGGAGGGAGCCCGGCAGTGCATGAGCTCCCAGCAGACTGGGCTGCGCTTTGCATGTGCTATTTCCATTCACCCTCTGGTGTCTGGCTGCTGCTTACACCAGGATGTTCAAAGTACTTAAGAAAACAAGTGTCTCCCTAGTCCTCAAACCCAGAGGGGTTCAGCTGGAGAAGCTCAGGCATTGGCTGGCCGACAACCATCTGCAGGGCTCCCCGAGGCTCAGAGGCACCAACCCTGGGACTCCCAGAGCCCTTCTTGTTCTGTTTCTCATGTGTGTTTTGAGCACTGAGTAGGGATCCAGGAATAGGGGCTCTGCCAGAGGAGTGTGGGCAAGTGGTTTAACCACTCTGAGCCTCTGTTTCCTCTTCTGTACAGCAGGAGTGACAACCCTGGATGGAAAGGAATGGTAGCATGAGGCACAGAGGAAACAAATGCCCAATATCCCAACCCAGGATGGGCATTTGTGGCCCAGGGTAGGACTTGACCACTTCTCATTTGCCCATTTGATTCAAGCTGGGTCCAGATGTGCTTGGATAGAGAACATTTCTCAGGATCATTCTATAAAAGGAATCAAGACAAACTGGAGTCAGATCAAAACAGGTTAGTTCTGGGAACTGTGCCCACAGCAGTGTGAACACTGGGTGAGATTCGAGGTAGGGAAATGAGCTTAGTTATGAAAGGGCTTAGTCACTTATCCCAGCACCCTGGAACTTCTGAATAACTCTGAGAAACAGGCAGAACTAGGCTTCATGAATTCCATCTTGGAGATAAAGATACTGAGGGCCAGAGAGGTTATGAAGTTCAAGTGGAACAGAGTTACATGCCAGACCTCAATGTCTCTATCCCATGACTCTGGTTCTCAAGGCCCAGAGCACATGTATCTTTTGTGAAAGCCTTGGAGTCAAGTTTTTCCTCCAGCGTGAGGTTCGTTCTGGAAGCTTCCTAATGAGCACTATCTACATCCATGTCGCTGTGTGACATCTGTGTTTGTTTTGGGGAAGCTAGACTGTTGGCCTTGATTCTATTGCTTGGTCAGGTCTTTTGAACAGGGAATAAATAGGAAGCAGGTGTTTTGGGTCTCCAGATTCAGTTATCTAGAGGTGACATTTTAGCACAGCAGGTAAACTGGGACCTAAGATATTTGACTTTATTTGTTTGTACTTGAAGTGTTTGGAGGGCTTTGTTTTCTGACTTGGGTTGGGCAGGGAGGTGGTGGCATTTCTACAAGGGATTGGATTCTGAGAAGTTTTGCTTCACAATGAACAAACCATTCTCCCTTCCACAAAGCAAAACTGACCGGGGGCCCTGTTGCCAGATTTTCATACTGAAATTTTACAGGTGAAATTACTCCATTTTTAAATGTTAGCTTCTAATTCCAAACTGGTTACAATATTACACAAGCCAAACAAACACCAACAGCTTCTTCAGTCACCAGTCAGCAACCTTTGAATGAAGAGGGACCCGGGGAAGCAAGTAGATATTTTTCAGTTGCTAAGACCACAAGGAAATATTTAAAAAGAATAAATATATTCTGAGCTTGCCTTAGACATCGTATGGTTGCTGTGAAAAGAAAACCTACTGGAAGGTTCTTATGCTGACATCAGTCTCCAGTAAATGGGAGTCATTCAAAGATACCAGGGGAATGAATTAATGAAGGGTTAAACACCAAAGACTTTTTCACTCAGAAAAACATTCAATCTCTGTTGAACTTCCTTGTCCCCTGTCCTATCTGCCCTGGTGTCCTGTAGGCTGGTGCCCAAAGGTCCTGGAAATGAATGGAAGTGACATTTGCCCAAGTATCCCCTATGTGTCTGCTTCGACCCAGCCTCCCACACATTTGTAAGGCTCTTGTGACAGAAGGCTGTGAGGCCAGGCTCGTAGCAGGATGCTGGGGCACAGCCAGAATTCTGAAAAGGGCGGCCAGGCTGGTGACAGAGCACCCACATTTTGCTGTATTCATTTTCCTTCCAAAGGCTCACAAAGCAGTGGGTGCTCCCAGCCAGTCCAGAGAGCTGATCCACCTGCAGGAGCAGCAGGCAGGATGCACGCAGGGCCACTGGCAGGTGCAGAGTTGGGAATCTGTATGGTTAGATTGGAACCCCTGTAGAACTGGGCCCAATGGGACACTGAGCTCCTGACAGGGCCCCCTGTACTGTTGCAGCAGGAGGGGAATGTCAGAGCGCCGTCCTCACCTTAGACCAGTCCCCCGTCTTCCACTCATAGCAGCCTGAGTAGTCCTCACATGCCTCCTCGGCTTTCGGCCTTGTGGATGCATCGCATTTCCCTTGTGAGTTGGTGCACGTCACAGTTCGCTTCCGTGTCCCTTTACCACAGTTGGCAGAGCACTGCAAGATACCATGCGAATATTTAATCCAGACCAATTCAGTTTAAGTCCATCAACATCTAAGAAGTCCCTACTCTGTGCCAGACCTGGAATGGGGACAGGAAGATGAAGATGCTGTTTCTATCCTCAAAAAGTGCAGGGTCTTCAGTCTTAGGCACCTAGTACTGGCTGGGACCCCAGCTGGGTGGCTGGTGATGAAGGAGAGGCACAGAAGTCAGAAATTGCAAGAACTTGGGGTTCCCAGAAGGTCAAATGAGGGGAATGGAATTTAGTGGCCAGCATCAGCTCCAAAAGACCAAGGGATTGTGCGAGTTCAAAGGGCAAATGTGTGCAGGCTCAGAGGACGAGCAGGAGACAAGCCATGCTGTAAGGCAAGGCCCTGGCAGCATGAGGTCTAAGGACACTGGCTCCTTCTACACATGGCAAAGACCCTGGCGCAGGAAAGAGAAGTAGGAGACAGACAAGAAAAGCCACAGGTGACTCTTTTGTAAAGCAGGTGTCCCTTGCTGACGGTTCTAATAGATATTTAAGTGTGGACACCAAACGTGGTAACACAAGAGTGTTCCTGGCGGTAGCTTGCTTATTTCCTGGGAGACAGTGTGGGGAGGGCCTGAGGGTGATGGGTGATATGCAAGCCTTCAGCTCAAGACTGCCCCCATTTCCTCCAGCAGAAAGGAGTAAGGACAAGATGTCAGGGTGTGGAGGGGGGAGCAGCTCTGGGATGAGCCTTCAGCCTGCTCCTGGCATGCTCCACGGTGGGGCGGGATGGTGCACTGGCTGGCAGTAGCACTTATGACTCTCCACAAATAAAGTGGAAGGAAGTCCCAGCAAAGTTGACCTGTCACCTTGGGGAGACATAACTGCCAAGTATGATGAGGTGGTCGGCAAGCAGAAGGGACGTAGTCTGCAGACCAGGGAGCTATCCCTCCGATTTTCTGTGCGTGGACCAGTGCGTAGTCTCCCTGAAAAGCCCTGTCCCCACTATTAATGCAGACACCTAACTCAGGGAGATGGTGGGCTGCAGGCTGGATTCTGCTAAAGAAACTTCATACTTGTTCAGTTTGCCAAGGCTACCGTAGCAACTTTCTTAAGCGACAACTTTTAAAAAGTTCCATTGCGTCTGCTAACATATAAGTACATGAAGAGCAGACATTATTCTTGATATTTCTGTTATTAGTATTTATTCTACAATATTACCTACCTTTTTGTTACGAATTTAATATAGCGCTTGCTCGCTCTCTCGCACGCTCTCTCTCTCTCTCTCTCTGAAGCTGCCATGGGGTTTTGAGAGTAATTTAGACTGGCTTGTTTTAGAAAGAATATACAAGCTTCAGAACTGGCTGGGCTGTCACCTGGGGGAGCTGGCAGAACACACACACTTGGATCGGTGTTGGGGAGAAGCACTGGTTTAAAGGGACCTCTGGTGCAAGGAGCCAGGCTGGTTTTGCACACAGGACCTCTTGGGCCAGGAGGGCTGCCTCAGGGAGCCCTGGGCCACTGCAGTGAAGGACTAGCCCCTGTTTCTCTGTGTGACAATGTTTTCTGACTATTTCAGCAACTCTGTCCTCACCATTTGACACATGGGCTCCCCTGGCCCCAGTGTCCACATGACTTGCTTCTTGGCAACTAATAGGCCACTCACCATTCCTGCCCCTTCAGTCCTGCAGGTTCTTACTCTGTTTCTTGCCTCTTTACCTTGAATTTCAAGCACTGAGTGTCCAAACAATTTCTCTAGCAAACCTGGCTTTGGCCCCTTAGTCTGACTAATATCCCACTCCCTGGGGGGCCTCTGGCCTGGTGGAAGGACAGTGAGGCAGGCGGATGCCACCTCTAAAGGGACCTAGGAGGGTGAAGCTCAGCCTCTCTTTCTGCTTCCCATTGAGGATGGAGCCTAGAAACTGAAGATAGGAGGAATCCATTTATTACCTTTGGCATCTTTCTGCAAATCTGATTCTCCAAATGAGGATGGGAAGGAGCTGGGGGAGGGAGTATTTAGTAAGGGTGATCAATGAAGGTGGTTGAATAAGAGCCATCATGTCAATAAAAACTCTCCCACAAGAAATGAAAGCCAGCTTCTGGCCAGGGCTGGAGGGGCTTCACCCCACAGTGAAGGGGCAGAAATACCAGCATCATAAGGAACTTGTGGAGGAAGGATGTGATTCCACGTCACATGTTAAGAAAGCAGCATTTTGCTTGCATGGGGCTGGGCCAGAATGAGATGGATTGGTGCAGACACTAGTGCAGGATTAGGATGGGGCATTAATGTAGAGATGATCATAAAGAAATTCCTTTAAGCCTTGCTCTAGTTGTCTCACCTTTCCCAGATATGGTGGTCTTCAGTGCTTTAATAACTGATAACTCCAGGCTTGGTTCTTTTGGTAAAGAGGCCTTTTTCCCCACATAAGACTCTGAGTGGAAGATTTATTTTAATCTTATCAATCAGATTAAAGCATAAATCTTGCTTGAATTAGGAGCTGGGTGGTCAAAGCCCTAAGGCTCATCTGGGGTTGGGGAAAGGAACTGTGGCTGTGTGCCTGTCTCCATCCTGGCAGCAAATATGAAAAAAAAAATTTTCAGCCAGGCATGGTGGCTCACACCTGTAATCCTAGCTGCTTGAGAGGCTGAAGCAGGAGGATTGCAAGTTTGAAGCCAACCTGGGCAACTTAGCAAGATCCTATCTCAGAATTCTGAAAAGGGTTGGGAATGTAGCTCAGTGGTAGAATATAATCCCCAATAGGGCCAACAAAGAAAATTTTTCTTGATGTTAACTTTACAAACCTAAGTATATATAAAGAAAAAAATTAAGCTCTTTTTCCTAAAATATTATAAAGTAGGGGTTAAGGGCAAAGGTCTTTAAATGAGTATATTTCAAGATTGGTCTGAAGATTAAACTCAGTTTTAGAGCAGCCAATGGTAGACTTCTCCTTCATTAAAAATGGGCTGAATACTTTTTTATTCAAAATAAATTCCGACTGTTTGGCAATCAAAGGAACTTTAAAAATATTTTCCACACTGAAGACTGTCTTGGATCTAGCCTCTTTGAATTTCATAGACCACTTTTGGTGGAAGACCTGAGGGAAGGTTGCCCTTTATTTAGCTATTTTTTGTTTGTTTTACAGCCAAACAATCAAAAGCATTAAGGCAAAGTCAATGCAAAGCTTTGCAAGATGACATCCTTAAAGATAAAATGGAATTTCCAGGACCAACTTTCAAAGTGAAAACTTAAGGCTTAATTGACCTCTTTCCAAAATGTTTTATGGTGTGAGATTTGTAACTCCAACTTGCATACCAAAAGCTGTCCCTCCCAGCATCTAACTCTCACAATCTACAAAACTGCTGTGGCATGAAAGGAAAGTCTTTGAAACCAGCTTCCCAACTTGACCACACTAGAGCTCAAACACGCCCAAAGGAGAATTAAAAGGTCAATTGGGGGGTGTGTGTGTGTGTCTATTTATTTATCTTTAGGTGGGAATTGTCATAAGAAATGAAACAAATAGTACTTTCACTGTGATGCCATGTGCATCATCACAAACATGTTGTCCATGTTTTCTTGAAGCCATGTTGTTATCTCAAATGGAATTTAAGAATATATGGGCTAGAACACAGCTTGGAGCTTCTCTGGAGCAGATAAAGACCATGACACCTGGAGATGTATCACAAACACCACGAAGAGAAAAGTACCACACTACATCCTGTGGACGAGGCCTGGAGGCTCTTGTGGTGGTTTCAGTCCCAGCCACAAGTGCAGTCCCTCACCTGTGACCACTCTGATGCCTCCCAGATGGACAGGCAGTCCTGGCCTTCGCAGCTCTGCACTGGTGTTGGTCGGGGGCTTGGGCAGTAGAGGGGCCGTGTGGTGACATGTGTGCCATTCTGTAGCTGGAATACACAGGTCACCTCCCGATGCTGGATGCCCTTCTCACAGGTGGCTGAGCAGGGGCTCCATGGGCCTGCCACCCACCTGGCCAGGGGGGAAAAGACAGGGAGTGTTATGGTTTGGATGTGAGGTGTCCCCCGAAAGCTCACGAGAGACAGTGCAAGAAGGTTCAGAGGAGAAATGCTTGGGCTGTGAGAGTCTTAACCCAATAAGTGAATTAATACCCTGATAGATGTTCTGCCTCACCTTAAACCCCAGGATTGGAGCTGGCCTTCTCTGGACTAAGACCTCTGAAACTGTGAGCCCTTGAATAAATCTTTCCTCCTTTTCAATTGTTCTGGTCAGGTCCTCCAGTCATAGCAGTGAGAAGCTGACTAAAACAGGGGGTGTGTAATAGGGGAGAGAGGCTATCTCCCTCCACACCATGGAGAGACTTTCAGAAGGATCATGGAACATGTTTTATTCAATGGGGTGTGAGTGGGCAAGTACTGGCCACAAAGCTCCTGCTTTGAATGTGGTCATTAAGTTTGGCTCTGATTCTGTTTCTTGCCCTCTGCCATTATAACAGGACACTATTCTAAGGTACTGTGACCTTGGAGATGTTTGTTACTGCAGTACTTGCTAACTGATACAATCTTTGACAAAGGACTTTTCAGTCTCTCTGCATGAATCCACCAGAATAAGGTTCTCACTGCCTTAGGGACTGTGGAACCTCCAAAGTGGGTCTTTGAGGATGTCATCTTGAGGATGGCAGCGGGTAGCCATAGAGAAGGTGACTACTGAGGTCAGCACTTTAAAGCATTCTTCTAAAACTTCATCTATCTGCCCAATGCTTCAATGATCTGGGGTCTATACCTCTGTCAGCTTCAGGGTGTTGAAAAACTGACCAGTTTGGGAATTTCTTTTGGGGACACTAAAGGACTCTCTCCTTCTTGGTCCTCTGATGAGCTGTTAAGCTTTTCCCTTCCTCAAATACTTCCAGCTCCTGGGAGCTCAGCACTTGGCAAAAGTGCCTGGAACCACAGATGGCGCATATGGACAGGTATTCCATTCCTTTTCATCAGAAAAAGTAGCCCTGGTTCCACCAAAAACAAACCTGATCATGCCATGCCATCACACTGTGCCATTGTACCCTTTAGAAACAGCTGAGTACCTCCTGGGGCCTTTGGGTGGGCACTGGGTGGTGCCAACTGGCCCTTCCTCTCTAGTTCCAGATCTTGAAGTTCCTCGGACCCACCAGTAAGTGGGAGGGACAGAGACAACAGTGCCTACTGTGGGGTGTGGTGGTGAGTGCAAGTGACATACTGCCATAAACTGCATGGCACACATTAGCTCCAGAACTTTAGTGAGGATTGCTGCCACTGTCTCCTGGGTAGGCGATGGTGAACTCCCAGGGCAGCACGCAAGTCTCCCATCTCAACACAAAAAGAATTGAAGTGACTCCTACACCTTTCTCCTTGTTCTGGTCTTCAGATTAAGATGGATTCTCAATCTCTCCATCCTAATTGTAATTTTCTAATCAGTCGCTGCTATTTTAAAATGAACAGAATGGCCCAGGTTTGGTCTGACAGCACCAGGAGAGGAGATGACCTCTTTAAATGGAGATGCTGTCTTTATCAATGCCACCCACCTTTGCCCTATTTCTGTTTCTAAGCAGCCAGGTTACCCCTGTTACCTCTGTCCCACCTGCCTACTTACTTTTGCATCTCATAACCGCCCCCCCCCCCCACCTCCCCAGTCAGATCACTTTTGTCTTACACGTTTGTAGTTGAATTTTGAGAATATAAACGTCAGGCTTCAAGGTGAGACATGGGTGCTATTGTGTTGACTCTAAGTGTAAAAGAAGCTTTGAATTTGCTCCTGTCATCTGCATGTCCTGTGCTTCCTAGGATAAGCCTTAGAAGTAGGACCTTTATGTCCTACCCATGGGAATGTCACCTGCCCTGGGAGTGCACACCGCTGGCCACAGGATGCACTTCCATGGCTGGGCTCATGGCCAGGGCCTGTGCTGTAGTGCATGTGGGCAGTGACTCCCCGTCACAGGCAGGTCCCATCTGGGACACACAGGGTGATGGAGGAATTGCTGGGCGAGGCTTAGCAGCTCTCCCTTGGATACCTCCTATACCTTCTGCCCCATCAGTGACTTGGATAATCACATCTGAGGGGAAAGAGAGTCCAAGGGCAAAGTGGAAGGAAGGAAGGGAATGTTGATGCCAGCTACGGCACGGGCAGACTTTGAAGATGGTATGCTAAGGGAAATAAGCCAAATGACACGATTCCACCCACACAAATTTGATGTGACCAAAGGACAAATGCCACATGATTCCACCTAATCAAGGAACCTGGAGAGAGAAAAAGTAGAAAGAATGGTGGGTGCCAGGGGCTGGGTGAGGTGAGGAGGGTTTTCTGTTTAATGGGTGCAGCATTTTGGTTTAGAGAGAGAAAAGAAATTCTAGAGGTGGACAGTGGTGATGGCTGCATAGTATATGCCTACAGTCTACACCACAGTGCCATAGACTTAAAAATGGTTAAGATGTTAACTTTAGTTATCTGCATTTCATCACAATTAAAAAGAAACAGGTAACTGCAATGAGCGGCTAGAAGTGGGTTGTAAGTGGGGGAAAAGCAAACAAGAGAAGTGTTTCCCATGTCCCAGGCAGCCAAAAACGAAACACAAGAGGAGACCAGTTTCCAGCTGTGTGCAGCAACTGGTACCCACAGTGCTTCTGCTGATGGTGCCCTTCGCACCTGAGATACTGGAGGGTCACGCTGGAGCTTGCACAGACGTTCTGCAGGTTACTTTAGCTGTTTTTCAGCTAGACTTTTTTGGCTCCTGTTCTCGACAAATACCCCATAGAGGCTTGGGAAGAAAATGGCTCTGTAAACTGCCCCACCCCTATCTTTTTTATCTTATTTTTTTTCTTTTTGGGTGGCTGAAAGAAACCATTTCACCTGAATGGTTGTGGGAGTCCCGTCTACAACCCTTGCACAACATCACTCAACTGAACATTACAACAAAATTGCATCCATTCCAAATCCTGTAATTAAAGAAAGGGATCGTAGTTTCATAAAGCAATTATATTATAATTTCAACTTAAATCTTATTGTTTTCACTTGTGTCTCCTAAAACCTTTAATGGCAACATTTACTAGACAAGTTTGAGTTAGCAAGTTTGATTTCAAGTTTGATTTCTTCTTAAGAGCCATGAAACTGTAATTCTTTAGGAAGGCATAGTTAACACTTCTCTAATTTGGGCTGTCTTTCCCTATCACTCTGAAGGAGTTAGAATGGAATTTCCTCCCTTTCTGTCCAAGTGACTTGGTTCCTGTGCCTAACAGGGTGAGTATCCCTATCCAAACTGCTGGAACCAGAAGTAGTTCAGATTCCTGATTGTTTGGGATTTTGGAATATTTGCATATAAATCACGAGACATCTTAGATATTGGATCCAAGTCCAAACATAAAATTCATTTGTTTCCCATACACCTTATTCACACAGCCTTAAGGTAATTTTATACAATATTTTGAGTGGACCTGGTTTTGACTTATACCCATCACATGAGATCAGGAATAAAAGTTTCCACTTGTGGCATCATGTTGATTCACAAAAAGTTTTGGATTCTGCACAGCATTTTGGATTTCAGATTTTTGGAGCAGGGATTCTGAGCCTGTATTTTGAGTTATAATATGCTAATGAGATATATTGGATAGCTCAGTGACCTTTGAGACACTATCTTCTCTATTTTTTCCCTGCTTAAAAAAATTGCCACAAACTTAATGGCTCAAAACAAAATTGACTTATTATCTTACAATTCTAGAGATCAGAAGACTGACTCAGATCTTGCTGGTTTAAAATCAAGGTATTCAGAAAGATTCTGGAGCTCAAAAATGAATTCAGCAAAGAAGCAGGATATAAAATTAATATCCACAAATCAATTGTGTTCCTATATTCCAATGATGAATCAGTTGAAAGAGAAATTAGGAAAACTATCCCATTCACAATAGCCTCAAAAAAAAAAAAAAAAAAGGGGGGGGGAGAGTGTGAGAGTGCAGCGGCGGAATTACAACTTGTGTGAACAGGATTTGTATGAAAACTAGTATACTGAGAGCAATGTAAAACATGGTACAGGAGATCCAACATGGCGGTGGGCACAGAGGTATCAAGTCTCTGACCTCTCCAGCTGCGCGGGCATAGGGAGTCTTAAATCATCTAAATGCTGTTTGCTCAAGATCACTAGGCATTGCTGAGCTAACGTGGATCTGAGGCGAACAGTCTGGGCCTCTCAGAACACACACCGAGCCCGTAGGGGCCGAATTCAGGGTCCCGTTCGCCCGCATCTTGTAGACAAACTGCTCTGGCTCAGTGCTAAAGAACCCGCGGAAGTCCGGACCCGCCAGCCGCTACCCGCGCAACTCGGCCGTTGGCCGCCTGCCCGCAGCCCCTGCGACTGGGCGGCTAGCCTCTGAGGCGCGGCTCAGCAGGAGCAGCGCAGGGACTCTAGGAAGAGGTCTCTAGCCAGGCCTTCATGAAGTAGCCAACTGGGAATTGAAACCAACCAGAGACTTACCAGTCCCACCCCTCCCTTCGGACACTCGGGCAAGGAGCCTGGGGCCCGCCATAGCAGAGAGGTGACGTCACCGGAGGTAGGCCGACGGAATTCCTTCCCAGCAGAATCCACTTTAGCAGGTGTGTGACTCCCACCCCCTCCAGATACAAGCAGCCAGGAAACCTCGGGAATCTCTCCGGGGGCGTGACTGTAGGGAAGCAGAGGGGATTCCCAATCCCCAACTCCCCTTACCACCAGTGGCGACACCCAAGGTCTTAGCTGCCAGTTTCCAGGGGCATGTCCACCAAAGGGGTCTGGAAAAATTAAACTGTTGGTCCCCAGATCACCACACCACAGCACTGGGGCTTAGATGAATGACAGACAGAGTGCTCAGTCGTTCGGGAAATAGGACATGCGGTGGGGCTGCAAGTGTAACCAGATCTTTGGGGAACCGCCTCCGGTGAACAGGACCTGGCTGGCTGGCTGGCTGGCAGGAGGAAGGGGGGGAGGGCCCGGAGAAGTGAAACGGCTCTGTACTAACAGGATTGAGAGACTCCCAGGAGCCGCCTTACAGGGATAGCTATCGGCACATAGAGGGCAGAAGCTTGGCTCGGAGGGCACAGCTCCGCCTACTGGAAGAGAAGAAAATGGATCTCTAAGACTTCAATTTTTTTTCTCTCTTTGTTCTTTTCTCCCCTTTTCCTTCTTTCTTTCTTTCCTGTTTCAAGTTTTATTGTTCTTTCCATTCTCCTCTAATCTCTCTCTCTCTCCTTCTTTCTCTTTAAGTGCACCTTCCTTCCCCTACCCCCCAACTTTCATCCCAAGCATTACGTCTTCCATTACGTGTAATTGTCTAAATGCAAATAGGTGAATGTTTCAAGGCTGTCTATAGGGCTCCTAAATACCTAGCTACTACCAACACCCTGATCCAATCACCTGTTAGTATCCCCCTTCAGTAGAGCAATCTTCTAAAGTAGCCAAGACATATGAACCCTCATACCATCATAGCACCTAACCTAAACATAAAGTCCTAAGAATAGACAACAAATCACTATATGCATACAGAATCCGGAAGCCTTTTATGAATTGAATGAATCAACTTTAAAGTACAATAAAGCCCAACATTTCTAGGCATAGTCTCCCACCACAAAGGAGAGACAACAGAGATATACAAAAACAAAACAAATTTATAGGAGAAAGCAGAAACACAGCAGTGAAACAGAGCTGGAAAGTAACGTGAACAACATGAAAAAACAAGGGAAAAAATGATTACAAACAATGCAGGACAACTTAAATCTACAGGAGGACCTAGAGGCATCAGAAAAATGGACAGAGAAAGAACCCAAGGGATACCTAACTCAGATGGAACGGAATATTAGAGAAGACATGAGACAGCAAGTCCAAGCAATGAAAGTATATTTTGAAAACGAATTAAACAAACAAATTCAAATGGTAAAGAACGAGCTCTACCAGGATAGAGATTTAAAAAAAAAAATCAAGCAGTAATCCTAGAAATGCAGGAAACCATAAACCAAATTAAAAACTCAAACGAGAATATTACAAATAGACTAGATCAAGTAGAAGTCAGAACATCAGATAATGAAGACAAAGTTTATCAACTTGAAAAGAATATAATCAACACAGAAAGGATGCTTAAAACTCATGAGCAATCTATCCAAGAGATATGGGATGTCATTAAAAAAAAACAAACTTGAGAGTCATTGGGATAGAAGAGGGTATAGAGGTTCAAACCAAAGGAATGGACAACCTATTAAATAAAATAATCCTAGAAAACTTCCCAGATATGAAAGATGGAATGGACTGTCAAATCCTGGAAGCCTACAGGACCCCAAACATTCAAAACCATAATAGACCAACTCCAAGACACATAATTATGAAGATATCCAACATACAGAACAAGGAGAGAATATTAAAAGCTACGAGAGAAAGGAGGCAGATTATATTCAGGGGTAAACCAATTAGGTTAACGGCTGATTTTTCATCACAGACGTTGAAAGCGAGGAGATCCTGGAACAACGTATTTCAAATGCTGAAAAATAATGGATTCCAACCAAGAATACTGTATCCAGCAAAATTAAGCTTCAGATTTGACAATGAAATTAAAATATTTCATGATAAACAAAAGTTAAAAGAATTCGCAGCCAGAAAACCAGCACTGCAAGGCATTTTGAGCAAACTACTACAAGAAGAGGAATTGAAAAATAGCACCCAAAACTAACAGTGGGAGGTATCTCAGTAAAGGGGGAGAAAAATAAACAAAGAGGAAAAACTAGCCAAACTAAAATAAATAAATAAATAAACAAGACTGGAAGTACAAACCATATTTCAATAGTAACCCTTAAATGTTAATGGCTTAAATTCACCAATCAAGAGACATAGGCTAGTAACCTGGATTAAAAAAACAGATCGAACAATATGCTGCCTTCAGGAGACTCATATGATAGGAAAAGACATACACAGGCTGAAGGTGAAAGGTTGGGAAAAATCATACCACTCACATGGCCCTTGGAAGCAAGCAGGAGTGGCCATACTCATATCGAATAAAATCAACTTCAAACCTAAGTGAATCAAAAGGGATAAAGAAGGACACTATATACTGTTAAAAGGAACCATCCACCAACAAGACATAACAATTATCAATATGTATGCACCAAATAATGGTGCTGCAACATACATAAAACAAACTCTCCTCAAGTTCAAGAGTCAAATAGACCACAACACAATAATTATGGGTGATTTCAACACACCGCTCTCTCCATTAGACAGATCCTCCAGACAAAAGAAGAATAAAGAAACTATAGAACTCAATAACACAATCAATAACCTAGACTTAACCGACATATATAGAATATATCAACCATCATCAAGTGGATACACGTTCTTCTCAGCAGCACATGGATCCTTCTCAAAGATAGACCATATACTATGCCATAGGGCAACTCTTAGTAAATATAAAGGTGTGAAGATAATACCATGCACCTTATCTTATCATAATGGAATGAAACTGGAAATCAATGATAAAAAAAGGAAGGAAAAATCCTGCATCACCTGGAAAATGAACAATATGTTACTGAATGATCAATGGGTTACAGAGGACATAAAGGAGGAAATCAAAAAATTCTTAGAGATAAACGACAATACAGACACAACATACCGGAATCTATGGGACACAATGAAAGCAGTTTTAAGAGGGAAATTCATTTCCTAGAGTTCATTCCTCAAAAAAAGATAAAACCAACAAATAAATGAACTCACACTTCATCTCAAAACCCTAGAAAAGGAAGAGCAAAACAACAGCAAATGTAGTAGAAGACAAGAAATAATTAAAATCAGAGTGGAAATCAACGAAATTGAAACAAAAAAAACATTGAAAAAATTGATAAAACTAAAAGTTGGTTCTTTGAAAAAATAAATAAGATCCACAGACCCTTAGCCACGCTAACGAAGAGAAGAAGAGAGAGAATTCAAATCACTAACATACGGGATGAAAAAGGCAATATCACAACAGACACCACAGAAATACAGAAGACAATTAGAAAGTATTTTGAAACCCTATATTCCAATAAAATAGAAGATAGTGAAGATATCGATAAATTTCTTAAGTCATATGATCTGTCCAGATTAAGTCAGGAAGACACACACAATTTAAACAGACCAATAACAAAGGAAGAAATAGAAGAAGCCATCAAAAGACTATCAACCAAGAAAAGCCCTGGACCGGATGAGTATACAGTGGAGTTTTACAAAACCTTCAAAGAAGAATTAACACCAATACTTTTCAAGCTATTTCAAGAAATAGAAAAAAAAGGAGCTCTTCCAAATTCATTCTATGAGGCCAACATCACCCTGATCCCAAAACCAGACAAAGACACTTCAAAGAAAGAAAACTACAGACCAATATCTCTAATGAACTTAGATGCAAAAATTCTCAATAAAATCCTGGCGAATCGAATACAAAAGCATATCAAAAAAATTGTGCACCATGATCAATAGGATTCATGCCTGGGATGCAAGTCTGGTTCAATATATGGAAATCAATCAATGTTATTCACCACATCAATAGACTTAAAGATAAGAACCATATGATCATCTCGATAGATGCAGAAAAAGCATTCGACAAAGTACAGCATCCCTTTATGTTCAAAACACTAGAAAAACTAGGGATAACAGGAACTTACCTCAACATTGTAAAAGCTATATATGCTAAGCCTCAGGATAGCATCATTCTAAATGGAGAAAAACTGAAGGCATTCCCTCTAAAATCTGGAACAAGACAGGGATGTCCTCTCTCACCACTTCTATTCAATTTAGTTCTTGAAATACTAGCCAGAGGAATTAGACAGAAAAAAAAAATTAAAGGCATAAAAATAGGAAAAGAAGAACTTAAATTATCACTATTTGCAGACGATATGATTCTATACCTAGAAGATCCAAAAGGGTCTACAAAGAAACTACTAGAACTAATAAATGAATTCAGCAAAGTGGCAGGATATAAAATCAACACGCATAAATCAAAGGCATTCCTGTATATCAGCAACAAAACTTCTGAAATTGAAATGAGGAAAACCACTCCATTCACAATATCCTCAAAAAAAATAAAATACTTGGGAATCAACCTAACAAAAGAGGTGAAAGATTTATACAATGAAAACTACAGAACCCTAAAGAGAGAGATAGAAGAAGATCTTAGAAGATGGAAAAATATACCCTGTTCATGGATAGGCAGAACTAACATCATCAAAATGGCGATATTACCCAAAGTTCTCTACAGGTTTAATGCGATGCCAATCAAAATCCCAACGGCATTTCTTGTAGAAATAGATAAAGCAATCATGAAATTCATATGGAGAAACAAAAGACCCAGAATAGCAAAAGCAATTCTAAGCAGGAAGTGTGAATCAGGAGGTATAGCGATACCAGATTTCAAACTGTACTACAGAGCAATAGTAACAAAAACAGCATGGTACTGGTACCAAAACAGGCGGGTGGACCAATGGTACAGAATAGAGGACACAGAGACCAATCCACAAAATTACAACTTTCTTATATTTGATAAAGGGGCTAAAAGCATGCAATGGAGGAAGGATAGCATCTTCAACAAATGGTTCTGGGAAAACTGGAAATCCATATGCAACAAAATGAAACTGAATCCCTTTCTCTCGCCATGCACAAAAGTTAACTCAAAATGGATCAAAGAGCTTGATATCAAATCAGAGACTCTGCACCTGATAGAAGAAAAAGTTGGCTCCGATCTATATATCATGGGGTCAGGCTCCAAATTCCTTAATAGGACGCCCATAGCCCAAGAGTTAATAACAAGAATAAACAAATGGGACCTACTTAAACTAAAAAGTTTTTTCTCAGCAAGAGAAACAATAAGAGAGGTAAATAGGGAGCCTACATCCTGGGAACAAATTTTTACCCCTCACACTTCAGATAGAGCCCTAATATCCAGAATATACAAAGAACTCAAAAAATTAAACAATAAGATAACAAATAACCCAATCAACAAATGGGCCAAGGACCTGAACAGACACTTCTCAGAGGAGGACATACAATCAATCAACAAGTACATGAAAAAAAATGCTCACCATCTCTAGCAGTCAGAGAAATGCAAATCAAAACCACCCTAAGATACCATCTCACTCCAGTAAGAGTGGCAGCCATTATGAAGTCAAACAACAATAAGTGCTGGCGAGGATGTGGGGAAAAGGGTACACTTGTACATTGCTGGTGGGACTGCAAATTGGTGCGGCCAATTTGGAAAGCAGTATGGAGATTCCTGGGAAAGCTGGGAATGGAACCACCATTTGACCCAGCTATCGCCCTTCTCGGATTATTCCCTGAGGACCTTAAAAGAGCGTACTATAGGGATACTGCCACATCAATGATCATAGCAGCACAATTCACAATAGCTAGACTGTGGAACCAACCTAGATGCCCTTCAATAGATGAATGGATAAAAAAAAAATGTGGCATTTATACACAATGGAGTATTACGCAGCACTAAAAAATGACAAAATCATGGAATTTGCAGGGAAATGGATGGCATTAGAGCAGATTATGCTAAGTGAAGCTAGCCAATCCTTAAAAAACAAATGCCAAATGTCTTCTTTGACATAAGGAGAACAACTAAGAACAGAGCAGGGAGGAAGAGCATGAGGAAAAGATTAACATTAAACAGAGACGAGTGGTGGGAGGGAAAGGGAGAGAGAAGGGAAATTGTATGGAAATGGAAGGAGACCCTCAATGTTACACAAAATTACATATAAGAGGTTGTGAGGGGAAAGGGGGGGGGACAAGGGAGAGAATTGAACAACAGCAGATGAGGTAGAGAGGGAAGAAGGGAGGGGAGGGGGATAGTAGGGGATAGGAAAGGTAGCAGAATACAACAGTCACTAATATGGCATTATGTAAAAATGTGAATGTGTAACCGATGTGATTCTGCAATTTGTATGTGGGGTAAAAATGGGAGTTCATAACCCACTTGAATCAAATGTATGAAAGATGATATGTCATGAGCTTTGTAATGTTTTGAACAACCAATAAAAAACAAAAAACACGGTACAGCCAAAAAAAAAAGGGGGGGGGGAATAAATCTAACAAAAGAGGTGAAAGACCTCTACAATGAAAACTATAGAACACTAAAGAAAGAAATTAAAGAAGACCTTAGAAGATGGAAAGATCTCCCATGTTCTTGGATAGGCAGAATTAATATTGTCAAAATGGCCATATTACCAAAAGAGCTAAATAGATTTAATGCAATTTCTATTAAAATTCCAATAATATTCTTCATAGAAATAGAAAAAGCAGTCACAAAATTCACCTGGACAAATAAGACATCCAGAATAGCCAAAGCAATCCTTAGTGAGAAAAGTGAAGTAGGAGGCATCACAATACTAGACCTCAAATGATACTACAGAGCTATAGTAATATAACCAGCATGGTATTGGCACCAAAACAGACATGAAGACCAATGGAAGAGAACAGAAGACACAGAGGCAAACCAATATACACACAGTTATCTCTTGTTAGACAAAGGTGCCATAAGCATATATTGGAGAAAAGATAGCCTCTTCAACAAATGGTGCTGGGAAACCCAGAAATCCATATGTAGAAGAATGAAATTGAATCCCTATCTCTCACCCTGCACAAAATTAAACTCCAAGTGGATCAAGGACATAGGCAGTAGACTAGAGATCTTGAACTTACTGGAAGAAAATGTAGGAGCAACTATCCATCATGTTGATTTAGGAATTGATTCCCTCAGCAAGACTTGTAAAATCAAGAATCAATAAATGGGATGGTATCAAACCAAAAAGCTTCTTCCCAACAAAGGAAATGATCAAGAATATAAACAGAGAGCCTACAGAATGGGAGAAGATCTTTACCATCTGCACCTCAGAGAATTAATCTCCAGGATATACAAAGAACTAAAATAACTTAACACCAAAAAAACTAAAACCAAAACCAAAAAAAACCCAAACAATAAATGGGCAAAGGAACTAAACAGGCATTTCACAGAAGAAAAAATACAAATGACCAACAAATATACAAAAAAACGTTCAACATCTCTAGCAGTTAAAGAAATGCAAATTAAAACTACACTGAGATTTATCTCACTTTAGTCAGAATGGCAATTATCAAGATTACAAGTAACAATAAATGTTGGTGAGGATGTGGGGAAAAAGATATACTCATACATTGCTGGTGGGACTGCAAATTGATGCAGTTGGGAAGCGGTAGGGAGATTCCTCAGAAAACTTGAAATGGAACCACCATTTGACCCAGTTATCTCATTCCTCAGGATATACCTAAAGGACTTAAAAATCAACATACCAGGGTGATACAGCCACATTAATGTTTATAGCAGCTCAATTCATAATAGCAAATAAATGTAACCAACAAGGTGCCCTTCAACAGATGAATGGATAATGAAAATGTGATATATATATATATATATTCACAATGAAATATTACTCAGCCATAAAGAAGAATGAAATTATGACATTTGCTGGTAAATGGATGAAACTGGAGACCATCATGCTAAATGAAATAAGCAATCCCAAAAAAACAAAGGCCAAATGGTCTCTCTGATATGAAGATGCTAACACACAATAAGGGGGTGGAGGGAAGAACAGAAGTTCATTGGATTAAATGAAGGGAGGAGGGATGTGAATAGGAAAGGTGGGAGAACGAATTGGACATAACTTCCTTTTTTTTAAAAAGAGAGAGAAAGAGAAAGAAAGAGAGAGAGAATTTTTTTTAATATTTATTTTTTAGTTCTTGGCGGACACAACATCTTTGTTTGTATGTGGTGCTGAGGATCGAACCTGGGCCACACGCATGCCAGGCGAGGGCGCCACCGCTTGAGCCACATCCCTAGCCCTGGACATAACTTTCCTATGTTCACACATACATACACAACCAGTGAAACTCTACATCATGTACAACCACAAGAATGGGATCCTAATTAGAATAAGCTATACTCTATGTATGGATAATATGTCAAAATACTCTGTACTATCATGTGTATCTAAAAAGAACAAATAAAAAATTTAAAATAAAGGTGTTGGGGCAAATGCTAGGTCCTTCTAGAGACCCCAGGGAGGAACCTCTTTCCTCCTGCCTTTTCTAACTTTTACACATGGTCTTCATTTCTTGGCTTGGGTCTCCTTCCTCCAACTCACTTTCAACAGTGACAGGTTGAGTCTTTCTTCATTAACTCCAACCTTCTCTTCTACCTTCCTCTTCTGCTTTCAAGGACCCCTGTGATTACACTGAATCCACTTGGATAATCCAGAATAATCTCCTTGGAGGCCAGTTGATTGGCCACCTGTATTCATTTGCTAAGGCTACCAGAAAAAGTATCACAAATTGGGTGGCTTAAACCAAGAAAAATATATTCTTCATAGTTCTAGAGGCCAGAAGTCCAAATCTGTCTGTCATCAGGATTGGATCTTTCTGATGGAGAATCTATTCTGTATCTATTGCCTTAGGTCTGGTTAAGGGCCCACGATCCTTAGCATTTCTTGGTTTGCAGAAACATGGGTGTCTGTCTTCATGTTCACATGGTGTTACTCCTGGGTGTCTGTGTCCTTCATGACCATCTTCTTATAAAGACACCAATCATATTGGATTAGGGGCCCTACTCTATTTAGCATGAGCTCTTCTTTATGAATTCCATCTGTAATGACCTTATTTTCAAATAAGGTGACATTATGAGATCCTGGGGGCTAGACTTTAACATCTCTCTTTTGGAAGTTACAATTCAAAATTAATTCTATCTTCAAACATAATTCCCCTTTGCCATGTAACCTAACATTTTCACAGGTCCTAGGGATTAGGATATAGACATCTTTGGGACCATTAGGCTACCTACCACAGACCCATCACAATCAGGGTAATGAGAAATTGCAGCTTCTGTTCAAAATTCACTTTTTATTCACTCTTGATTTGGCTGTGATTTAAACTACTACATAAAGGCCTTGGGAGGTCTCCTGAGATGTGACTTGGCTGTTACCAAGAAATACTGACAGGGGTTACCTTCTTTTTTTTAAAAAAAAATTTATATATATATATATATATTGTTAGTTGTAGATGGACTCAATACCTTTATTTTATTTATTTATTTTATGTGGTGCTGAGGATTGAACCATACTTTCGAGGCAAGCACTCTGCCACTGACCCACAATCCCAGCCCAGGGGTCACGTTCTTATGACATAGTTCTTTTATGTTGAATATATAGTGACTCTCAAATGTCTAGACAACTAAAAAGAGGATACTGTTAGTCACTTATTTTCAACAATCTTTTTTCAACTAACAGTATTAAACCTTAACAGAGTGTGAGATGTTATACTTCAACACAATCTGAGCTCACATGTGGCCTATCTGTGGGATCTGTGTGGACTTTATCCATCCCCAAAGTGGGTGAAAAGGAAGGATCTGGCTCTGGCTTCACACCTAACTGGTGCCAATATCTGTGCTAGGAATGTTCTTATGTTCACTCAATTAATCAAAGTAAGGAAGCAAGATGCCTTTATGTGATTCTCTATGTATCTGTTACAGAGACTGGTAAATTCTAGGCACAGCATCAAATGGGCCTCACATGAGATATATCATAGCATAAAAAAATAATAAAGTCAACAGCCCCAGAAGGTTGCAGGGCAGGTCACAGAATAGCCACTGGGGGAGCTAATTCACTCAATCTAAACATATTTGATCCCCTGGCACATAGTGTGTACCTCACAGTGAGTCCTGACCACGGGGCCTCTAAATTAGTGTCCCTACCTTCACAAACCCCAGTTAAGTGCTGCCTTTAGAAGAGGGGGGACACACAAATGATGACTTCTTTACCATCTGATGAGTGTTGCAGAGGAAACAGAGCTTGAGTTGGGTCCTGGAGGTCAAAGTGAAGTTGGCCAAACAAAGAGGTGGTGCTCAGTGCTCAGAGGGAGCTTGTCTACAGAACATCAGGACAGAGTGAGGAAGCAACCGCTGGGCTGGGGGATGTCGGGTCCCTTGAGTAGGGTGGGAATAACAGAGTTCTTGGGTGCATCCACTAATTGTGTGCCTCCAGGCAAGATGGTGGCTTTCTCTGAGGTAGTGGGGAAACAGGCACTGAAGGAAGGCTACCACAGGACAGAGGTGACGGGACTTGGGGGATGTGGGCCAGGGAAGAGGATGAGGAATGAGTCAAGCTTAGGCTCCGATGGGCCTGAGGGTATTGGTGGTGCCTTGGCTGAGAGGGAGAACACAGGAAAGGAGCTGGCTGTGGGTGTAAGGATCAAGCTAGGTCGACACTGGGCAGCTGAGTGAAGGTGTTGGGAAAGGTCTGCAGGTACAGCCTGGAGCCTGGGGGTGCAGTGTGGCACCACAGGCAGTGGCTTAGAGGCTTGGGAGCCTCTGGTCATGTCTATGGCATGCAGAAGGGAAGCATGATGGAGGGACACCTGTGGGTGAGGGGAGTATGGAGATCAGAGGAAGGGGCAGGTGTGTTCTTTCAATGCAGACATCTATCTAAAAGGGCCACCCCTTCATTATAGGTGGTGTCATATGGAAAAGCTGTCAAGGGCTACACAGTAGAGACAGTGACTCCTGAGGGTCAATATCAGAGACATGGGGTGGCCAGCAGGGGAGGGAGGCCTGGGACCACATAAAAGGGAGGATACTTGAGGAGGGTTCAGCCTTGGTGAGTATCCTGCTGCTGTCCCTGCATGGGATTTGGTGACAGGCCTGGGCCTGTTAGATATGGCACCTTGAAAGGTGTCTGGCCTCAAGAGTGATCTTGTCCCTTCCTGTCTCAGGGAGATGCGGGCAGGCTGATTTGGAAAGCCAGATGGAGCTAAGCTCTCCCTTCTCAACGATTCTCTGCCCAGAGTATGACAGAGCCAGCTTACACTTGGGCCTGCTGGCTAGCCCTGGGACACCAAGGCACATGGTGTCACTCTTCCCACACGTGTCCCCAGGACCTTTCCTACCTGCTGGCTTGTTCTCATGCCACTGAAACTTCCAGAGGCCACTGGCAGCATAAGGCTGGATGGCCTCCCTGCATAGTCAGATGCACCGACCCCTGGAGTGACAGCAAGACTGACTCAAGGTCTGTCTGTCATTAGGTGGCTAGGTCTTCTGCACCCCAATCCTGGGGCTCTTTTTTATTCCTGTAATCACACTTCCATCCAGGGTACACCTGACCAAGCTTATCATGTGAAATATGCCTGATTTTGAAAGACGCCTATCTATTAAAGTCAGACATTCTCAAATTCTCAGTTGGTCCCTGGGTCTGGCAGACTCAGGTCCTTGCTCTACCAATTTGCCAGCTGTGAGTGACTTGGGTGTGTCAGTACCTGAGCCTGTTTTCTTTTCTGTAAAATGTCGGTTCTAGCTCATACCTCACAGGCTTGTTGGTGGAATGACGGAGATGACCTCCACCGAGCAGCCAGCACAGGCCCAGTGTACCACCAGGCTGACCAATTCCCACTGCTCCGACTGGTTAACTGTTACTCTCCCTCTGAGCATCAGCTCTGTTAGGTGGAGCTGTAAGCCCCCAAAGTCCCATGGAATAGGCAGTCTGTATGGATATTCTGAACCCAAAAAGAGATGGACAATTCATTGTAAGTCTTTCCTCCCCCAGTTCTCAATACCTTTGCATGGCTCAGATGAGAAAAATAGGAACCAGAGCCGGGGGCCTCTGTGTGAGTACTGAGTCCTTTAACTTGGTGTGACTTCTCACCTTCTTTGAGTTTTGAGTTCCTTGTGCACTGAAGCAGCAGCCGGAGCAGTAGCATATTTGTGATGTCTGGATACAAATAGGTATCAAGTGAAGAATCCAGGCGATGATGGGTACAGGGAAGATTCTGGGGACATGAGCTCCTTCCCTTTCTCCCTGGCCCAGGGCTGCTATGAACTAGGCTGTGACTGTCCAGCCAAGAGAAAGCAAACATTTTACTTTACTTTGGGTGACAAGGCCTTTCCCAGGGCACCTGTAACTTTGCTTATTGTGTGTGCTGCGCCAGAAGCTGACCCGCCAAGAGCCCATTCTCCCAGGCTCTCCCCAAGCAATACCCTGGCAAATGCTGGGCAGCATCAGGCTCTTGCATCTGTGCAAGACTGAGTCCCTCTTCCCTCTCCTGGAAAACTGGAGCCAGCAATCCTGTGATGAGAACAACTTTAACATGTGCCATTTATAGTCTCTGAAGATACATGGCTGCTTTTATTGAACAGATGTCTGCAAAGAAGGAGCGGGGTGAGGAGGTGGGACCCTGACTTAACAAGCTGGGTTGTGATGTTCTCCCAGGGGAACCAGGGCCCCTTTACGGCCGCATGTGAGGGTTCAACTCTGCCTCTCTCCACTTAAAACTTGAGAATTATGAGTTCTCATATATATTTCCCCGAAAAGTAATATTATTCACATATTTGTTTTTTAAAAGAGGAAATGAAAATCTGAAGCGCATCAAGCAGGTCTGAATATGAGTTTTTCTGGGAGCAGGTATTTCTGCTTGCAGAGAGGCCCAGCGGTGCATGAAGTTCTCTTTTGTATGGTTAACAATGAGGACTACTGAAAGAAACAAATTTCAGGCTTGAATTCCGATTAAAAATAAAAATAAAACAAAATGATTTCTAGGCTTGAGTGTATCCGTTACACTCTGAAAACAGAGATGAGTGATTTTCCAGGGTTAGAGTCTGGTCCACGTTTTCCTGTAAAGGCCTGTGGGCCATTACGGTTGCTTCCTGTATTCAGGGGCAAGAAAGAGGAAGGCAGGCTGGAGGGAAGGAGAGAGGATGGATGATGGAGAAACAGATTTCAAGAATTTACTAAAATATGCTGAAAAATGTTTCTGAAACAGTTTTTCTATTTATTCTACCCGCTAATCTATTTTGAGAGCTTGCTGTGTACCCAGGAATGTTCTAAACCCTTGATAGAATTCAGCTTATTTGATCCTTACAATGATCCTAAGCAGACTCATTTACAGATGAGGAAACTGAGGCACAGTGAGATTATGTGGCTTGCTCAAGGCCACACGTTAGTAAAAAGAGGATCTACTTTTCAGCAGTTTCATTAAGATATACCTCACATACAATTCACTCATTTAACGAGTACAAGTCAATATACTCAGAGTTACAAAAGCACTAGCACAATCTAATATTAATTTCTGTCACCCCCAAAAGAAACTCATACTCCTTAACTGTCATCCTTCAAGACCCATCCATCCCTCCCAGTCCCTAGGCGATTGCTAGTCTACTTTCTGATGCTATAGATTTGCCTAATCTGGACATTCCATATAATTGGAATCACACAATATATGGTAGTTTGTGTCTGGCTCCTTTCAATTCGCTTAATGGTTTTAAGGTTTATCCAGGTTGTAGCATATTTCTCCACTTCATTCTTTTGTATGACCAAAATAATATTCTGTTATATGGATTTACCACATTTTATCTATTTGATAGAAATTTGGGTGGTTTCAACATTTTGGATATTATGAATGATGCTACCATGAACATTTATGTATAAGTTTGTTTGTGGATATATGTTCTCATTTTTCTTGGATATATACTTGGGAGTAGAATCACATGTAATTCTGCATTTAACAGTTTGATAAATGCCTATTTTCTAAGCTACACCATTTTATATTCCCACCAGCAGGGTCTGAGGTTCTAAATTCTCTCTCTCTCTCTCTCTCTCTCTCTCTCCACACACACACACACACACACACACACACACACACACGTGCGCAACACTGGATATTGAATTCATGGGCATTTATCACTGAACTACACACCCACCCTTTTAATTTTTTTAGTCTGAGACAGGGTCTCACTAAGTTTCTGAGGGGCTTGCCAAGTTGCTGAGACTGGCCTTGAACTCACAATTCTCCTGTCTTGGCCCCTCAAATTGCTGGTATTACAGGTGTGCACCACTGCACCGGGCTAAATTTTCTATATTCTTATTAATGTTTGATATTATCTTCTTTATTATAGTCATCTTAGGAGGTATACAGCAGTATCTCAATCTTAGTGGATGTACAGTGGTATATCATTATGTACATTTTTTTATTGTGGTAAAAGACATAACAAAATTTACTACTTGTACGTGTGCAGCTCAATATCATTAAGTACATTCTCAATATTGTATAACCATCTCCACCATCAATCTCCCAAACTTATCACTTTCTCAAACTGAAACTATACACCCATTACCCAACTCCATGTTGCTCCCTCCCCAGCCCCTGGAAATCACAATTCTATTTTCTTTCTCTCTGAATTAACTACCCTAGGTACATCGTGTAAGTGGAAACACACAGTATGTGTTCCTGTGTGATTGGCTTATTTCACTTGGCATAATGTTCCTTTGTGTTACAGCATGTGTCAGAACTTCCCCTTCCTTTGTAAGGCTAAATACACAAATCAATTAAGAGAAAGACAGCAAGGACACTGAAAAATTTCTAGGAATTTCTTATAATTCCTGAAATACTCAGATTAATATCATTTACCTACACAGAGGAATCCTAAGAAAGGTTAAGCTCCTCTTCTCATTTGACAGAACCTTTTATGCACCTCAACATATCAAACAAATGTAATTAGTTTAGCATACCATTTGTCAAAGTGAGAACAAATCCTTGGAGATTTTCTTTCTTTTTCCCCCCCAGAAACCCAAAATACTTATTAAAGAAAAAAAAGCACCTATAAGGAACATGAACAGATTTTGCTTTCTTGTCATTATTTCCTAAACAATATAGTATAACAACTATTCACACATTTACTTTGTTAGAATTTATAAGTAATCTAGAGATTATTTTCTTTGTCTAATATTACACAAAAATGACAAAATGTTATCAGTTGTAATTTTAGTAATTACTACAGAAACAGCAATATTTCTTTGTCAACCACATCAAAATAAACTCATTGGATCACTATAGCCATTTTAAGCCTTTTATCACTCAGATAATTTGATTATGATGCTTTCCTGAAAGCTCCTGTGATCACCACTTAGCCAGGATGCTTCATTAAAAAAAAATGACAAATATCCCAATCAGATAATGGGCAAAAAAGCAGGAGAATAAATCACGGTAGAAGAAATATAAATATTCCTAGACATGAGAACATTCAACCTCAAAAGAGAGCAGAATTTTAAAAAAACAAACAATGGGGCACCTTTTCACACACACACCAGACTGGCAACACAAAAAGTGTGACTACACCAGATTTGGCCATGAGTGGAGAAGTGGAAGTTTTTACAAGATGAGCTGAACAGTTCAGTAGGTAAGAGGAGACCTGTTATCTGAGGTTTTGTTTTCTGAGATTTCAGCTCTCCAAAGTCAACCATGGTCAAAAGCATTAAATAGAAAATTCCAGAAATAAACAATCAATATGTTTTAAACTGTATGTCATTCTGAATAGTGTAATGAAATAAATCTTGCATTATCCTGCTTCATCCATCCTGGGATATGAATCATTCTCTGTCCATGTATCTGCACAGTATATGCTACATGTCTGTTAGTCACCTGGCAGCCATCTTGGTTACCAGGTCACCTATTGAGGTATTATAGTGCTTATGTTCAAATAACCCTTCTAAGTACAAGATTAGTGATGCTGTCAGTCTAGATATGTAAAAGAGAGGTCATAACATGCTTCCTTTAAGTGAAAACGTGAAAGTTCATGTCTTAGGAAAAATGTCACATGCTGAGGTGGCTAAGATGTATGGTAAGAATGAATCGTATATCTGTGAAACCAAAGAAGGAAAATAGATACTTGTGCTAGTTTTCTTATAACACATCAAACTATAAAAGTTGTGGCCACAGTGTGTAATACATACTTAGTTAAGATGGAAAAGGCATTGATTTAGCAATTTCATGTCCAGGGACACAATTTCATATATATATATCTCCAAAGAAACTACATAAGGATGTTCACTGAATAACTGTATAAATCTCAAGTGGAAATTCACCTCAATATTCCTCAATGGCAAAAAAAATGAATACATAAAGTGTATGAAATAACACAGAGTAAAGAAAACGGACATTCCAACAGACATTCCAACAGATGTGTACATCCATCTGCCTCTATGGGTCCCAGAGGCAGATGGATGTACACATGCTTGGACACTTCACAACACACCCACGGTATTCTCTTTTGTTAGTAGATACAAACAATACACACACACACACACACACACACAAACACAGAGAGAGAGAGAGACAGAGAGAGAGATAAGAAATTGAGAATTTGGGTGGAAATCATGTACATCAACCAGGGAAATAAGGTCAGGATTCAGGAGGGGTCAAAGAGGACTTTCCATGTGTCTGTGATATATTATTACTTATAAGATGTAAAGTGAATATAGCCGTCATGCAGCTCTGTTAAAACTGGGAGGATGGGACGTGAATGTTCATTAGTTAATCTCAGTACTTTCTTAAATATATGAAAACTTTTATAAGAAAAATCCTTACAGAAGCCATGGTCAGCCCAGTGTGAACTAATAGACCTTGACTGCAGGGAGTGGCAGGGACTGCAGGCGGTTGAGAACACGGTATGCCCTATTTGAGAGGCAGCTGCCAGGTTCCACCCCACTGTGGCCAAGTGTGGACCATCTTTCATTTTTAAAAGCAACTGAAAAAAAAAAAAAGCTGAAAAATCCAGCTTCCTCCTGATTTTAAAATGTTGGAAATGATGTCTAAAACTTTAAGATGCCCTTGTGGGCAAACCACGGTCTGCTGTGGAGTTTGGCCCTGTGGCTTCCAGTCTAGGACTTTACACTTTAATATCCTGAAAAGGTGTCTGTGGCACATTCTGACCCTGACCTTAGATGTCCGGAAGAAGGCACCGGGCACTATTCACTTGTCACCTCCCCAAAACCTTGATTTTGTCTTTGGCTTTGATTGCCATGTTTCTATGTCACATACACGAGTTGGCTTGACAGGATAGCACTGAGCATTCTGTTCTAAGAAGATTAGGAAAAAAACAATCCCCCAGATTAATGAAGTGGCGTGGTTTTCCCAGAACACCCATGAGTGGCAAACAAACACCAAAGTCCTGAACCAAACAAGCTGCAGAAAACACCCCAAGGCTTGATTAATACCAGCAGGCGCCCCTGCCCAGCTGTCCAGCCCCACAAAATCATTCAACATGCAAACAGCAGGCAGACCTCCTCTGCATTCCACCCCCGGCGCTGCCCGGCTTTGGCTCTGAGAATGCTCAGAACTTCACAGGACTCTTAGGAAACATTCTTAGGGGGAGTTTTCAAGAGTTGGGTGAGTCAGCTCCATGTCTTATGGAAGGCGGGCAGCAGGGAAGGGCTGCCCTAGGCTGCTGAGTTAGGAGGGGACAAGGCAGGGCTCAAACATGAGGAGCCCAGGAGCTGGCTGCCTTGGGCAGGTGCTGAGCTCACCCTGCAGGGGCCCTGGCCCACACTTGGAAGAACTGGGACTGTAAGCTGCATTCTCTGTTTTGGAAGGCCTAAGACTCCCTGTTGGTCTATTTTGAATTCCTGGTACCTCCCAATATGCTGCTGCATTAGAAGCAGTGACCCTGGGTAGTGGCTGTGGTGACCCTCATGGTTAAAAAAGGCCAAGCCAGGTTAGAGCCAGGTATGGTGCTTAATACCTATAATCCCAATGGTTCAGGAGGCTGAGGTAGTAGGATTGCAAGTTGGAGGCCAGCCTCTGACATTTGACCTATCTCAAAAACAAACAAACAAACAAACAAAAAACAACAATGGACTGGAGGACTGGGGATGTTGCTCAGTATCCCTGGGTACAGTCCCCAGTACCAATAATAATAATAATAATAATAAAACAACAACAATAGTAACCACTTTTTTGATGCTGAACTTGAAAAGTGATTTCCCAGGGGTGAAAGACATTCAGGTGGGAGCTGTGTGAATAGTTTGCTCCCAGGGATGCAAATTCTCAGTCCATGCCTGGCCTTTGGCAGCATCTACCTCTGTGCATAAACTACAGTGAGCAAGGGTGCTGAAGGAGCATAACATGTCACACAAACCTTGGCACAGACGACTGCCTTGACACTGACAAGCACACTTCCTTATTTTGTCTGTTTCCCCCTTGACTTCCTGGGCACTGGGATTACTTGCCTCTGTCTTCTACTCCCCATCTCTTCTCCCTTCTTCACCATATCTAAGCACAGTGCATCTCTCCCTGGGGTTCATTCTTTGACTCTTTTGCTCACATGGCTCATTTAAAAAACTGTCTTTTGCAGTACTTTAATTTTCCATGGTTCCCACAGATATGGGAAGCAGGGGATCCTGACTCTCTATCCTGGGAGCTCCAGGCCTGTGTGATTGACAATCTAAAGAAGAGCAGAAAGTGGTAACCACATGCCTGTTGTTCTGGGTGAGCATACATATTATGAACCTTTCCTTTTTTCTCTATCACCAAAGTCCAGTGGCCATTCCTTTCTCAAAGACCAAACATGCAGAGTTAGGATCTGGGGTTCAGCTTGGTCTGTTCTCTGTACCATGTCCAAGCTATTGCTAAGTCCCATAAGTCAACCCCCATAAGGAATCTCAAATCTGGCTTTCCTTCCCCATGTCCACGACCACCCTACCTGGGCACTGGAAATCTTCCAGCCGGCCTCCCTACATGTCATCTCTTTTCCATTCCAAGTAAACGCACCTGTGCCACAGTTTTGGTCTTGCTACTTCCTTACTCCAACCTTCAACGACTTTCTAGTGCTTTCTATCTTTCGTAACCTGGGCCTGGCACTTAAGACCTAATCTGATGATGTAGTCATTCATTCAGCCCATGCCTCTTCTTCATTCCATGAAGATTGCAGATATTTTCAGAAATAAAGGCAAGAAAACAAAAATAAGATTCTAGACTAAGGAAAATGAGAATTAGGAACGATGAAGGTAATGGGAAATTGTTGAGAGCCACAGCCGAAGGGGCCCCAGCAAACTTCCAGCTGCCAGCAAACTTCTGCCCACGTGACCCAGCCAATCGGCCTCAAGAGCAGGAGGATTGTGGGAGGTGGAGAGAAGCTTGTGTGGGAGAGAGAGGCTTGTGGAAAGCCAGTGGTGGCAGTTGAGGCTCTGAGGGTTTTTCCTGAGAGGCTGTTTTGTTTGGCGTGTGTGGTTCTGAAAATAAAGTTAGTTTCTTTTGACAAGTGGCTCCTGATTGTGCCCAGCCAGACTGCGGCAGGAAATGGCCTTGTCCCTGCCCCCCACTCCATTCTGGTTGGCCACATGTGCTCCTTTCTCCCTAGACAGTTGGATATTCCTTGGTTTGGAGGTGTTGGCATGGTTCCCTCTATCTGGAAACACCCCCTCATTTCTCTCAGTTGGCCCATCTCAGCACCTGCTCCTCCACAGGGTTTAGATGTGCCTCTTCTGCTCAGGCACTGCTAAGCTCTCTTAATGGTTGGATGCTATTGGTCCTCTTCTGGTCCTCCCAGGAATATCCTAAACTTGCTATGGCTTATAGACTCCTAGGAGCCAAGAGGCTCGGTTCTAGTTCAAGGGTACTGGCTAGGTCTTTTGACCTTGGCTCCTAATTTTCCCCCAGGGTCAGTTTTTCCATCTGTGAATGGGGTAAACAGCTCCTATTCATTCATTTCTGACATGGATGTGCCAACAACTGGTCATATATGGTGAACCTTGTTACTATCCAGTATCCCCTCTGGGATGACTCCCTTTAGCAGGCGCATCACAGAACAGCCCAAAATCTGCATCCCCTACTCCCCACATATTTGGTTTTGGCAGCATCTCCCACCTCCTCTTCAGTAGTGGACTTCACTATGGCAGTGTGCTTGCTCTGATCACACCCTGAAGCTCAGCTCCCGCACATTGGAGAGACAGTGCCTATTAATGCTGCTGGCTAATAAAACAGCCAGCAGTTTCCTATAAAAAGTTACAGTGGGATAAATCTACAATAAAATATTCATGCCCTTTATTTCACTTCACAGAAAGATTCAAACATCCCAATCAAATGCAGTCACAGCAGCTGGTGGGCAGATGTTCTTCAGGCAGGCGAATGAGAGACAATAATTAGTCTCAATTAAGTTCTCAGTAAATTATGTAAGGGAGACCTTTAGTCACTTGGCCCTGAGTGGCTTGCTGAGCCAAAAGCAGTGAACCTGGTCCAAAACTATTTAGAAACTTTAGACTGCTCTGGATAATTCATGTTCTGAGTAAACTGCAGGGTCTTGGCATGAGAGGAAATAATGAATCCCATAACCACTTTCAATTGAGAATAATAATTTGTTAATAATTTTAATAGCTAATGAGCTACAGAAACCATGTTCATGAGTCCTCCAAACAGAAATGAAAGAGTCTATGACATTAAATCCCCCAGGATGCTTTGGAGATTTTGCTTCTGTGTCCTGTCAAAGGACATTTTCACTAGAGCACTGCTTCTTCTCCTTGATTTATAAAGCAGTCTCTTAAGTATCAGTGAAGGTGTTTCTGCTTAATTATGCACTTTGGATTTTCTGCTAAAATGCACCTTCAAGATGCTGAGAGAAGGGACCCCTACTTCAAGTCTCTTTGCACTGAGTTTTGTGATATTTCCCTCTGCCAAATGTCACAGGTTGGCAATCTTAGTTGTTAGGCAAACAAAAGAATATTTGATTTGGAGAGTTGTGGAGAACATCCTATTCCCTGGGGCAATACTTGAAGCCACTCAGGGACCAGACCTCCTCCTTTAGTCCACAAAGGCCTGGTCAAGTTTGGCTGTGAGGGTCCTTGTCTGCATCCTTGCCTTAACCTTATCCTTATCTGTTGAAGATCAGTTTCTAGCACAGAATCTTGTGCTTGTTAAGGACCCTGCACATTTTTTTTTTAAATTGAATCATCACAGTTGCCAAGGAAATTGAAATACGAGCAGAGCTTCCTAAAATGATCTTTGCATTGGACTCCAGATCATCTTGGACTAGGCTTTTGTTTGTTCTAGGAATCTCTTCTATGGCCATACTATTTTTTTTTTTACTTAGCAGAAATTCTAACTATAATTTATGTACATAGAAGAAAATCTGGATGGTCCATAAAAATATAAAGCAAGAGAACCAAAGAACACACACGATCCTAGCGCTTTTTCCAACATATTTTCTTTAATATCGATGTCATACTATAAACAAATCATTTTATATTGTCTCACTATTGATAAGAAGCAGTTCCTATGTGATTGAAACTCTTTTCTAAAGGTTGACTTTTTAAGGTTTGCACAAAACCCTCTTATGTGGACAGAGCCATATATTATTTAACTAATGCATACTTGTTGGACATTTGGGGAGTTGCCAAATTTTTCCATATTTGGGGTGATTTCCAAAGGTGGAACTGGAAGTCCTGGATCCAAGGTGATGAGCAAGAACATTCAGAAGACCAGCAGGAACTGCTTGCATTCCCGCATGACAGGGAGCTCAATACGCTACAACCAGCTATGTCTGCCCCACCAGCCTGGTGAAGCATCAGGGAGGCATGTGTTCCCCAAGCTGAGGTTTTAAGTATGCCAACGTACCAGGACAACAAGATCTATGACAGCCACTCTGTGTCTCCCACTAGATTTCCTTCTGCAATGCACACAGCCCTTCAGCTGTTCTTCATGAAGTAGCAGTATCTCCACCCGATACCCAGCTGGTCCATGTTTCCTTAGCAATATGGCCTCAGCAAATCCATGTCTGGGTGTGACCTGACCAGCTTTAAGTAAATAAATAATAGGAACCACATGAACTGGACCCCTCTATGTGCCAGATGTTACGTGTTCTGGTCTCTACTTGATTCCCAAGGAGATGAGGAAGTGAGAGCTTCCAAGAAATAACCTGCTCAGGATTGCATAGCCAGTGACAGGCATTCATCTGTGATTGGTCTATCCAGTGACTAGATAGCAAAGAACACTCCAACAGCCCTGGTGCAATACAGCACAACCATGCTCCCAGTACCTCCTCACACCTAGGCATAAATCCCCATAGGACATCAATTCTTCCCATGTGGCTGGAGCTGATCTCTTTCCCTGTTGGTCTTTTCCATCAGAGGGAAATTCTGAAAGAGATTTAGTCTAACCTAAGATGAAGAGGATCCCCTCTCAGACACAGGATTTGGCTCACAGTAGGTACTTAGTAAATATCTGCTAAATAAGTGAATAAAGGAGCAGCCTAATTGCTCAGACTAAGGTCAGTGGAAACTACCAGGTCTCCTATGTTTTTTAGTTACTGCCAAATGTGGATGCCATATTCCATATATTTTTATTTCCACATACAGGGGGTATTGTATTTTTTTTAAAAATGTATATTATTAACTTTCAGCTTTTTATTGTTTTGTGATCATAGTGTTGCCTGGTGATATTTCTACTTATGGAACCTACTGATGTTTTCCTTATGATCAAATACATAGCTTCTGTGAAAATGATGAAAGTGTCCTATTATCAAGGTGTAGTGTTTGATTAATAGGACTTAGCTTATTGGCTCTGTTGTTTAGGCCTTTTATATTCTTTTGTATTTTTGGTCTACTCACTACTTAGCCTGTCTTATATTGAGAGTTGTGTGTTAATGGCTCTAGTAACCAATAAATTTCTATCTTGATTCCATGTATCTCCTGTGATTTATGTTGCTGTTATTTGGAGCATACATATCCATAGCAATTATATCATAATTATGAACTGAGACTTCTAATATTCTACATTTTTTTTCTTTTTTTCCTTTGTGACATTTAATATTTTTTGGCTTGAAGTGTATTTTATCTGAAATAAAGATTGCTACTCCTTATTAATGTTTTCATTATTATTTATAACGAATAATATTGTTATTTTAATTTCTCATATTGTTTTCATTTATTGTTTTAAAATGTTTATTATCTTCATTTGTCTGCTATACCTTGATACATCTCTTCATTTTTAGTTTTTCTGAGCTAGTTTCTTTTAGGTGCGTTTCTTGCATATAACACAGAATTGGATCTTGTTTTGGCAGCCAACTTGAAAATCTCTTTCTTTTAATTAGGGAGTTAAGTTCTATCCAAATATTTGGTCTCAGCTACTTTTTATATTTTGCTGTATTTGCTATATTTCTATGATATTATTTCTTTGCTAGGTGTTTTTTGGCAATGAAAGGTTTTTATTTTTGTTTTTCTTACCAAATTTTGATTAGTACAAGTAAAATTTAAGTGTGTAGTTCAACAAATTTTCACAAAGCAAGGCAAGGCATGTAACTACAACTCAGGTCAAGAACATCATCATCTCCTCAGAAGACCTCTTCAGACTCCCAGTTACAAACTTCCCCCAACAATTCTGACTTCTATCACCAGAGATTTGCTTTACATTTTTGAACTTCATACAAACAAAATCATTCATCATGCACTCCTATCTTTTTTCTCTAGACTCTTTCACTCAACATTGTATTTGTGAGACTGACTCATGTTTTGTAGAGTACTGGTTCATTCTTGCTGCTGCAATATTCTGCTGTATGCCTAGATTACATTGCTTTGTGGATGAGCACTTGAAGAACAGAATTTCTGGATCATGAGAATTTATACATTTAGTCAAACAAGTTTCCAAAGTGGTGATGCCAGTTTACATGAGCACTAGCAATGGATGAACATTCAAATTGCTCCGTGTCCTTGTCAATACTCAGTATCATTTCCCTCATTTTAAATGGTCTGGTGGGTGTGCAGTGGTATCATGTTGTGGCTCTAATATGTACAGGTAGAAAATATAGGTGCAGGCATTATGGGTAAGGAAAATAGGGTGAATAAGAGTTGGGAGGTGGGAAAGTACTCAAACCTCTCTAAATTTCCCTTTGTCCCCTCTTTCCTAATCGTTTACTACCTTGTTTATCAGTGTTTAATGATATCTCTTGATCCCACTGTCAACACAATAATTTTATTCTGCTCCTCTGCTATTTCCTCTTTTCTTTCTATTCTTTTATTCTACTCTCTGTACATTTTTAGTTGTATTATTTTCATTTTGTCAAAATATATAACATCATCTCCAACTTTGCTTTTTAGCCTTAGGTCTACAATTAAACATATTAAAATGTTCAAGATTAGCCCTTTTAACAATGTATCCCCAGTCATTTCTTGGATACAGAATGACCTAAAATACAAGGCTTGTCAAACTATGGCCTCAGGATCAAATCCCACCTGATTATGTAAATAAAGTTTTATTGGAACATAGTCTTGATGATTTGCTTATAAACCTAACCCTTGGTATCTGCGACAGACAGGTTCCAGGACCTCATTTTATATAAGGGACCTGAGTATCCATACACTTTTCAAGTGTATGGATACTCAGGTCCCTTATATAAAATGGCATAGTATTTATATGCATATCCTCCTATATATTCTATATAATCTCTAAATTACTTATAATACCTGATATAATGTAAATAGTTGTTATATTGTATAATTTAGGAAAAAAATGATAAGAATAAAAGTCTATACATGTTTAGGCCATTGTGGGCCTAACTACATAGTACATGAATGAGATGTAAGGCAAGTCATGCTCAAACAAATCAGTGTGTGAGATAAATTGAGGATCTGAAGAGTGGTAATGAAGCTACACAGGGTTTCCTTGCATATCAATTCATTAGCATGGAATCAGTATAGTGCTTGGCACACAGCACATTCAAGTTTTTCTTTTAGGAACTTTCTAGATTAAAAAAATACTTTTGATCTAAAGTTAGTTGAATCAATGAATGTGGAACTGATGGATATGGAGGACTCACTGTACATTATCTACAGTTGCTCTTGTGATACAATGAAAGCTTTGAGTAGTTACAATAGACCACATAGCTATAGAGCTTAAAATATTTAACATCTACCATTTACTGAGGAACTTTGCTGATTCTCGCTGTAGTATTCCTTAAGAAGGGCTGAGGTCCTTCATGTTTAAAGCTGTTTATTTAAAGCCTTGATACTTGTAGGACAGTTTAGCTAGATATAAAATTCCATTTCTCTCTCTGCCCTGCCCCTCCCCACCCCGCCTCTCCCCTAGTCTGTTATTCTGTAAGGACAGCTAATAGCTCCCACAGTGATGGCTCATAACCCTGTTTCTCTTGTTTCATCTACTGTGATATTACAGAAGTCTTACTGAGTGTTCTGCTGACCTGACCCACCATACCACCCAATAACACTTGTTAGATCATAACAAGTGTTTTACTGGGTCCTCCCACACTTGGGGCATCAAAGCAACCTTCTTTCCTAAAATGTATGTAAACTGTCTAACTTGCCAATTCATCTTGTAGTTGTGCCAGGGTTAATGGTCTGAGGAGGCTGCTTTCCTGCAACCCACACATTGATTTCTTTGAGAAATTGAAGCCCACTGATCAGACTCCTGGCTCTTTGCTTCTTGTGTTATTTGTTCTCAGAATAAACATGTAGAACTTTGGATGTAACATCTGTAACATCTTGGATTAGATCTCATCCTGGAATGGGGTTTTGGATACTTCTAAAAAATTTCAGTGATAACAGGGACCATAGATATGAACAATTTAGCACTTGCAGCATGCTACAAATTGTCCTAAGCAATTTACTTTTTAAATTAACTCTAGTATTCTCATGCCAACCCTATGAGGTAGGTGCTGTCACTGTCCCCTGCCTTACAGAGATGGAGCATGGTCCGCCCAAGTTCCCCAGTGGCAGCTGTGGAGGTAGGATGAGAACCTGTCATGGTCCTTGCTTTTTAACCTTGACACATGCTGCTGCTGCTTCTTGGGGCTCATGCCCAGCCTTCTCCTCCTCTTTCTTGGGACCCCATGCCCTTTGTTTGTTTTCATCTACTTTCCATATTTTCCCCTCATTCTTCTTGTTGAATAGTAGCAGCAGGTTAGAGCAACAATTTGTTCATTGTCAGTTTTAGCCTTAATGAACTTATTCTTCCCAATTTTTCTTACTTCAAAGGTGAACAAAAACCTCCCTTTATTGAACCCTTTTAAGCAAGGGTTAGCTTGTAGGATTCTGCCTGTTTTGTTTGAACCACTTGCTAAGGATCCAAACTGTCTTCTACTTGTTGTGGCCACATGATGCTCTTAGCCTTTCACATCTGGCTCATTCAGAGCTCACCAGCGTAGCCCTGAGTCCCACATATGTCTCCTTTCTTATGTTGGTTGGGTCTGTACATGATTATAGAGTCAGAACTGAATCTTCCAAGAGAGCCTACATATTGGAAGAAAATGTACCTCCGATAAAGCATTAACTTCTAGGAACTATAAAGAACTCAAAAAACTTAACACCAATAATAATAATAACAACAACAACCACCACCACCACCCAATCAATAAATGGGCTAAGGAACTGAATAGACACTTCACAGAAGAAACACAATTGATCAACAAGCCTACAGAAATATGTTCATCATGTCTAGCAATTAGAGAAATGCAAATCAAAACTACTCTAAGATTTCACTTCACTCCAAACAAAATAGCAGCTATTATGCATACAAACAACAATAAGTGTTGGCAAGGATGTGGGGGAAAAGGTACACACATACACTGCTGGTGGGACTGCAAATTGGTGTAGCCAATATGGAAAGCAATGTGGAGATTCCTCAGAAAACTTAGAATGGAACCATCATTTGACCCAGCTATCCCACTCCTTGGATTATACCCAAATGACTTAAAATCAGAATATCACAGTGACACAGCCACATCAATGTTTATAGCAGCTCAATTCACAATCGCTAAACTGTGGAACCAAACTAGATGCCCTGCAACAGATGAATGAATAAAGAAAATGTGGTGCATTTACACAATGGAATATTACCCAGCATTAAAGAAAAATGAAATCATGGCATTTGCAGGTAAGTGGATGCAACTAGAGAACATCATGCTAAGTGAAATAAGCCAATCCCCCAAAACACAAAGGCCAAATGTTTTCTCTGATAGGCAGATGCTGATCCATAGTGTGGGGGAAGTGGGGGTTGCAGTAGAGAAGAATGAAGGAACTTTGGATTGTGCAGAGGGAAGTGATGGGAGGGGTAGGGCTGTGGGGATGGGAAGGATGGTAGAATGAGAGACATTATTACCCTGTATATCTGTATGATTACACTACTGGTGTGACTCTGCACCATGTACAGCCTGAGGAATGAGAAATTTGGCTTCATTTGTGTTCAATGTGTCAAAATGCATTCTACTATTATGTATAACTAATTATAACAACTTAAAAAAAATAGAAGGGAGACCAGTAGAATAGAAGAAGGGGATCAAGGGGAGGGAAAGGAGAGATACTGGGGAATGAAACTGATCAAATTATACTGTATTATGTGCATATATGAATATATTATAACAAATCCCACTGTTATGTATAATTATAATGTATCAATAAATAGGAAAAAAAGAATTGAATCTTCCAAATTTTCTCCTGTATGGTGAGCTATATTGACTGACCATCTTTATGAGATCACAGTGGACTCTACTCTGACCCTTATGATTTTGTTTTCTTAATACATAGGGATTTAAATATACCCTTGCCTTTCCTGACTGTGGCAAACTGCAGAAAAATGTACTAAGTCACTGCTTCTCAGGTTTTTGTCAGGAATCTTCCTGGTTTATAAGGATTAAAGTCAGAGTAATGGCCCTTTCATGCATATTCTACCTTTTGAGAGAAGATCAAGCAGGGAGCACGTTCTCTATAAACTGGGACATCCAGCTGCCTATCTGTCCTTCCCCATCTCCAGTCATCAGAGCTTCTGCTACATAAGCTTCTGCTACACAGTCTCTTTCAAGCCTGTATCCTCAACTTGGTTAGTCTCTGGCCCAGTGCTTTTAGCCTTTGGTGGCCTGGGCTCTGGGTCTTCCAGCCTCAGAAGGTAAGATAACTGCTTTCTCCTCTAGATTAGCCCCAAACTCTTTCTGCTGGAGGATTTTGCTTCTGCCCTCTGGTTCAAGCCTCAGGAGCCAATCTATCAAGTTTGGTCATTCTTACCACACTTCTTAAGTTAAAGTTTCTAGTAACTTTTGTCATCACGAATGACAAGTATTTCTTGCTGTGGTTCCTGGACCAACATCATTAGCACCATGAAAGAACTGGTTAGAAATGCAAATCTTCAGGTCTTACTCAAGATATGTATAATCTAATCAGAAAACTGATTTATTGCTTCCTTTCATTTCCTCTGCATGGGGCCCAGCAATTTGTCAGGTAATAAGCCCCTCCAGGGAATACTGAGGAAGTAGAACCATGGTGCATACAATCACCGAGGCCCATGTCTTGTTTCTGATGAGATCTCTGGGATCGCTGCCTCTCACATCCCCTTGTTTTCCCTCTTGACTATTCATTGGGCAGGTGGAATTCAAATATTTTCCTTCCCTTTTCTCAAGAATTAGTACAAGGCCCTCTCCCACTGACCAGGGAACACTGTCTTCCCAGGAAATGAATTAAGAGTCATGGAGGAGAAAACACTACTGAGCTGTGCGCATATTCATTACCTCCACCATGCTGATTTCTACTCCCAATGCTATGAGGAATTTCTCTTGGAAACCATCTATTTCTATGTGACCAGACTCTTTCCTTCAGTGGTATTTAAATCCAAATCCAAGTCAGCAGAGAAGTGCTGGCGGGTGCAGCATTTTACACCCACCCACGTCAAGCACAACCTCATTATTTTCACTTCCCACCATCACCTCAGCCGGGCTTGTAACAAGCCACCCGTGCACGACACGTTTGTGAAGCCTCATGTCACGCCCTGAGTCTGTAACCCAACCTTTGAGTGATGCTGAAACTGTTTCATAATCCCTTTTCCTTCCTTAGACTTACTCCGATCCTGCTGATAACATTATCTGAGTTTCACAAGTATGGTGCTCAGAAAAATTCATGAGGTTGGAAATGAACCGCTCGAGATTTTTCTGCTGTTTCAATTTACCCTGAAATGCATATAAATTATATGAACTTGTTCTGACAAAAAGGAAATGTTAGCAAACGCTAGGACTTTCCTCAATATTTTATTACCTGGAAAATACCAGCATGGGCTATTTAAATTATGTAGTTATAACTGTATTAAAAAATGTGTGTGCGCACACACACACATGTATGTATATGAAGTGTCTTGAGAAATGATGGATAACTCATAAAATGCTGGGGTCCAACAGCTGGCTGATGTTTATCATTAATATAGTTTTGCAGCGGGGCAGTGATGATGGTTTTGGCTAACATTCACCAAGTGCTTACTTGGGATGAAGGAATTTATAGGCATTACTTCACTTAATCTTCTCAAGACTTCTATGAGAGAGGTTCTAATTTTGCAGTTTTACAGATGGAGAGATCTGGTAGTTTGCCCAGGGGTTTGTGTGTAGCGAGCAATGAGGGGGGACTTGAGGCCATGCTCTCAATAACCCACAGGTGAGGCTGCCCCTCTATGGTTAGCCACTGAGCTTAACAAATTGAATGTCTTGGTGCCTCTACATGATGGGGATTTACTGAACTTGTTTTCTGTTCCCAAGTTTAAAACATATCTACTTAAAACAAAGGCCACAGGAAAGCATGACCAGGTAAAGGAAGGATTAAGGGATTTCTGCAGAAACTGATGCTGAGAGAGAGGAATGAGAATACCTGGTAGAAGGGGTCGGGGATGGTGATGATCAAGGTCAAGGTGGACCATGGGTATAGTCCACCATAGGCTATACCAAGTGGGCATAGAAGATTTACAGACCAGGGTCCCAAACCAGCCTCTGGTTTCTACTCATCTGACAAGAGAGCATCATTCAGGCAATGGGTAAATTCTTGAACTGCTGAAAGAAAACCTCATTTTCAATACGATGTTGCTAACCATAGAGATGAGGAATTCTGAGATAAGTGAAGTACTTTTTTCCACCAATATTAAATAACCCACTCATCTGTAAATTACTTGCTGAAATTTCCTAAGCACTGGAAAGAAAGTAACACACCCAGGAGTTTCCATATTGGTAGAGCATTTACTACGTGACCACTTGGCTCAACAAAAAGTGACTGATAAAAATCTGCTAAATGAATAGAGCATTACTAAGGTCCCTGCCCTTGTGGGGAAGATAAGTGAAAGAGAATGTCAAGGAGAAGAATAAATCTGTCACACAGACTACACAGCACTGATGAAGATGGCCTGCTCATATGTTTTACCTGACCCAGGTGAGTTCATTTGGCCACAGAGGATGTGGTGGAGGTGTCACAGGCTATGGGTTTGACCCCTGAATGGGCAGGCTAAGTTCCTTACCCAGAAAACCTCAGACTGGGGCCACAGATAACATCTCTTTCTTCTATTGTCCCTGGGAGTGATAAGTGATGTATCTTGTTGCTTACTTGGGGTCTGAGTGAGAGTCTGGGGATCCCTCCCAGTCCCTCTGAGCCCAGGGTCATCTAATCATGGGAAGAGAGTGCAGTTCTCATGGAGTTTAAAAGATAGCAATCCTGAAAGCCTCTATCCTGCCTCCATCCCAAGACTCCTGGAAAACTACCTTTTTATTTGAGACCCTTGTTTTGGATGGCTCAGGCTCTGAGTTTGAGTTTATTTTCCAGCATGGGTCCAGATAACAGTAAGAACCAGCCTGAAAATGAACCGACTCTAGCATACTGAGAACTTGCTCTAGAACTTTCTGTTACTATGAGAAATTATGGGATAACTTATTCTTGCCCACAACTGCAAAGGTTGCAGCGCATGGTTGGTTGGCCCCACTGCCTCCAGGCCTATGGTGAAGCAGCACATCATGGTGGGAGTCTATGGTGGAGGAAGCTGCTCACCTCATAGCAACCAGGAAGCAAAGAGAAACACAGGAATGAGTAGGGGTCCCCATATCCACTTCCAGGGCACACCCCCAGTAACCTGATTCCTTCCCACTAGGCCCAACAGTGCCACAGGCTGGGGACCAAGGCTTCAGTACATGGGCTTCTGGGGGACAGTCATGATGCAAACAATTCATTTTACTGCTTGTAACCTCTGGCTGCATGTTTAACTTCCAGAGAAGAAAGCCACCACAGCTTTTCCTGATTTCCCCCTGACATATAGGCCACTACAGCACTGTCTACTGTCTCATCATGACCTACTTTTAAATCTCTTGGTAAAAAAAATAAATAAAAATAAAATAAAAAGCTCCTTTTCATGCTGTAGAAGCAGGTTGTACTGTTTTTAAAGTGAGGCTGAGTAACAGAAAATATGTAAGATTTAAAGTAAGAAAACTTGGGTTTGAGTTCTCTTTGCTACCAGGGTAAGTTTACGGAACTTACTTAATGACTAAGCATGTTGAACTCTTCATTTTTAAAATGAAGTGAATACACTGATTTCCCCGAGGGGTTGTGGGGTCACCTAACCCACAAGCAGGCTCACAGTCACTCCCTTCCTACTCTCCTTACTGCCATGAGCAGGGATGGCCTGGCTCACTCCAATGGACTTTGGATTTCTGCCACCTCCATAATTGACATCTTATCAAGAACACAACTTCAGAGTTTTAAGATTCTCTACTTTCACAACAAATCATTTGCAAATGGAAAAAAAAATCTCTCTTTTTTTTAATAGGAACAAACTAAATTCTCACTAGGGGAGCAGAAGGATGAGTAAATGGGGTTTGCTCATGCATCCAGGGGACCCCTTTTTTCAGCTATCATACCTGATCAAGTTACAGTATAGGAACCGGACTTTGCAATCTGGGGGTGCAATCTGGGGGTTAAAATAACCCTGGAGAAGACTGGGTTTGCTAGCAGGTTGTACCACACCCAGTTATGAAGAGTTTGGAAAAAAAACTCTCATGCTTTGAGAATCATACAGCTGCTGAGGTTGAAAATTCCCATCCAAGAGTAACATTCCGGGCGGGCTGCCTTTCTTACCATACACAGGAATTTTCCAGTTCAGTAGCCCTCCTGCTAACAGACTTGCTGCTCTCATTCTAGCTGGACAGGTCAGCTGGGCAGTCTTCATTTCTTACTAGTGGGGTGATCACAACTATGTCTCTGTGTGGGGCCTTTCTGTTGTTTTTGCCTATCTAGTATTCTCCCTTCTTTTGACAAGAACATCTGGTTTTTCCTTTGGGTGATATACCACACCCCTGGATGCTGGTCTGCGGGAGGGCACGTGACCCAAGCCAGATTTATCAGACCTCATAGGAACCAAGATGCCCCAGGAGCATATGCAGCATGCCTGTGGAGCCCTGCAGGGCCTGTGTGTTGCAGCTGGCCCTGAAACACTGCATTCAGTGTTTCCTCAATTTCAGGAGCGCCTCCATATTCTTTCTGTATGCCCTTTTCCTTTTTGGTACATTTTGACATCAATTTCCATCACCTGGGATCAAATGCCCTTGAGGCACAGGGTCCCCCCCACCCAAGCCACTTTTTTTTTTTTCATTTGTGGTACCAGGGGTTGAACCCAGGGGCACTCTACTACTAAGCTATACCCCCAGCCCTTTTTATTTTGAGACAGGGTCTTGCTAAGTTGCTCATGCTGGCCTCACACTTGAGATCCTCCTGCCTTAGCCTCTCAAGTCACTAGCATGACAGGTGTGTGGAGGCACAGGTTTCTGAGCACATCATCTTGCTTCACCAAAAGAAAGGTTCAATGTGCTTTAGAGACTGGTGTCTGGGTTACCTCCTTGCATTTCTATGCTACAGCCATGGCTTCAGAGCAGGTGGGGACAAGAGTTTCATTGGCAGCCATGCCATTAGCTTAATGGATGGTCACCTTACCTCCCATTATATACCACTGCCTATTCAATAGGAGGAAGAAGCTGATTGAATTTACTTTTTTAGTGGTAGTGTGGGGTCATCCCTAGCAATATTCTTTGCAGGATGATGGTCCCTCAAGCCTATTTCCAGGACCACCCTTTATCTGCAGAAACTTCAGGAAGGTTAGTTTCCAAGATCAGAATTCTCGTAGGAAAAAGCACAATTTTGTGCTCTCCTGCTGAGTGACAGCATCCAGTGGCACATCCAAAGTACATGCAGAATCCAGTTCCTACACTGTAACTTGATCAGGAATGATAGCTGAAAAAAGGGGTCCCCTGGATGAATGAGCGAACCCCATTTACTTTTCCTTCTGCTCCCCTAGTGAGCATTTAGATCACAGGGTGTTGAATTCCATGGAACTCTAGACAGAACTTCCTTACCTAATGTGACCATAGCATCCTTTCTTCCTTTAATTTGATGTAGGCCACACTGTGGGAGGTGCTGCTGTGCCCAGATTCAGTGCGTACATAAGGCACCCTAGCTAGCTGGCTGGCTGGTGGTAGTCTTGCAAGACTTATAGTCTGTGGTTGAGGAAGTACCTGCCACTCGGAGACAGGATGTACAACCTTACTTCAAGAGTACCTTGAACCCTCTGGAGGAAAGGGACACCGTGGATGGACTTGGAATGAAGACATTGCCTTACATACCATTGTTAGTATGGATAAAGTATTCCTTACCTAATATGTTTGGAACCAGAAAAGGTTTGGATTTTGGATTTTTCAGACTTTGAAATATCTGCAGCACACACATAATGAGATATCTTGGAGATGGGACCCAAGTCTTAACATGAAATTCACTGTGTTTCATATATAACTCACATACATCACCTAAAGGTAATTTTATACAACATTTGTAGTGCATCTGTATTTTGACTGCAATCTGTCACACGAGGTCAGGTGTGGAATTTTCCACTTGAGGTGTCACATCAACACTCAAAAAGTTTCCAGATTTTGGAACATTCTGGATTTTGGATATTTAGATTAGGGATGCTCAACTTGTATCAATATCTTATAATGGGAGAGGATGAGATAGATAGATAGCCTAGGTATGGTAAGAACAGCCATTAAAATAAGATTCACTAATGATTGCTCAAGAGGGGACACTGAGCACCTTCAAACCCACGTTTCTGATTGTCTTGAACTCCCCCTGAGTTCTGAGATACCTTAGGCTCTGGAGACTGGGCTCTGGGGATTGGGTCAGCCTGCCAGCCTATTAACTCAGCAATCCCCTGGGAGCCTCAAAAGGCTGCAAATCTCAAAAATATACATTTTTTGAGATTTTTAAACTGTGTTATAGAGATAAAACTCATATGCCACAATTCAGGCATTTGAAGTATATAACTCAATGATTTTTAAACTATAAACTGGAATATCTTTGTTATGCCAAAAAAGAAATCTCATATCCTTGAGTTATCAACCCTAAATTCTCTATCTCCCCCACCTCCTCAGTCCTAGGCACCCACCAATCTATTTTCCATCTCTGTGGGTTTGCCTGTTCTACATATTTCATCTAAATGGAATTTTATGTGTGACCTTTTGTGACTAGTTTCTTTCACTTAGCATGATTTTTTAGATTCACCCGTGTTGTAGCATTTTATGACCAAATAATATTCCACTGTGATATATCACAATTTGCCTTTTCTTCAGTGGTTGAACGTTCACATTTCTACCCCTTGGCTATTATAAAAAATGATGCTATGAATAAATGGGTGCAAATTCTCATGTGGACTTATATTCATTGCTTGTGGGTTTATGTATAGGAGTAAAATTGTAGGATTGAATAGCAAACTCCAAGTATAACTTTAAAAGGAACTGCTGGGGGGTTGGGATGCGGTTCAGTGGTAGTGTGCTTGCCTAGCACATGTGAGGCACTGGGCTCAATTCTCAGCACCACATAAAAATAAATAAATAAATAAGTAAAATTAAGTTTTTTTTTTTTTAAAAAGAACTTCCAGGCTGTTTACAAAGTGGTGTACCATTTAATATTCTCACGTCAATGTATAAAGGTTCTGATTTCTCCACATTCTCAATAATACTTATTATCTGCCTTTTTGATTAAGGCCATTCTAGAGGTTGTGAAGTTGTATCTCCTTTATAGTTTTAATTTGCATTTCCCTGGTGACTGATGATGCTGAGCATCCGTTCATGTGCTTGCTAGACATCTGCATATCTTCTTTGGAGAAACGCCTGTTTGGATTCTTTGCCCAGTTTTTAATTGGGTTATGTGTCATTTTATTATTGATTTGTAGTAGTTCTTTACATATTATAGATTTAAGTCTCTCATCAGATTTATGATTTGAAAACTTTCTCCCTCTCTTCAGTTATTTTTACATTTTCTTGATAGTGTCCTTTGAAGTACAAGTTTTAGATTTTGATGAATTCTAATATATCTATCTTGTCTTTGGTTGCTTGTACTTTTGCTATCATATCTAAGAAACCATTGCTTAATCCAAGTCATGAAGATTTTGCCTGTTCTCTTCTGAGTTTTATACATTTAGATCTTTAGAGCTTTGATTAATTTTTGAGTAAATTTTTGTATATGGTGTCAAGACAGGTATCCAACTTTGCATGTGGATATCTAGTTGTCCCAGTACCATTTGCTGAAAAGACAATATTTTTATTGAATGTTCTTGATAGCTTTGTTGAAAATCAACTGAAAGTATATGTGAGGACTTTATCTCTGGAGTCTCAATGACATTTCACTTTATTTTAGGCAAAAGGTATTTTAGTACTGCTATCTTTTAAAAAATTTTTAATTTGTTCTAATTAGTTATATAGGACAGTAGAATGCATTTTGACACCTCATACATAGGTATGAGTATAACTTCTCATTCTTCTAGTTATTCATGATATAGAGTTATACCGGTTGGCTAATCATATATGCACATAGGGTAATTTAGTTCTGCTATCTTAACAAGTCTTCCAATTCATGAAAATGATAGTAGTTTTTAGAGTAGGAGTTTTGAAATTCTTTAATTAAGTTTATTCCTAAGTATTATTCGTTTTAATACTCTAGTAAATAAAATGTTGTCATTTTCACTTTGTTCATTGCCATTACATAGAAACGGATTAACTTTGTTGTCGTTTGTTTTTGGTATTGGGGATTGAACCCAGGGTTTTGTGCTTGCTAGGCAAGCATTCTTCCATCGAGACCCCAAGCCCTGATTTTTGTTTACTGATCTTTATATCCTATAACCTCACAAAACTTATTTATTAGTTCTAATAATTTCATTAGTAGATTCCTCAGGATTTTCCAAATACAAAACCATGTCATTTGCACACATATGGTTTTCTTTCTTCCCCTCCAGTCTGGATGCCTTTTATTTCACTTTCTTGGGGAAATGTCCTGGCACTTCCACATGATGTTGAGTGTAAGTAGTAAGAGCAGATGTTGTGTCTTGTTCTTAACTGTTGAAGGAAAACATTCAGCCTCTCACAGTTAAGCATGAAGCTCTAGGTTATTCAGTTGTGTTTATTTGTATCTTTCTAGGAGTATATCAATTTCTTGTAGCTTACAGTTTTTCATAGTGTTTATTCCCCATCCTTTTTATTTCTGTATATAATAATGCCCCCTCTTTTCTTTCTCATTTTAGTAACTTGAGTCTTTTTATTTTCTTGGCCAATCTAGCTGAATTTTTAAAATCATGTTCATTTCTTCATATGGTCAACTTATAATTTTTTTTTGAAGTTGGTAATTTTTAAAAGTTTTTTTTATTTGTTTTAATTAGTTATACATGACAGTAGAATGCCTACTGTTTTTCTGTTCCCTATATCATTAATTTCTGCTCTAATGTTTATTACTTCTTTCTTCTGCTTGCTTTACACTCTGGGTTTTCTTTTTCAGAGTCTTAGATCTATTGATTTTAAATATTTGTTTTTTAATATAAGTGTTTGAAGCTATGAATTTTGCCTTAAAGGCTGCTTTAGCAGCACACCCTAAGTTTTGGAATAGTGTGCCTTTCATTTTCATTCATCTCAAATATCTTTTAGTTTGCCTTGTGATTTCTCTTTTACCCATGAATTATTGAGAAAGTACGTTGTTTAATTTCCACATATTTGTGAATTCTCCAACTATCTTTCTTTTATTGATTTCTAATTTCATTCCCTTGTGGTCAGAGAATATATTTTGTATTATTTCAATGCTTTTAGATTTGTTAGGTTTGTCTAAATAAATGCCCAGCATATGTTCTATCCTGAAGAATGTTTCATATAAATTTGGGAAGAATGTATATTCTGTTGGTAGGCAGGCTGTTGTACAGCTGTCTATTAAACCTGGTTTATAACATTGTTCAAGTCTTTGGTTTTCTGGTTAATCTTTTGCCTAGGTTTTTCCAATCTATTGTTGAAAGGGGGATGTTGAAGTCTCTACTATTAAAATTTTGCCTTCTCCCTTCATTTATTTCAGTTTTTGCTCTCTTTATTTTAGGGCTTGTGTTGAGGTGTACATGTTTTATAACTGTCATGTCTCCTTTATTCTATTCTCATTATAAATGTATCTCTAGTAGCATGTTTTTAAAAAAACTATTTTGTTTGTTATGAGCATAACACTCATGTTTTCCTATTGTGGCTTCTTTTTGCATGCTACCTCTTTCCCCATACTTTAATATATCTGTATATAAATATGTACTTTTAGGGAGAAAAGAATGATCTTTAACTAACTGTGGACTCTTCATTCCTGTAAGAGTTTGCCAGCACAAAACTCCGTCAAAAACCCCAAACCAAAACAACAACAACAACAGAAAAACTCCCCAAACAAAAACCTTCATTAGATCTCATGGGGAAGAGTGTTCTGGGGTGCAGTTTAGTGCATCTAAGCTCATTTCTGAAACTTCTCCAGCAATTTTTCAGGTTAGGAATCCTTCTGCTGTCACTCTCCTAATAGAGCCATTTCTTCTATTATCTCTTACATTTTTTTCCAGAGCCTGGGGAATAGGTTTTCCCTTCATTTCTGATGGATCACTTTGTAACAAAATAAGAAGAAATTCAATATAGTAACATGCTTTTTTTTTGGTATAATAACAAAACAAAACAAAACCACATCCTTGAGTTAGTACCTTCTAAACTGGGGCTCACTCTGAGGTGGTGGTCCCAAAGCCAGGGTTAGTAGTAATCAAAGGCAGGGTTTACAAATTATTGTTCTTATTGCTTTTGTTCTTTAAGTATACCTCAGATTGAATTCCAACTTTTCCCTTTATTTTTCTTTTCCTATAGTATTACATAAAAAGTGAAATAGAAATATCAAGTGCTTGATGGTCTTTACATTTTATTACTCAGGAAAGTCAGGAAGAGAGAAGGCCCTCTTTTGATGAGTTGCGGAGTCCATGAGAAGCATTTCCTGACAGAAATAACACAGGTTCCTGTGAACTTGGTTTCTGGGAGTTTGCTCGTCTTCTGTAATAGCCAAAGGGAGGGACATTGGGATAGTCGGAAGAATTCAGAAAATGCTTTCTCTTCTTCCATCTTGCTTTGCTTCTGAATGTAGATAAGTAAGGAAGGGCTTCAAAACTTTACTATTTAAGCCCAAGTAAGATCCTTGGATTTGGATAATGTTAGAAAAGAGTTCCAGATCCAACGACTAAGTTTCTCCTCACCACTCATACACCACCACCAAGGCATGGAGTGGACCAATAGAACCAGGGTGATTCACAATTAGATTTACTCATTTTATTTTAGAAGAAAACAGGAAGTAAAAAATTTAAGTTTCTAATAGCAAGAAAACAACTAAACAATGACATCTTTTCAATCATATCTGTAGCTGAAGATCCAGGATTTATTCTTAAGTCACAGCCTCCAAATCCCCTCTCTGCATACGTGTGCATGCATGTGCACACATGGAACATGCTTTAATAAGAAAATGAGGTATTCCATTCAATTTTAACCCAAAACAAGGCCAGCTGGGTTAAGATAATTGAGCAAGGAGGACAGATTTAAAAACCAAATGCACTTCCTCGCAGATGACTATTCAATTCAATTGCCAGTAAGTTGTTGAATGTTCTTTTCTGAATCACCCTAATTCAATGTACAGTACAGTATGTACTGCCTGGGAAGAAGTTCAAATCATAAATACTGTAGGGAAATATCTAATAACTTGGAATGGCTTCTCAAGTGGCTAATAAGCTCGCAAAGACTGCAAAAATGTTAAATCTGGTAAAGCATGAGCTCGGTGCTCCGAGGAGAGCACACTTCACTGTAGCCCCTGCTTCCTCGCTCCAGGACTAGCTGGGGCTGGGTCTCCAGGGTCTGGCACACAGCAAGGCTCTTTGGATGCATATGACAGGGGGCCTCTTCCCTGCAGACTGTGGTCAGCAAGGTGAAGGCTGCCGGCCACAGTCATAACAGCTGAGCTGATCTGTGATTTCTGCCTCTCCTGCCAATGTAGGGGCTGGGTTTGCCGACGTGTTTGTGTTGGTGTGCAAGATGCTGGAGAGAGGCCATCTGCCCTGCGTGTCAGATTCCAGATTCCATATGGTTACGGCAGGGTTCAGGAGAAGTATCCACAGAGCTAGGCACAGGATTAGAATAAAGAGGTGCTAATGGTGTGCAGTTGGGAAGGCAAAGGAAACTGCGGGGAACTCAATGGAAAAAGAGGGTGGAAGAAAATTAAAGAGTGATCAGGAGAAATAAAGGAAAATACAAGGAAAAAAGACAAACATCACTGTTGTTTTAAAGGTCAAAGAGTAACAATAATATAGAAAGGCTCTCTCACTCTGCCAGGTTCAACAGCATCTTGCCTTCATCAGAAAAGTTCATGCACTGGGTTCTTGGGCTCTTCCAGGCTACAGGGGCGTCCTCCAATCACACCCACCCCCTCTGAAATGGACACTTTTTCTGCAGACTCTACACACCTCCAAGTCCCACCCACTTTACACAGGGGTTTTACTTATGTGTTAAATTGCCTTCCCTTTTTCTAGCACTCATTTCCAAAGTGGAACCTCTCCACTTGTCTTTGTGCACAAGCACAAGTCCATTAACTACAGGTTCTTGTGAAAGACTCATGACAACTACTAGATCCTGCTCTGCAATAATTCAAATGTTATTGTCCAAATACATTTACAGAGTACATATTCAGAGGCTGAATAGCTGTATCTAGTATGTGTATGTGTGTGTGTGTGTGTATATATACACAAATAAGTATGTGTATGCATAGGTTTTTTTTTGTGACATGGTTTCACTAAGTTGCCCAGGGTGATTTCAAACTTTTCTTCTTCTTCTTTTTTTTTTTTTTTTGTGGTGCTGGGGAATTGAACCCAGGGCCATGTGAATGAGAGGCAAGCACTCTGCCAACTAAATTATATCCCCAGCTGGTTTCAAACTTTCAATCCTCCTGCCTCAGTCTCCTGAGTCCCTGGGATTATGGGTGTGCAACACTGTACCTGGTGTATGTATATAACCTTTAGGATTTGCAAGAAATTTTTTCTTTTTCTTTTTTAATTTGTTCTTTTGAGTTATACATGACAGTGGAATCTATTTTGATATATTTATACAAGCATGAAATATAACTTATTCTAATTAGGATCCCAGTCTTGTGGACGTACATGATGGTAAGATTCATTGTGGTATATTCATATATGAACATAGGAATGTTATGCCTGATTAATTCCGCTGTCTTTCCTAATCATATCCAACCCCCTTCCCTTCACTCCCCTTTGTATAATCCACTGAGCATCCCTCCACCCCCCCACCCCCCAATTGTGGGTTAGCATCCACATATCAGAGGAAAACATTCAACCTTTGGTTTTTAGGGTTTAGATTATTTCACTTAGCATGATAGTCTCCAGATCCTTCCATTTACTAGCAAATGTCATAAAGTCATTCTTCTTTGTGGCTAATACTCCATTGTGTATATCTGCCACAATTTCTTTATCCATTTATCTCTTGGTGGTATCTAGGTTAGTTGCATAGTTTAGCTATTGTGAATTGTGCTGCTATAAACATTGATGTGGCCATGTCACTATAGTTTGCTGATTTTAACTCCTTTGGATATATACTGAGGAGTGCGATAGCTGGGTCAGATGGTGCTCCATTCTTAGTTTTCTGAGGAACATTCATACTGTTTTCCAGAGTGGTTGTGCTAGTTTGCAGCAGTTTCATCAGCAGTGTTCAAGTGTTCCTTTCTTCCCACAACCTCACCAGCATTTATTGTTCGTATTCTTGATTCTTGCCATTCTGACGGGAGGTGAAATCTCTGTAGTTTTAATTTGCATTTCTCTAATTGCTGGGGATGTTGAACATTTTTTCATAGATTTGTTGACCATATTTTTTCTTTTAAGAAATGTCTGTCTAGTTCCTTTGCTTATTTATTGATTGGATTTTTCTTTGTGTGTGTGTGTGATATTTTTTGAGTTCTTTGTATAGGATTTGCAAGAATTCTGAAATCTATTGTCAAACATATTTTTTTAAAAATTTTTATTGTTGGTTGTTCAAAACATTACATAGTTCTTGATATATCATATTTCACACTTTGATTCAAGTGGGTTATGAACTCCCATTTTTACCCCGTATACAGATTGCAGAATCACATCAGTTACACATCCATTGATTTACATATTGCCATGCTAGTGTCTGTTGTATTCTGCTGCCTTTCCTATCCTCTACTATCCCCCCTCCCCTCCCCTCCCCTCCCTTCCCTTCTTCTCTCTCTACCCCCTCTACTGTCATTCATTTCTCCCCCTTGTATTATTTTTCCCTTTACCCTCACTTCCTCTTGTATGTAATTTTGTATAACCCTGAGGGTCTCCTTCCATTTCCATGCAATTTCCCTTCTCTCTCCCTTTCCCTCCCACCTCTCATCCCTGTTTAATGTTAATCTTCTTCTCATGCTCTTCGTCCCTACTCTGTTCTTAGTTACTCTCCTTATATCAAAGAAGACATTTGGCATTTGTTTTTTAGGGATTGGCTAGCTTCACTTAGCATAATCTGCTCTAATGCCATCCATTTCCCTGCAAATTCTATGATTTTGTCATTTTTTAATGCAGATTAATACTCCATTGTGTATAAATGCCACATTTTTTTTATCCATTCGTCTATTGAAGGGCATCTAGGTTGGTTCCACAGTCTTGCTATTGTGAAATGTGCTGCTATGAACATCGATGTAGCAGTGTCCCTGTGGCATGCTCTTTTTAGGTCTTTAGGGAATAGACCGAGAAGGGGAATAGCTGGGTCAAATGGTGGCTCCATTCCCAGCTTTCCCAGGAATCTCCATACTGCTTTCCAAATTGGTTGCACCAATTTGCAGTCCCACCAGCAATGTAGAAGAGTACCCTTTTCCCCACATCCTCGCCAGCACTTGTTGTTTGACTTCATAATGGCTGCCAATCTTACTGGAGTGAGATGGTATCTTAGGGTGGTTTTGATTTGCATTTCTCTGACTGCTAGAGATGGTGAGCATTTTTTCATGTACTTGTTGATTGATTGTATGTCCTCCTCTGAGAAGTGTCTGTTCAGGTCCTTGGCCCATTTGTTGATTGGGTTATTTGTTATCTTATTGTCTAATTTTTTGAGTTCTTGTCAAACATATTTCTTTAGCCAAACAATAAAAACTCATGATGATTCACTTTCGTGTGTCCTCTGGTCCTCTTTAAGTAACAATAAAGGGTCAGATGGTTCAGAATAAATGAAAACAAACAATCTGACAAACAAAACCAGCTTAGAGGAGACACTAGGCATTTCTTTTTCTAGGATCTAAGGCAAATTCCAGGTGCTGTCATGTCTTTTATCAATTTCATTTTCTCCTCTGGTTATAGAAATTCCACTCATTCTTTGAGTCCACTTCCCATGACTTCATAGTCAGGATGAGACTAGAAGTGGGTGGGATAGAAGAGAGAGCGGTGGCCAGGGAGAAAACCTTGACCTTACCACCTTGGTGCCAAGGAGAGTGCCTGGTGATTGGGAAGGTGCTAGATAAATCCACGTTGAATGGACGAATAGTACACAGGAGGTGTAATGTGTGCTAAGAGCTAGGCTGGATGCTGAGTAGCTGAACAATTAGGCAATGAAAAAAGTCCAGTATGAGTTGTTCCCATAGAATCTTCTCCATTTTTAAAGGATGCAGAATCCTTGAGTTTTTGGCTTTTAACCCTTTTTCTTTGGAGTTCTTTGGAGGTGCTGTGGGTCCACTTTGAGTGAAGGGGAGGCTCCAAGTATGGGACCCACATCATGTATCTCTCATGACACATGAGAAAGCCTGTACAATGGCAAGTCCTTTCTTCTTTGGTGCCACATGTTTGTGACTGTGTGATTGACTGACTGATAGGTTTGAGGAAAGGCTGCCAATACCCAAGACACCCAATAGGATTCCTTTTTGCAGCGAGCACTTCCTTAAGGCCTTCAGCATTGGGATGGATTTTCATTCTTAATTTTCCAAGGAGCATATTAAATCAATGTAACAAGCCTGAATTTGTTCTCCCTCCCATATTCTGTCTCTCACTCAAATACATTTAAGAGTTTGACAAAGCAAAGGGGGCTTGGTGCAAAAGCCAAATGCTTTGTGAAACTCCTGCATAAGGCAAGAAACACAAACTGAGCTTAAGAAACCTGAAAAACTGCCATAGCAAAAGCCCAGTCTAGTTAGAAAAGGTAGGCATACCTTAACATGATCCACAGAACCACAAACCAAAAAACATTCACCTCACCTCAGAGAAGATTGAGAGGCCAAGAGATAACAATGGTCAATGTAACATGGTACCATGCTCCAGTAAAATGACTGCAAGGACAGAGGCAGAACTGATTTCACACAGTTCATCTTCTAACAACCCAGGAGCTCACTCCAGAGCATGTGAGTCACAAGGCCATGAAAGCTGGGCTGGGATGGAAACAACACACACCAAGATCTGCACTCACTGGCAGAAATTTCACTGGAACAGGCCAAACGCAGACATTGCACACTCCCTCCTGGCCACTCAGACTCTAACATTTATTTCCTTGTCCTCCAAGACAAAGTAATTTAGGGGGAGTCAATGGTTACTACTTGAAAATGTGTAGCAATGGCTATTTTTTCCCTCTGAGATATTATCAGTAGTTTCTTATAAGCTTCTTCCAGCTAGGGTTGCACATTTCCATGAAAGTTCTGATTTGGTAGGCAGAAATTTAGTACAGTCATGCACTATATAACATTTTGGTCAATGGTAGACCACAAGTACGACATCTTGGTCATGTAAGATGATAACGGCACCGAAAAATTCCTATCACCCAGTGACGTTGTAGCTGCTGTGATGCTGTAGCAAAATGGACAACTCAGATGTTTGCGGTGATGCTGGTGGAAGCAACCTACTGTGCTGCCAATCACATAAAAGCACAAACATGCAATTGTGTACAGTGTATAGTGCTCGTTAATGAGAATAAATGCCTTGTTACTCGTTTGTGTATTTCACATACCATACTTATTGTTATTTTGGGATAGATTCCTTATAAAATCATCTGCCTTCTCTAAGATGGAATGCCTCGTTGCTCCAGCAGCAGCCTCACACAGCTTGTGTTTACTACATCTTCTTCTCTAGCTCTCAATTTACCCTCATGTTGCTTTGTTCACATGACTGAGGAGCAGCAGGCTGTACATATGTGTAGTGTGTAGGAGGCTGTGTCACTGAGGTTTGTGAAGGAACACACCATGATATTTGCATAAGGAAACCACCTAATGATGCACTTTTCAGAACATGTTCCTGTTGTAAAGTAATACACTATCATTTTGAACAAGCAGAAACCACTCAGCAACAGAATTAATTAATAGAACATGGCAGAGTCCAGCATTAAGTGTATCAGGTGTGACTCACGCTCCCCCTGCCCCACCGTGTGCACTGCTGCTGCCCCAGATCCTATGGGGCTAAGCTAAGGACAGAGCTCCTTACCGTGACTGGCATGGGTGTGTATTGCACCTTCGGACCTGGGGCTCAGGGCGGCTGGCTTGAGGGCAGTCACTGTCATTCACCAGAGTCGTGGTCTTATTAACTATTCGTGTGCATGACACGATGGTTCTGCGTTCCCCTGGAAACCAAACCATAGGGGTGAGAGAGGTTATGGCTGCAAACACCTGGAGAGGCCATTCATTCATATGTACAGAGGAGTGTTTGGGGGCAATTATTGATCACTGTGTCCTTTAAAATGGTGTCATATTGGTTGTGTGTGTGTGTGTGTGTGTGTGTGAGAGAGAGAGAGAGAGAGAGAGAACTGTCAACTAAGGGTTGAGGTGTATAAGACATGTGGCAGGGGCAGTGTGGGACAGGAGAGGCCAAAACAAGATCAGAAAGCAGCAACACCCCAGATCAGCGGTGTCCTTGGAAACTTCTTAATACACTGAAGCCAAAGTTTTGATTTGTGTCTTTCATTTCCATCAAAGACTGCCAATCATTTGATGTGTTGACCAGGGTGGCTGGTATGAAGGACACGCAGACTTGCATCCCCTGGCAGGCATTCCAGGGCTGATCTGTACTTGTCCACTTAGACAACTTGTACACTTGTGCATCATGTGTTCCTTGGTAGTTTTGTAAACCCATTAGCATTCCTTGGGTATTCCCAAAGCACCCTAAACATTGTGTGGTACAACTTTGTCATGGAGACTGAATGATTGGCAGTTAGAGGGGTGGCTCTGGAGCCAGGCTGTGCAGGTTTAAGTCCTGGCTCTGTCAGGAATAGTGTCATAGTAGATATGGGATCAGAAGTTGGCTGCCATGCTTCTGTGTCTTGAGTTCCTCCAGTGGGCTGCTTCACCTAACCTCCTGATGCCTTGGGGTGCCTCAGTGCTATTAGAGTGAATTAATACAAATAAGGTCCTAGAATGGAACATGGCAGGAGGTTAACACTTCATCTGCTATATTGCTGTCATCCTTATTATTTGGGAAGAGTGACAATAAAAGATTAATAGGGAGCCAAGTACAACTCTTTGGATCACAGATTCCTTGCAGGATGTCTTTTGGGGAAATTTGTCATGAAGGAATGAAATAAATATTATGGAGTCCTGAGTTTCTCTGTGGGTTCCCACTGCCCACAACTGCAGCCTTGTGTGACTATGAAAGCTCAGAGCTCCTCTGGCCAGCTTTCAGGTTTGGCACCAGGTCTGACAACTGTAGGCAACTGGAAGTCATCAGTGTCATAAAGGAATTACCATCAAGCCAGGAGTGATGGTGACAGAACAGGTCTCCTGGCCCAGCAGGAGCTCGATCACTGTTCCATCTGGGTGGAGTTTAGTGTGCAGTGAGCCACCCAGGAGGAAAGGTCTGGTTGCAGTCAAAGGTATAGGTGTTGGCTGCTGGATTTGGAGGTTGGAAGAGCAGTGGCTGAAGTCCTGAGGGAAAAGGGGGTTCTTGGGGAGAGATGCAAAGTAGGAGGACCACAGAGCTCATGGTGGACCCCCAAGGCTATACCAATTGCCATGGGCTGCTTGAGGAGGAGGCTGAGAACAAACTGGGAAGTTACCCAAGATGCATAGAAAGGAAATCACAGTTGATGCTGGCAGTATCTTATGGGCTTAATCTAAATGCTGTGGCTTAATTTCCTACCTATGAAAAATGGATGAAGTACTTAGATGGTAAACAATCCTCTACACAATGGGTTTCTGATCAAGGGTATCTTAGCAGTCAGTAGCCATTCAGCATGGAGATAGGTGAGGCTATACCTGGGTTCTACCCTGCCATGACTGCCACCCAGAGTCCTGGTTAACTTTCTATCCTAAATCTATGCCCATCAGAACCCACCAATCCTGTGTCCCATCTCTCATGACCCTGTGGTAAACTACAGTGTACAAAGGGGCTGCTGGCTGAGAGTTCAGAAGAGCTTCCTACTGCTTCTTCTAGAGGACCCAGTAATAAACAAAATGCCTTTTGCTCAAATCAATTCTTGGAGCAGGACAGTCACTGGCTCATCCTGAAGTATCCATAGTGGATGAGAGGGGCAATCATCTCTAGAGGTGAAGAAATTTAGGTGTTGAGAGGCAAGTCATTTGCTGAGGTAGGATGAGAAGCTGTGCAGTCAGCTCAGAATGTTTTACCCAACCTGTAGGGGTTCGTTCTGTAGTGGGGTTACTGAGGCAAAAAGCAAAGGGTATCTGGGAGCAGGCAGAGATGTTGTCTGGTGCCCTTCCACCAGGTGATAATAGTTGAAGGTCTATCCTGTTCACTCACAGGGCCAACCTGTCATACCTGTAATGCAGCCATGCACTGGCCTAATCTCTACTCCTAGGTCCATGCCACAGGGAAAGGAGCATTCTCCATACACTAATGTATGGGCACTGAGAAGGCCCTGCTCAAGTGTTCTGCAGACAGTTCTTGGTGGGACTTGGGTAAGTTCCTATGGAAATGCAGGGACCTCCCCATGCTCTGAGTGCTGGCTGCAGAGGCCCCTGGGTCCACTACTTCTTCATTCAGCACAACTGCACACCCCACCAGCCCACTGCCCGGCCCTCACCTCCTCCACACTGCACGCTGCACCCTTCCCAGCCGCTGTGGGTCCAGATGAACAAAGCGTCCTGTGGCTTTGCTGGTTCACTTTGATTTTCAGCGGTGTAGTTTACAGGAATGGTGTATTCGTAATGAATTCCATAATTCTGGTCATGAAATAACAGCACCTGGGTCAATGGCAAAATAAAAGGCCATGATGAAATGGACCAGGAGCCCACAAAGTTTCCAAGTGTGCAAACCAGGCCACCTTGAAGCTGTTTCTCTTCAAGGGGTAGAAAACAGGTTCAATCTAGGGGATGCTCCTTTATCTCAACCTTGGATTCCTCAGGGCGTGGGGCAAATGCACATCATCATAGGGGACCTGTGTACATGAGGACTTTGGGGCTGAACAAGTCTATAGATTCTTTGTGGCACTATTCCCAGAGAGCTGGTCCATTCAGAGCAAAGCCCATGTTTGCCCATGTTTCTACAATGCTGTCCTTGCACACATGAAAGATACACATACACTGCATTCACCTAGAAAGACATCTAAACACAGAGGATTACTCTATTTCTTTAAAAATGAGCACTGTGTCAGGCATGGTGGTGCCTGCCTGTAATCCCAGTGCTGGCTGAGAAAGGAGGATCCCAAGTTCAAAGCCAGCTTCAGCCATTTAGGAAGGCCCTATGCAACTTTGTGAGACCCTGTCTCAAAATAAAAAGGGCTGGGGATGTGGCTCAGTGGTTAAGTACCCCTGGGTTCAATCCCTGGTATTAAAAAAAAAAAAAAAAGCATTGCTCTTTGTTCCCAAATCACTAGTCAGTGGTGTGTGTCAGCTGGAGCATTTGGGCAGAAGACAGGTTCAAAGAAGTGCAGCCCCCCATACCTGCCCCACAACAGTTTGGGGGACATCTAGGTCCAAGGAAGTGCTACCCTTCCTATTGCCATGGGAATGGTGTGATGACTGTGCCCATGGGGTGGCAGAGGTTTAGCTCTAGGGTTAAAGCTGACAGTGGGTGGAGGTGCAGGAAGGGATCCATAGTATTTTGTGGGGACCATCAAGCAGCTCCGGGACCCTTTTGCCTGAAGTCCTAGTGAGTGTGCAAAATGGAGGTATTTGGGAATGCAGGTGGCAAGTCCTTAAGGCCAGCAGGTGCATTATTGGCTTTATTTCTCTAGACATAAAGTTGCAAAACATGTCCTGGAGTAGCAGATTAAAGTGGCCTGACTGCAGATGATGTATCTTTAATCTAAGCTTGGAACCAGCGAATGCTCCTGGGGCTGAGCAGCTAGCAAATTCACTTCCAGCCAGAGGCTCAGGAGAAGAAGCCAGTAGGAGCTGAAGGCAGGGAGTGCCTGGCCCACCTGCCCAAACTTGGGGTAAGCCAGGTCAAAAGTTCACTCGAGGAAAGAAGCCATCTTTCCCAAGCCTCTACTGGCTTCCAAGGCTGAGTGGGGGGTGGGGTGGGGGTGCTAAGAGCATACCCAACTGAATAAACATCCCCTCTCCAACAAACAATCTTGCAGTAATGTATTTGGAAAAATGCCTCCAGTTCAAAAAAAAAAAATTCAAAAAATTGTTTAAAACTAGTCTTTAAAAGAGATCTTTATTATCTCAGTGTGGGAATAAGACTGGCAAATCGAAAATCCATATGAAACCAATTTCATGTAATTTTGGAGCCACGTATAATTTGTGTTTGCATGTGTATAATTGGTTTCAAATGCAGGTCCTTGAGATTCTGTGGGTGCTCCTAATTCTACAAGAAACATGCCCATCCCAGTTTGGGGACCAGGGCTTTCTACACAGAAGCAAAGGGGTACCCTTCATTTCTAAATTTCAGAACTGGAAGTGGCAATCATTATTGCAAGAAAGAAAAGAAATGAATATTAAACAAGGGCTGAAGCTTCAGCCACGCAGGAGTTGCTGTTTCTGAGTTTTGTTTCTTGGGTTCTGAACGATGCCAGGCTGTATACTTGCTTTAATGGGTGACAACCTGCTCAGTTTACAAAGCTTCTGGTAAAGAAGGGAATGCACTCATCTTGGTGCTTGCTAGAGGGAATAAACTCAGGGGCTAATGGGTGGTGTTTATATTTGGACATCCTGTCTTTTGCTTCCTTTCAACCCCTCTGAATACCTGCTTTAAACACAGAATACAAGGACTTGTTTTAATGACACTGACTAGGAAACAATCTCATCACAGAACAATGGCTATAGTGTGGGTTCTTGGGTTCCAGAAACCTACTTGCAGGAATACATTTGAAATAGATTTTGTGAGCTAAGAGTTGCACAGGCAAACGTGGAAACCCACTGGCTTGTGTCTCACTAGAAACTGTAACAAGGTTAATGCCACCATCATGGAGCAACACCTGCACTGGGTGTTGGTGTTCACAGCGGACTCCCTGGGGTGGTTTCACCTAACCTTGAATAGCTGTAGATTGTTGGGGATCACAAATCAATGGGGAAAAGAACTTCCAGTCAGAGACTCTGCTAGGCACTGAGGACAAATGTACTTTGATGACAGGTGCATAGGTGCCACAAGTCCTGTTCTTTGGAAGGAGACACGTATTCAGTAATTGTGAGCTAGCAGAAGCTAGGCATGAGACTCCTAAACCCTGAGATGAAAACAGTGGCATGAATTTCCCTGGAGATCCCTACCTCATTTAAGAAGGTACAGAGCCAATGATTAAATGGCTTACATGGTGTCTCCTGGAAACAATAGGTAAGACAAGGACACCCTGGTCCAGTACACAAGTTTCTTGAGACTCTCTGGGAAGTAAATATATCGACAGAACCCGATTCTCCTTCTCAATTCCAAATACTCATTACAAGCCGAGAGAGGCCAGATTGGACATTGAATTTGAACGTTCATTTCCAAAAGGTAGTTTTCAACTGGAGGGCATCCTGGCATCTGTTCTGTTTTGATAGTAATGGGGATCAAACCCAGGGCCTTGATGGTGCTAGGCAAGCATTCTACTACCAAGTTACTCTCCCAGCCCCTGCATCCCACCATCTGACATAACAATTTGCATGGGCTATCTGCTTCACGATGCCGAGTTTCCCTGGTTGTTACCCATGTGGATGAGCATTTCCTGGTTGGAGACAGCTCTTTTAGGAAAAGGTAAGTGTTCTGCTGGTGAAGGCAAGGAGGAAGCTTCGAGAAGGGAATTCTGAAGCATGTGGTGGAAGGGATTAGTTAAGAAAAGACCCAGAAAGGAGAAAGGAGAATAGTCCATGGCCTCATAAAACCTGGGAGCTGGATGTATCTGCTTCCTTCAGGTTCTAGGAAGAAGTGGCCTGGTAGGATTTTTGGAGCCAGCATCTTAGGACAAAGGTGCAAGCCTGGCAAGTTACCATCAAATGCAGCGGTAATTTGGTTGGTCCCTTGGCAGAAATCTTCTCCCACAGGCCCCTTCTCACATAGCGGACAGTCGTGCCAGCAATCTGGAACTCTCCAGGGAGCTCTATCTTCCAGTCACTGTTGATGGATCTCTTACTGGAGTCTTTGAGAGCTAGAAAGGAAAAGGAACACTGAGGAATCAGCAGGGTGGAGGGATCCAGCCAGGCTTTAAAGGAACCTGAGTGCAGAGTGGGTCACAGGTCGCTCCCTCCTCAGGGGGAAGAAGGGAGACCTGCAGTGAGAGGCCCTGAGCTTCCTGCACAATAAGAACAAGGGCCCTGCTCACAGAGCAAGCACTCCAGGCCCAAGGGAAGGAGAGCCCTGGGGCTGATAATATTCAGATACAAAAAGGAAGGAAATCATCCATTCATCTTACTGTTACCTACTTGGAACTTTCGTGTCAAAGCCAACTCAAATATTCAGGGTTGGGGGAGCAGTGGAGGATGGGGACATCCACAACCCATTATATTGTGCTAAACTGATGTGTTAACAGTTTTCTGAGAAATTAATTTTATTTTAATGTGTTCAAGGCTACAACATGTGTTTTGCAGCTTCAGCCAAATTCATTCATTTAAAAAATTAAAAAAATTAACATGTATTAATTATATGTGTTAATGGGGGTCTGTGTGATATTTCAATATATGCATACAACATGCATTGATCAAATCCAGCCACCCTTTATACATCTGTCCCCTTTCCCAATCTCTTGTAATTGGTTATCTACATTCAAGTAATTTTTTTAAGCTTTCACGTATGAAAGAGAACATGAGTATTTATCTTCTGTGCCTGGCTTATTTCACTTACCATAATGTCCTCCAGTTCTGCCACTTTGCTGCTAATCACAAGCAAGAAATGGGCAAAGACATGAATAGACACTTCTTTAAGAAATATAAATGGCAAAAAATATGTGAAAAATGCTCAAAATCATTAGTCTTAAGGGAAATTTAGCTTAAAAAAAACTACAATGAGAGGTCATCCTCTACCAGTCAGGATGGCAACTAGCAAAACACAAAAGCCCCAAACCAAATAACAAATGCTGGCGGAGATGTGGAGAAAAAGGAGCTCTTACACACTATTGGTGGGAATGTAAATTATTCAGCAGTGATGTTTTGAAAACTAAAGTGTTTCCTCAAAAAATAAAAGTAGACCCATCATACTGCTATTCCATTTCCTGGGTCTATATCCAAAGGAAACGAGGTCAGCATACCAAAGATACCCGCAAACTCACGTTTACTGCAGCACCCCTCTCAAAGACAGAATCCATCTAGGTGCCTCAATGGATGAATGCATAATGAAACGTGGTCCATATTCACAATGGAATAATATTCAGATACAAAAAGGAAAGAAATCATCCATTTGTTCTACTGTTACCTACCTGGGACCTTTGAAGGATAGCAGCCTAACAACTCCAACACCTCTTAAGGATTTGATACCCCCACCCTTGGCAACTCCAGCTGTTCACAGCTATGAGGGTGCACTGGGGCTGAGTGTCGTGGAGAGTCCTGGGCTTCTGGTTCCCATATTTGCTAATTTACACCTCTGCTCAGTACAAGATGTGTGGGAAGAGACAGGGAATCCACATGCTGCCAAGTGATCATAGGAGCAAATCTGGTTTTCTTTTATCTTCTCATGTAGGTTTGAAATCCATATCATCATGAGGAGAGCACTCTGTGATGAAATTCTATTTGTTCGTTGTTGTTATTTAGGAAAAATGCCCTGCAAATGACTAGAACCTACTCTGACATTTAGAAGGCAGCAAATGACAGGAGGTACCAGTAAGTCTTGGCCTCATTTCCTACAAATAAACTCCTAGGGCACCCTGTCCCAAGCCCACTCTCTCCGTATGTGAAGCTGAAACCCCTGAAGCTCAAAGCATCTCCAGGTCACTTTGGAACCCTACTAGGTCTACAGACAATGAACTCACATTCCACGCCATTCACTGTTGTCTGCTCACCAAGGACAGAAATCAAATGTCCATGTGTAATGCCAATTTTGGATAATGAGAGTTGAAACCAAAAAGGGGTCAGTTGATGCTAGATTCATCAGTCCCAGGCTGGGTTAGGACCCTGAGGTTAGGTCCTGCTTGGACTAGAGGCAGCTGAGGGATGCTGGCCGGGCACTGGCCTTGCTTCCCTTGTTCCAGGATGTCATGGTCCTGGTGCTAGTCCTGGCACACAGAGAAGATGCAGGTGGAGGGCTCTTTGGTTGTAGGAGGTGCCAAGAAGCAGGGCTATGTTCCAGCAAAGAGACTTCCCCTGCTTCTGTATCCAGGGTGGCTGTGATGGCGAGTGGCTGAGGATTATGGGACTCCAGGGAAGGCTTAGGAAAGAGAGTTCTATAACACTTGGAATCGAATCTGTTTCCCTTCAAGAAATTCGGTATACCCTCACTTGAAATTTTCTGGCTACTCAAAGGAGGTGAAAATACTGGGGACACTTAAAACTTTTATCTTCCAATATGACCTCCAGCTAAACACTATTTAAGGAATACATCTTCTGGTTTAGCTCTTTAATATACTATACCTATTTAATCTTCCCAATAAATACTTTCCTCACTTCATAGATGAAGAAATGCACAGCGAGGTTAAGCAAATTGATAAAGACACACAGGCTCTAAAGTTATAGAGATCAGAACCTAACAGGCCATGCCTGACACACTTATTGCACTGGCAACTTTTAATTCTCATCTGATTTAGGTCATAGCATTAGACTAGATGTTATGATATGTCATAATGCTGAAATGTGAGAATGTTAAGACTTATACTCAAGTAGAACAAATACCAGGCCCTAATTGCTACTGGCGATTGTATTCTATTTACCCTTATAAAAAATAACTAATCTCATGGATCTCCAAAGCTTCCAGTGAGCTAATCATCTAAAACATATTTGGTTATGTGAACTCATGGTGAATCCAGGTGAAGTACAACCTCTCTGTAGATTTGGAAAGTGGTTTCCCGCATATGCATGTACATATTTCATTTGAAGGGGTGGTGCAAGCTGGCGGGAAACAGACAAAAAACAAGGGGGCAGAGCCCTCTAAGAAACATTCAGAAAGAACAAGCTGGGGACACATGTGGCACAGCAGTGGCAGGCACCTGCCAGTCCCTCACCCTATTCTGAGGGTTTCCTGGTGGGGGCTAAAGACAAACAGCTTCTGCTTTCAGGGAGCTGACAGTTCAGAAGGAGGCAGAAAACAGGTCAATGGAATGTGTCCATCCTAACAAGAAGCATGTCCAAGGTCAGCAGTGCATGGGGACAGAAGCATTGGAAGAATCACCCTTTGCCCTGAGCCTGTCAGACCAGAAGGGGGAAGAGGTACCAGAGAGTGTGGCAGGCCTGAGGAGGCCACCAAGGGTTTCCCCAAGATCAGCTCCTGCAGCAGGGGAGCTGAGGGAAGAAGCAAACACAGGGGAAAGGGATGTCTCTCCAGAAGTCTGGCCAGGAAAAGGAGGCAAGCGATGGAGGGCAGCTATACAAGAAGGAGGGAGAGGTCACTGCTGTGAGAGGAGCAGAGGTCGCTGAACACAGGAGTCAGGCAGAGGAGCAAAATACCTCTTTGAAGCTGTGTGCTGCTCAGGACTATGCCTGGCCCACCCCGGGAACCCCAGTGCCAGAAGCTGGGGCAGCAGCTCTGCTGCTTGCCTGGACCAACTCCTTAACCCAGCTGATCCTGCATTTATCAATGGTCACCCACATTCACTGGCCAATGCTGGACTTCCTGCCTTGGCCCAGGCCTTGGGTGTAGAATCCTGGCCCTGACCTGTTCCTGTTTTAAGGCCATTTTGAGTACCTAGTATACTTATTACCCGGCATCTATTTCTCTCCCTTCGAGGGAAACTCAAAGTTTCCCTTGGGAATATGTTGTCTCTCTAGTCACGTGAGGCTGATTCTTAACTGCACCCCAGCTCCAAATATGGGCCACCACCCAGTCCTGGTCAGCAGGACTTCTGTGCAAGGTGGATAGAAGCAGCTTTCTTTCCATAGGTTAACTATGGACTCAACGTAAGCCTGGATCTGCCACTACATGGGAAGAGGCCCCCAGAGAGGATGGGGTACCAGGATGGAGACTATTTCCTGTGACATGACTACATGTCCCTGGATCCACCAGTACCTGAAGTAAATGCTCAGCAACTGAGAAATGGTTTGGCTTTCATGCGTGTTTTGGAGGTTGGTTCTAAAATAATGCTAATCATAATGAGAGCCGAACAGGTGGAGAAAGAAAAATCACTGTAATGAATTCCTAGCAATCACTTAGTACTCCTTGAGACATAGAAGGCCTGGCACACTCTCATTATTCCATACTCTCTCCTCTGGGCCTTGGCTCCCGCCCCAGCAGTATCCTCCTGACAAGGCAGCTCTTTTCTGTTAGTTTTGTGTGCATATGTTCCCCGGTCCTTTTGGTAAAATGCTTTAAAGTGACTTATTGACTTGGAGAATTAAAACTACCCCACTTCATGCCAAAAGTCAAACATCTGCAAGGTCAAGAGTGGGAAGGGCTAGAAAAGGGCAGAGGGGGGCACACCTGGAGACAATTAGAAAACCATCTCTGGGACACCGCACAGAGGCATGAGGTTGGCGGGGGAAGCCCACTCCTGCCATGAAAGGCGTGGCTGTGGGGGAGACAGGGCAGCAGCAGCAGCCACAAGTGGAAAAGATGGAGGTGGAACCTGTGTGGACCTGTGCCTCAGCCCTTTGAGCACAGACCAGGTCTTGCCTGCCCAAAGGGGGTGGGCAGAAGAGACATTTTAGGAGGTGGTCTATAGGGATGGGAGAAGCCACAAGTGTCTGGGTAGAGTCTGCGAATTGAGGAGTGACATGAAGGAGCCAGCCTATGGCTAATGGGATACCCTGGGGTATTCCTTGGCCACTGATGGAGAAGAACATAGTGAAATCTGCCTCTCTGGAAAAGATAGCTCCATGAAAGCACATGTTCCTACCAGATACGTAAATATCCTCACTCAGGAGTTCTGGTTATTCACTTGCCATTGGTGAACAGGAAGTTAGGAAGCTGGGAAGAGACTTCACTGTTGACTCTCACAAGCCACCTGAAGCTCTGAAGATGACACTCTGCTTTGGAGGTGCTGATTGGCAGCTGGGGAGCTGGGGAAATCGCAACTCTTACATTTTCTGAAAGAAGGAAATCTGTATACTTAAGGACTGATAACGTAGTCCACTTGGCCCCACCTCCCCAACAAAGAGCTGACAACCCTTCCCTCAAGACTGTTGCTATTGATGACATTTGCTCATTCATTTCTCATTGGAAGGAAAGCAGGCAGAGTCAAAAGTAGGAAGTCGGCAGCTCCAAGAGATATAGAGATCACTTCCAACCTTTTCAGTGGGAGTAACTTAGTCAGCAAGATATAAAATTTGCAAGTTCCTGTGGTCTGTACTGAAAAATCAGAACTTTCCACTAAAATCAAGAATTTGGTGCCTGATATTATTTCAAAAGGGTGAGACTTCAGTCTCAGAGTCTGTTGGGATGTCAAGATTACTCATAACAGTGAACAAACAGGTCCAATGTGGAGTTCAATGGTGCAATGACTTGGTGAACTCTCACCTCCTGTACCCTTGTGCAATAGTGAGGGCTGCTCTCCTTCCTTCTGTGAGCTGTGCAGAGCAGGCTTGGTTGTGCTTTCAAAGCACCTCTATTTGTGAGTCCCTTCCAAGGCCTTGTGCATAATGTGTCCTTTTTCTTTTCTTTTTGTACTAGGGATTAAATCCTCCAGCACTTGATCACTAAGCCACATCTCTAGCCAGTTGTTTTTTTTTTTAATTTTTAATTTTGAAACAGGGTCTCACTAAGTTGCTGAGCCTGGCTTTGAACTTGCCATCCTCCTGCCTCAGCCTACAGGCATGTACCACAGCATCCAGCAAGCATCCTTTTTCTTAAAGAAGACCCCCCCACTTTAAATAAACTCGAGGTTCCACAATTTCCTGCCCCTCTCAATCCTTAGGCATCAATGGGTAGAGCCAAGTCTCCTTTGTCTGAAAGCACTTGAAATGCAATTAGTTTGCATTTGCAATCAGAATTTGGGGATCCAGAATAGACTCAACAGGGGTAATCAAGATGATTACAGATGCCTTTTTTTTTTTTTTTGAGAGAGAGAGAGAATTTTTTAATATTTATTTTTTAGTTTTCGGTGGATCCAACATCTTTATTTTATTTTTATGTGGTGCTGAGGATCAAACCCAATGCCCTGCGCATGCCAGGCGAGCGTGCTACCGCTTGAACCACGTCCCCAGCCTAACAGATGTTTTTATATCGCAGGCAAGCAACAGAGTTCAGAACAAAGGCAATTCCTCTGGCCACTTGATTATATTTGCTAAGTCTGAAGTTCTGATTTGCTGGGGAGATTTCTCCTTGCTGCTTCTACCTGGGCCAGAGGTTAGATGTTTTAAACCACTGTCCCCCAAAAAATAAGAGTGCATGCTTTTGTGGATATTGCTCAGAAGCCTCTCAATGATTGGAAAGACTTTTATGGGGCACCATAAGGGTGGGATTCACACTTTACCTTGAGACTATGGCTGAACAAAACCCTCTAAATGGCTGAGAATGCAAGGTCAAATGCTGAATGACAGGTCGTTTGGGGGCTCTTCTTCTTGGTGGACATTTATGCATCATTCCTGGATTTCCAGGCTCTACAGGGGAAGACAGTGAGTCATACTAGGGAGTAAGGAGGGGGCATTCCTCACGGGGTGCCCCAACAGAGCTGGCTGCTGGCAGATGTGAACACCCAACCTGCTCACATGACCTCCCTTGGCACCACACTGTGAAGAAGCTGGGGTGGTTCTCTCTTTGCTTCTCTCCCTCCTGAATTCAACTGGAAGACCTGACCCACAGCCAACCTACTTCTAATCCTGGCATCCAGTCAGCTCCAGCTCCTTTTATTTCTACTCGGAGTTCTGCCAGCTCTGTTCCTAGCTATGGATACAAACTGCAGAGGCATTTCCTGTTCCAGGTGGTTTTGAGCAGAAAGCCAGCCAGTGTGGGTTGAAGGTAGGTGGGGTAAAATTCTTCAGGAACTGCTCCCAGCAAATATGAGAGTAATTCAAAGTTATACTGGGTCGACTTCCAAAGCACCCGGCCCCAAGTGGAAACAAGGCTTGTTGGAACGAACTAAGTTTAGAAACATAACCAGCATGGACCACCTTCGGGCTTGCTCTTGTCCATGTGCCAGGCCCCAGAATATTGGGATTATGATTTTTTTTGGATAAGATAAGGGGACCAAGGCTGACTCCAAGCTCCCAAGGAGGTTTAGGGCTTCTGGGGAGCTAAATTGTTCAGAGACATTTAAACCAATGTCCTTGGGATCGAGACTGGCTTCTCTGAAGTGCACACGATGAAGTAGTAACTAGGTACAGGCTTATCATGTATTTTTCAAGGAAAATGCTTTTCCATCTGTCAATTTCTGGTCCTGATTGGACACCACTGAGAAATTCTGAGAGGCTTCATGGGTTGCAGTGAACTCAGAGGAAAGGAGGAATTTGGACACACTAATAAGCCTCTTGGAACTTCAGTTTGCAATTCTATAGCACATTTACTGGGATTAGGGATCAGGCTTCTAAGGCACAGCTTGGCTCAGTGATTGGGAACCACTATTATGGGTGTCACTGTTCCTATTTGCATGTGTGGTCCATAGGCTTCTGAAGTTAACAGGGACAGTTATGAGAGCTAGCCATTCTGGGCAGCATCCACCTGTTGTTACTTGGTGACCCTAAGGTGAGTTTCAGTAAAGAGTTCATTTTTACTCTAGGACTTAAAAGGATTCTGATCCCCTTCTGTTATTCTTATACTGTCACAGAAAACCTTTTTTTTGTTGTTGTTGTTTTCTCCAGGCATTTGGGACTGGGGTCAGGCAGGGGAATGGTGTTGGAAAATCTCAGAAGCCAGAATCTGAGGCCACAGCTCTTATATGCAGGGACTCCTGCTGGTGCTTTATGGAAGAACCAACAGGTTGACCTCAGAATTGGGTTAGATCTTAGAATAACCAGATTATGATTTTGTGAATAAGGATAAAAGGTGACCTCAGCCTCCTGTGGAGGTCCAGTGTCCCTTACAGCAGAAATGTCATTCCAGGTAAGAATAGTACATCCCCAATGCACCAAATGGGAAGTATAACTTTTGTGGTAACATTAGGTGATGGGGCTTCTGATGCCAACATTGGTGAAGTTGATCCAGTTTCTTTAGGTGGGCAAAAAGAGAAGGGCTGGGCTCTTTGGGGGTGGGCCATCACTCAGAGGAAACTGCCAAAAGCAGCACAAGCCCCATTTCAGATAGCATTTATAAGCATTGTTCTATTTGTAGAGTGACAGCTGGGACAGCTGGGGAGAAGTGTGCCAGGCTTGGCTGGGACAGTGTCCATGCAGGAGAGGTTGGGAAAGACTCCAGGGCTGACAAAGACCAGCATGCATGTCCACTTGAGAGATGGCAAGGTCCTACCCTGGAAGCAGGAAAAGCAGCTGCCATCAACCTGCCAGCCCATGGGATGGGGGCAGTGGGGGCAGGCAAGAAAGCTGCAGAGGAAGAGCAAGGCTCCTGGTACCCAGGAGAGACACCCAGGGGGGCTGGGGTGCAGCGAGTCCTCCTGCCTATTCCTAAGGCAGGCATTTGTGGAGTGTCTTAGTGCTTCAAGTATTTCCAAAGTCTTACATAACAGGATTGTGGTCTTCACTGTACACTGGCCTACTGGGGATTTGCTTTTTGTCTGCCTCATTAGACTCTGAGTTTCTCAAGTAGTGATCATTTCACAGAAAGGTGTGGATCCTTTGTTGCAGTCTACAAAGGCAGGGAAGCGGACAAAGATGCATCTGTTTTCTGTCAGTGATAAAAATGGAAATAAAAGGATCTCTTGGGTCACTGTAATTTAACCCAAAGAGTTTGAAACCACAGAAATCAAGCCTTTTTTTCTTTTGCTTTCTGTTTGAATCTCAAACAGCAACTTGCAACACAGGTTGAGAGATTATGATATAAAGGGAGCTTTGAAGAGAGGACCCTGGGTTAGAAGATCAGCTACCTCTAGTTTGAAATTGAACCCAATCCAGGAACATGGGATTGGGGCTGGCAAATGAACATGGTGGTAGTATTTCTATCCTAGTGAACCAAGTGCAGGGGCAGTCTCTGGGTGCACTCCTGCCTGTGGCCCACCTCCAAAGAGCCCAGCCCTTCTCCTTCTGCCCACCTAAAGAAACCGGATCAACTTCACCAATGTTGGCATCAGAAGCCCCATCACCTAGGTGCAGTAAAGAACACTCACTGTTCAACTCAATGCTCCAACCATCCTGGTTCTTGAGGACCAGGCTGACCTTTGCTGGGGTCAATGGTGAGGCTGGAGATTAAACTTAGGACACATTCTCCGTATGAGTAAAGGCTTCGCTTAGTGATTCTTCTTAAGTTTTTAGGCTTTAACCATGGTTCTACAGAATGTAACAAAGGCCATCCGGGAATGGAATCCCATTCTGTGCAGAGATATAGGTACTTGTGCTGGAAGTCAATGGAGTTGGGGAATTTGGGGCACACAGAACTAAGTAAAAAAACATATTATTCTATGTTTCTATTCAATTTATGGTTGTTGCTCTTTTCCCAGCACAGAGGCCATCCCCAGAGCCAAGGACAGCCTGCAAGCACTTCCTACAAGTGGGGTGCTGGATGCATGCTGCTTGGGCTCCTGTTGGATAGGGATCTATTGGGGTGACTTTGGGAAACCGATGCTACCCCAGGGACTCATAGCTTCCTTTACTCTTCTGTCATCATTTTCCTTCTTGTTCAAAGCTTAGTGCTTCTGATTCCATCCCCCATGATCCATATTTGGCTGCACTTTAGCCAAATATGATCGAACTATTTTGTCCCTTTTGAGTACTCAGGTCATTACAACTAAAGGTCAGGTGTAAAGTTAGGGTTGACAGGGAATCAAATTTAGCAGGCTAACCATCAAAATCAATTCTCAGAACATAAATTGTGAATTAAATCATTTTTGTTTTACCCAGAAAACTGTGAGCAGGTTTATCTTCCACCACCCGGATCCTCCGAGCTCCAGCAGGAATGACGGCAGCTTCGATATAACCTGTGGCAACGAATGACAGACAAGTGAACCACACCTCCATCCTGGACCAAGTGCCTACACAGCATCCCCCACCCAAATCCACTCTATCACACCCGTGTGGTGGATTCAGAGACTGCAGGTTGGAACCTCAGAAATCAACGCAGACAATTAATGTGCCGTGTTCTCTCTTCTACAGCCAAACCTCTTGTCCATCCAGTTTGCAGAAAGTGCCAGCTGTATGTGACATAGGTTGAACTGAAACTCCTCTCCCTTGAATTTATATGTTGAAGTCCTCACTTCCAGTACCTGAAAGTGTGACATCATTTGGAAACAGGACAATTGCAGATGTACTCAGTTAAAATGAGGTTAGGATGAGTCTTTAATCCAATATTACAAAAGATTTTTTTTTAAAAGGAGAAATTTGAACACAGCCATGCACACAAAAGACACCATGAGAACATAAAGGCAAGATCAAGTGGTGCTTCTTTAAGCCAGGAATGCAAGGTGCCAGCAAACCACCAGGAGCTAGGAGAAAGGCCTGGAATAGATTCTTCCTTGTAGGCTCAGAAGGACCCAACCTTGCCAACACTGTGATCTCACATTCCCAGCCTCTGGAATGATGAGTCAACAGTTGGTTGTTTATGACACCTGGTTTGTAGCACTTTGTTACAGCAGCCCCAGCAAACGAGTACAGCCTGGAATTTCTCATGAATTACACCTCTCTGGTGAGTAGGTGAGGAGGACTCTGATTTCAGAGTGAGGTTCCTTTACTCTCTTCTGCAGTTTGACTTTTCTCTGAATATCCCAGGGGATGACAGCAGAAGCTAAGCAACTTGGCCTATGTATGACGAAACTATTTCTTATCCTGTGAACTGTTTTCTGAAAACAGTCATTTCTGTAACTCTCACAGTATAGACATTGGCCCCCTTTCTTGATTTTTTTTCCAAGTAGAGTGGGAGCTGCCCATGCTCTGACTGCTGGGTGCCCAGAGGGGAGGTATCTTGAGGATTCAGGGAGGAAATGACTGAGGCTGCCAGGGCAGAAGTCAGCAACTGGTTAATGCCTTGTTAACTCAGCAACTGAATCAATAAATGAGCTCAACATGACACTGAGATTCTTAAATGCAGGCTAATAATCATTAAAATTTTTTTTTTTCATTTGCTTTAGCAAATGAGATGAGGAGCTCAGTTTAGATCATGAATCCTATCCCTGTGGTTCCCAAATGCAATCATCAGAATCGGCAGAGGAGTTTAACCTCCACAAAAAATTAGAGATGTCTCAGCCCAGCTCCATAGATTATGGAAATATCTAACCCAAGGGGTTTATTTATTTATTAATTTTCCCATACTGAAGTGGCTTTATTTTTATTGTAAAAATAGTACATGACAATTCAAACAACATAAGGCATAAATCAAAATCTACCTATACCACATCACACTAAGAAAATCACCTCTAAGTGAATAATATTTTGGTGTTCGATCATTTTTCAGCATCTCTTGGTGTATATACACCCATTATTTTATGTAAATTGGGTATTATGTGTGCTTTTAAGACACTAGGAACAACTTTAAAATACAGTCATGTGCTATATGAACTTTTATGTAAAACTAAGCCAGTGACATGTTTATAAAATAATAATAGTAACTTTTTTTTGTTGTACTGGGGCTTGAACTCAGGCGTGCTTTATCACTGAGCTATATCCTCAGTCCATTTTTTACTTATTTTTTGAGACAGGGTCTCACTAAGTTGCTGAGACTGGCCTCAAACTTATGATCCTTCTGCCTCAGCCTCCCCAGTCACTAGAAATGAAGGCATGTGTCACCACTCCCAGCTAATAGTATCTTTATGAAAGACACCAACCCACACATAGTCTATGCTGTGGGAAATGTGATTACAATATACCTGCTCTGAAGTTTTTGTAATATCTGGGAGAAACACAATATGATGACCTCGGTAATACACAAAAACACTGGGCTGACTTCCATATCTCAGCACTCTAGAACAAGAGAGAACTTTCTTTAACCTCACAAGTGACAGGGGTCACATTCTCACGGTGAACCATCTTTTCAATAGGAAGTGCTCCCACATGTGTTAAATGTTACTGGTGAGAATGTACATCCTCATTCTGTTTCTGATTACAGTAGGAATACTTATATTATTTTTTCATTTGACTATAAAGTGGGTTTAGTGTTATCTATATGGGAACATAGAATGTATAACATAATGTTTCACATCTAACATGCATTGTGTATAATAAAATCGTATGATGGAAGTATACATGTATTACCATAATAAGAGTTTTATTAGGAATGTAGGTTGAATTTTGTCATATGCTTTTTCTATATCCAAGTGAAAGATTATTTTATTTTCCTCTTACTCTATTAATACTACAATTCTATGTTCTAATTTTCTATTTAGCATATTTCCTAATAACAAAATAAGTCCATACTTCTAGAATAAACCTTACTAGATCCTAATGTTTTTAATATGCTGCTGAATTTTGTTATTTTAAAAACTAATATTCATATTATTCTATTTATTTTGCAACATCATTTGTAAGAATGGTTGGCAATTTTGTGTATGCTTTCTTTATTGAATTGAATTTTAGTATTGGTATTCATCATCCTGATTTAAGAACAATTATCATTTTGGTACTTGTGCTTGAACACAAGAACACTTCACCGAGCCACATTCCCAGCCATTTTTAGTTTTTATTTTGAGACAGGATCTCACTAAGTTGCTTTGGGCCTCGCCAAGTTGCCCAGGCCAGTCTTAACTTGTGATCCTCCTGCCTTGGTTTCCTGAGTTGCTAAGAATACAGGCGTGCACCACTGTGCCTTGCTTATTCTTGATTTAATAAAAAGTGTTTTCTGTACTTCTTCTGAGATAGTTTATCTGCATTTGATTTTCAATTTTATGTACACATAAATCACAGTTGGTTATTAAGATTTTTCAATTGCTTATTTCAAATCAGTTTTAAACTTTTTTGAGAGAGAGAATTTTAAATATCTATTTATTTTTTTAGTTTTCGGTGGACACAACATCTTTTATTTTTTTATGTGGTGCTGAGGATGGAACCCAGTGCCCTGCGCATGCCAGGCGAGCGCGCTACCGCTTGAGCCACATCCCCAGCCCCCAGTTTTAAACTTATTTGCAGAATTGAACAAAGTAATCTCTTATGATACACTAATTTCCTATTATTTATGTCCCTATTTTTCATAATTTTACATATTTGTATTCTCCTACTTTCTCTTTTGTTCACCAGAGGATCAAACAGCAGATGAATATACTATTTAGTTCACTCCTCCATCCTCTCCCCCACTGATACGTTTTATTTTTTATTTCAATGTTTCTCTGTAAACCTTCATATTTATATTTCTATTTTGTGACTTATGAGCTGTAAATGAAATTTGTTAGTCCTTGAATATTAAAAAATGAGAAAATCAGCATAATACACTGCACTCCACTTTCACCCCATTTCAAATTTCATTACATCATTTCTATGTTGTATTAGTGGATGACATCTATCTTTGGCTTTCTAAGGCAACTTCCATAGTTGCTCTAGTCTTAGTTCTAAGGATGAATTTATGTTCATTATGTGTCCTTTTGCCAATTTCTCTGACAAATTCTTGCTTGTCCAAGTTTGTTCCCTTTGAGATAGGCTTGTGGAAATTATATTTTCTTAAATGTAATGTATTAAAAGATTATGGTTAATTGACCTTCTACTAGAGTGTCAGTTTGGCTGGTATAAATTTTGGGGTCATACTTTCTCTGAGGCTTTTGCAGAAATTGCTTCCCTGAATGTGATGTGATGAAGTCTAAGGACAATCGGATACTTCTGCATTATTAGTTACTTAAAATTTAGATGGGATGCTCCAGGGATTCTTACTTGCAAGGGTCTAATAAGCTTTAGGCTATTCACAGTTTGATATCAACTTTTCCTGGGATACAAGGCTGTATTATTAGAATAGTCACCTTTCAGTGTCTGTGAGAAATTGGTTACAGGATCCCCTTAGGGATACCAAAACCTGTGAATGCTCCACCTGTCACAGAAAATGGCATAATGTTTGCATATAACCTATCATTATCCTCCCACATACTTTAAATAATCTCTGTATGAGTTATAATATTTAAATATGATATAAATCCTCTATGGATAGTTGTTATATTGTTTAAGGGATATTGACAAAAATGTCTGCTCATGTTTAATAGAGATTTAATTTTTAAAAAATATTTTCAATCCATACCTGGTTGAATGTGCAGATACAGAAATGGTGGATAGGAAGGACCAAGTGCATACTTAATTTGTTTTCTGAGTTCTTCTTTTTTGGGGGTGGGCATCAAATTTATACATGTTTTCTTCCACAGTGTTCATTATATCCCTTATACTCTGGACTCTCCGTTCTTTTCCATTTTGCTGTGCTTGCTCTTCCCAGTCAGATCCTCTGTGCTCTTCATGGTGTTCTGCAGGGTCGATTTTCTCTGCATTCACATGGACTTGGTTTCTGTGATAGATTCATGAGCTTCTTCCACTTCTTTCCTCAACTCTGTCAGGTCATATTTCATCTCCCACTGCTGCTGGATGGTATCCCTTTGTCTTCCTTGAGGTCTTGTATTTTACTTACAAGTTCTTATTTTATTGAGGTTATAGTTTAATCAGTTTTTAAAATTTATGTCATACATTTGGTTACAGTTTTCATCTTTTTCTTGGTCACCTTTTGCTGGTCTATTTTAAATGTCATTTTTCCTTGTACTTTTTATCTTCCACTGATTACAGTGTATTATATAGATTACAGTGTATTATATAGATCCTGTGCTGGTTCTCTTTAAAATTTTATTACTAATTCTTTTTTTTTCTTTTTTGTGGTGCTGGGGATTGAACTCAAGGCTTTATGCATGTGAGGCAAGCACTCTACCAACTGAGCTACATCCCCAACTGTTTACTACCAAATTTTAAGTGAGAAAAGTTCTGACTGTACCTCTACTTGCAGTAAATAGTTTTGTGTGATCAGGAGGGACAGGACAGTGTTGGGGGATAATAGGACTTTTTCCTGCTTTATAGTAAAGTTTATTTGAACATAGTTTTGTATATATTAGTGAGTTCATTTCATTTTTAAACAACTCATTTTAAATTTACACAAAATATACATGAGCTTATTTCTCATTATAAGGATTTAAAGAGTATAGCAAGTCTCAAGTCTGCTTAATCCCACTCTTCTTCCTGCTGGAAACACCATTAGTTTGATGCATATTCATCTGCACTTACTATTTACACATTTACTTACACAAATACAAATATTTTGTGTAATATTTATATTTCTATAATTTACATAAATGTTAGGAGTAATATTCTAACTTAATATTGTATTATGTGGCATTTCTATTTCTAAAATGTGATAAATCTTAGAGAACATATAATTCTACTTCATTTTTTCTTCTGGTTTAAATTGGTAGGCAGTTTATGTAACTAATCACTTGATATATATTCTGGTTATCAAATTTTTGCTGTTAGGAACAATGCTGTATCATGTATAAATATGTATATAAAACCATCAACTATATGCTAGCTTAATTGAGCAACATATAAAAAGTATTATGAAATATCTGAAAGGTTTGTGCATTGAAGACAACACTACACATTGTTGAGAGCTATTAAGGGAAATCTAAGTAAACGCAAGGGCATCCTATATTCATGAATTAAAATATTTAATAATAGGATTACTTCACAAACTGAATTCTGACCAAATATGATTTATCCCAGGAATGCAAGGTTGTTTTAACATACAGCAGTCAGTATCCTCCACCATATATATGGGACATGAACCATAGGATTTATCTTAATAGATGCAAAGAAAGTATATGACAAAATTTGGCACCCTTTTATGATTTAAAAAAATTCACAAGTGAGGAATAAGCCAGCACAGTGGTGCAACCTGCAATACAAGGGAACCTCAGCCTAGGCAACATAGCAAGACCCTGTTTCAAAGAAACAAAACAAAAAGCTAGAAATAGGAGGAAACATCCTTAACCTGATAAAGGGCATCTATGAAAAACCCAGAGCTAATATCACACTTCATGCTGAAATTATGAATGCTTTTCCCCTAAGATCAGGAGCAAGAAAAGGATGCTTTCACATCTACTCAACATTGTATTGGAAATTATATCTAGAGCAACTAAGAAAGAAAAATAAATAAAGGGCATACAGGTGGGAAGAAGAGAAGTAAAATTATCTCTATTTTCAGATGCTAACATTATTATTGTTGTTATTATTTTTAGCGGTACTGAGATTAAACCCAGGTCATGCTCTACCATGGAGCTATGTTGCCATCTTGTTTTTTGTTTGATTATTTGTTTTTTATTGATAAAGGTTCTTGAGAAGTGGCTGAGGCTGAACTTGAACTTGCAGTCCTCCTGCTTCAGTCTCCTTGTTGGGATTACAGGCATGCACCACTCTATCCAGTTTAGATGCCAACATATTATATTCATACTACATGCACAAAGTCCTAAGGAATACACTAAAATTCACGATTAGAACTGGTATAAAAGATTGCAAGATATGGACCACTATATAAAATCAACTGCATTTAAATATATCAGCAATGAGCAATTGGAAAATGAAAATAAGAAAATAGCTTGATTTAAGTAGCATAAAAATCAAATATTAAGGAATAAATTGAAGGAAATATCTGAAAGGTTTGTACATTGAAGACTACACCACAAAGAGTATGGTTATGAGAGTTATTATGGAAAAAACTAAATAAATGCAAGAGCATCCTATGTTCATGAATTGAAAGATTTAATAATAGGAATACTTATCAAACTCATCTACCGATTTAATATAATCTCTATCAAAATCCTGACTGGTATGTTTGCTTGTTTGCCCAAAATGACAAGCTGATCGCCAAAATTCATATGGAAATGCAAGAGTCCCAAAAGAGTTAAAACAATGTTTTAGAAGAAGTGGAAGCATGCACACTTCCTGATTTCAAAACTTTCTAGTACACTTTTGACAGTAATCAAGATAGTGTGGTACTGGCATAAGAAGAGATATTTCTATCAGTGGAATATAATCTAGAGTCCTCACATCATTTGTTGATTTTTTGAAACAAAGTTTCTAAGAATGGGGAAAAGAATAGCTTTTTCAACATTGTTGGCAGAAGGAGATATTCATATATGTAAGAAAAAATTAGACTGACTCCCATCTCAGACCATAACTACCACCTACAAATTGACTCAAAATGCATCACTGATCTAAATGAAAGAAGCTAAAACTATAAAACTCTTAGAGAAGAAAACATAGGAATAAATCTTTGTAACCTTGAATTAGACAATGATTTCTTAGATATTAGCAAAAGCACAAGCAACAAAAGAAAAGTAGATCTTGAATTATATCAAAAATTTAAAACTTTGTGCTTCAAAAGTCACCATCAAGAAAGGATGATGCTAACTGATATACTGGGAGAAAATATTTAAAAATTGCTTATCTCATAAAAGATCTGTGTCCAGAATATATAAATACAGCTTACAACTCAATAAGAGAATGATAAATAAATCAATTTTAAAATAGGCCAAGGACTTTAATAGATATTTCCCCAAAGAAAAACATACATGGCCAATAAGCATGTGAAAATATATTCAGCATCATTAGTTATGAGGGAAATAAATCAAAACAACAATGAAATATCATTTCATACCCACTACTATGACTTCAGGGGGAAAAAAAGAAGATGTGCTGGAAAGAAGGTGGAAAAACTGGAATCCTCATTCATTGCTACTAGGAATGTAAAATGGTGCAGCACTTTGGAAGAATTTGGCATTTTCTCAAACAAACAAACAAACAAACAAAAACCACAGAATTACTATACGACCCTCTGATTCCACTCCTAGGCCTATATACACAAGGGAAATGAAAACATATGCTCACATAACATCTTATACACAAAAGTTTAAACAGCATTATTCATAAAAGCCCCAAATGTGGAAACTCAAATGTCCAGCAACTGATAAATGTATCATAAAATGTGGTTATCCAAATAATGGAATAGTATTTGGTAATATAAAGAATGAAATGCTGATATATGCTACAACATGGATGAATCTTGAAAATATTATGCAGAATTAAAGAAGCTAATCCTAGAGGTTCACCACATATCTTTATGGTTCTATTTATATGAAATGTCCAGAATAGGAAAAATATTGACACAGAAATTATTTGCTTAGTACTAAAGTAAGAGGGAAATAAGGAATGGCCTCTAATGAGCATGCTTATGATGATGGTTGCAGATTTTGTGCCTGTACTAAAACACACTGAACTGTACACTTCAAAGGGGTCAATTTTATGGTATATGATTTATACTTTCTTAAAATGCCCCAAATTTAAAGAGAATATTGCAATAAACAACTTTGAACATGTCTTCTTGTACATGCACACATTATACACATATATGCACATATATGTATGTATGTATGTATATGTGTGTACATATGTGTGTATAGGTGTGTATATGAGTGCGGGTTAGATATACTTTATATATGTTTTTCCAGGTTAGCCACTGTGAGCATCACTGATTTTAACATACATGAAGTTTAAATATTAAATGTATTGACCTTCAATGGCTTTGTGAATATATAAGCCAACCAATATTATATGAAAGTACATGTTTATTCATGACTTTTAAATACTTGAAATCATCGATCCTCTTAATATCTGCTATCCAATAGGCAAATTCTGTGACACCTATTTACTTTGCATTTCCCCAGTCACCAATAAGGCTCAGCACCTGATATACTTCTTGACCATTTGCTTTTTCTCTAATGGCCTTGTTCATTACCTTTGCCCACTTTTACCATAGTTTTGTTACTTAATTGACAAGCAGGAAGTTTAAAATTTTATTTCAATATGTAGTTGATATATTTTGGACTCAACTTTTTATTAGACATATTGCAAACATTTCTTCCCAGTCTATCATTTATTGTTTGTTGTTTATGGTACCTTTTATTGCATCGTTTTAATCTGATGGTCACATTTAGAATTTTTGAAATCTCCTTTTTGTTCAGATTGCTTCTTCTCATGGTATCTGGTTCTTATTTTACGGTTACACTAGCATCTTAAATCTTTCCAATAAAATAATTAATTTTACAAAGTTATGAGAGATTTTTGAACCTCTATTATTTAACATATCCTGTCTTTCGTCAGGGGTCATTTTTTGTTTATCTTGGTATTTCCCATCTGTGTTGCAGACTGTCTTTCCAGAAAAATCCCAGCAATAGGTTGTCCATGTAGATGGGTGAAGTTTGCCGAATGTCAGGATTGGCTTTCAGCTGGAGGACGGGAAGCTATATTACATGTTGGTGACCAAAATATCATAAGGCAAAGAAGTCTGCTTCAGGTACTGTGTCACAATGCTAGTCACTAAATACTTATAGGCTTCTCTCTGGAAACATGGTAGGAATACATTTCCCATCCCCTTAGACCCCTGTGGCCCTGTGACTTTGAACAGTCATATGTGAGTGAAAGTGGCAGGTCACTTCCATATAAGAGCTTTAATGGCTTCTGGGCCTGGTTTTCCACATTTCGTGTCTTCTGCCATGATGATCATGGCCATCAGGTGAATAGATCCGGTCTCTGCCAGCCAAGGTCTATGAGTGACCACAATATGTGGAGCCTCGTGCCAACTCACAGTGGGCAGACAGATGAGCAAGAAACAAACTGCCAAGTTAAGCACTGAGATCTGCAAGGCTTCTGGACAGTGCTGTTGGTTTGCTTGTCTATTCCAACAAAAAAAGCACACTGATTCTGATTCCTCCAACTTGAGCTTCCATCTGAGATGTCTTTGTTCTCCTTAGAATTTTTAAATATTTCTTTTGCATTCATTTTCAGGTGATCTTGGAAAGGGAAATACACTTGTGTTTGATCAGACATCTGGAACGGAAAGTCTGCTGGTATGCTTCAGTCTTGACAGCAAATGCCTTGGTGTTGCTATAGTTCCATCCCCAGATGTCCACAAATAAATGTTCTACTTGATACTAGAGAGACTTCACAAATGTAAACACAGTCCTGTTGGAGGGCAGCACTTGCTCAATTTTTGTTCCCTGATCTATCCTGATCCCCAAGCAGGAGGACTTTACCCAACAATGTTGTCCCTCAAGCATGACCCCTCCCAATGCATCAGCATTGGGAATGACAACACTGATCTGACCAAGTGGCCTGCACTCCCTGTGCCACTGAGTCACTATAATAGGGTAAAGACAAGGGTTTTTTGATTAAAAGTTGATTTTGCTCTAGGAATGATTTCCTTGAAAAAATTGGCCACAAACCCCATCCCCAAACAAAAACAAAACCCAAAACCCTAAAGGCAGCTTTTCAGATGATAGCACTGTATTTTATACCACAAACATCTCTTAGAGAAATCAGTTGCTTTGTGGAACTGGAAGAATTACTAGATTCCAGGCATATAAGTGTCAAGAACAGAGGATCAAAATGGTTAAAACCTTTTTCAGAGAATTTTCCAACAAAACCACAAAACAGACTTGTGACACTACCTGTGGAGCTGAATTATTCTCTGAAGGAAGCTGATGTTGTGCGGAATCTCCTTCCTATTTTATGACTAACAAGGCTTGGTGTTAGCATCATCAGTGTGCAACTGCACTTGAAATGATCAATCTTCTTAATATCTGCTATCCAATAGGTGAAGGTCTACTGAGATACTGATTAATTAATTTCCCACATTCCAGAGCAAGGTACATTTGCACCTGGTCATATTTACCTTTGGCACGAGTTGTAACATTGAAATGGCATCTGATTTCTGTCTTCACAAGTGCCTCGGATGGAGATGCTGATGCACAGTAGAAATTTCAGGGCAGACTCACAACCCAAGTGAGGCTCATCCTTGGGTGACCTCTCAGGGTCGGGCAGTCATGGCTGAACATGGGCTCTGCTAACCTTGCTTTCTATGATGAGTTCTCAACATAGAGGGAACCCATTAAAGAGAAAGTCCCTGAAATAAGGCAGATTTTCTGTCCTTAAGCAAAAAGCTGCCTCTACCTCATGGACCTCTAGCCCTTACTCTCTCAGATTTCAAAATCCACATGGGGTTTGGTAAACAGGTATAAAGAGAAACAGGGAAAAAGAGAGTCCCATCACCAAATCCTCAGGTTTGAAGTCCCATGATGTAGATGCCAGATACCACCACACTGACCATGCATGAAGCAAAACTGAAAGGGAGGATTTATTCCAAGAATTTAGAAGGCAGATTTACATCTTAGGCGATGGAGCAAGACTTCATCTTGGAGTCATTTTCCATTCTGGTCTCAGCCACCAAGCAGGAGAACTCCAGGTAAAGGCTATTATTTGGTTTCATGAAGAAGCCATGGGTAAAACTCTGTGCCTTTGCCATTCTCCTAGGAGAATATAGCAGAATATGCCACTTCTGTGGTTAGGGCCTGTTAAGTTGTGTTGACCTTTAACTTGTCTCAAATCTACTGAACAATTAATATTACCAAGCGAGGAGCATATCTCCCCATAAAATCATTTTTACCTGAATTTTCCAAGTAGATATGCTTTCAGATGATTTGGGATCATATTTTTCCTTGCTTTTTTCCAACAGTGTTAACCATATTTGGAAGAAAATCATTGAGCTGATAAGGTACTATGACTGAGTAGAGGGGAAACCCTGGCTATGTGTATTGGGATTCTTTCCCCTGCTTCTATCAAATATATGGGAAAAAAAGTTTTTCTCTTTCTGTAAATAGGTCAGAAGATATTCAGAAAGGCTTTTGTTTAAGTTTATATTTTCCTCTTTTTACAAAAGTTGTTAATGAAAATACAAGTGCGCCTGGACTTAGGAGGGGGTCATGTCCTGATTAACTCATCATAAAATAAATTGAAAATATATTAAGTCAAAAATGCATCAAATACACCTAGCCTACAGAACCCTGCAGCTCAGCCCACAGCACACTATATGGTGCTGGTCATTTCTGGGTAGGACCTCGTGGCTGATTGGAAGCTGTGGCCCACTGCCACTGCCCAGCTTCATTGAAGGGAATCAGACCACACACTGCCAGCCCAGGAAAAGATCAAAATTCAAAAAAGTATGGTTTCTACTGAATTCATGCTGCTTTCCCATCACTATGAAGTTGAAAAATCAGGGGCTGAACCACCATAAGTTGGGGACTATCTGTATTCCTATCACTAAAGGTACATGTTGGATCTAATTAAAAAGATGCCTTTATTCAAGAATCACGGGAGGCTAGATTGTGTTTTATTTAGTTCGCCACTCAGAATTCGAGGTCAATGTAGATAGGTCAATTCAAGGCCACTGCCTCCACTTCTAGCATGAAAGTCAGGAAGGTATTACCCAGGGTCCCTCTGCCAACAGGAAAATACTGTGATAATGGAAACTTCCCCGGGCAGAAAGGTGCCAACTGAGGCTAAATTCTCTAGGCTATTTTAGCATCTTCTGCCAAAGTGCGAGGTGTGGTTGAGGAGAACAAAAACCTATTCTTGGCATACTAGGGCCTATTTCTGTCCAGCATCTTGATTCTGTGACTCTATTTTTTTTTATTAATCTTTAAATTGATTTTACTTTATAGTTTTTCTTTTTGGCAATCGGTCTTGAACATCAGTTATACGTAAGCAGTTAATGGCCTTTGTGTTTATCCATGGCTTCATGCATGACTCATTGCCATTGGTTGCATCCAGAAAACATTCAGGTATGTAAGTGAAGTGAGAGACCCACACCAAGCATTTTACCAACAGGACCACACGTAACAACCAAGCATCTTACATGAGAAACACTTGGGAACCGCCTTTGCCATCACACACGTGGACATCTTCTTACAAAGATGGTTCTTGACTGAGAAGAAGAAATAGGTTGCAATTGGCTTATGTGTACATTTTTGAAACTGATCTTGTCATTCTCAACCACAGTGGAAAGAGACCTCTTTATGTGTCCTTGTCATATTTTTAACCATGAGATTTCCCCTAGGAACTTTCACACCCCACACCTGTGGATGGAGCACAGAAGCTAGCACATGGCAGGGCTCCAAAGCTAGTTACTGAATAAACAGGCAACATATGATCTAGCCACACCCAAAAGGGATGGATCACACCACCCTCTCTTTTAGGAATCTACTATTTGAGATCATCTTTTTCCTAACAGAGCACAAAGAGGTTCAGAGTCCACAGGGCATCCTGGTTGGTTCTCAGTGGGGCCAGGGTCCAGGTACATCCTGGCTGTCCACACCAGCACCAGTCACCTTTTTAATGCCAAGGAGCACAACAGAATAAAGACAATCATGTCAAAATGACAAGGAACAAAGGGAAAACGTCTCACTCCTTCAACTTACTAAGTTTAAATAGCCCAGCTATTTCAGCACCACTAAAGGCCTGAGCATTTTGAAGCCCATCTATCAGAAAGCCAATTTGAGTTGATTCTTTCTGCAGATGATTAGCCAAGGACCTCTTCTGCTCAGGGTTGGGAGAAATGGGCTGGAGAGCAGCAATCACCTGGAAATCCCAACACTGCTTCTCAGACACGGCACTGAGAGTCTGGATGACACAAAGCTGGAAACCCAGGGCTTTCTGCTTATATGGGGCTGTGACACTCTCCCTGGGTGAGTCCTCCCTCGATTCTCAGCTTGAGAACTTGGGTAAGAGGACACAGGGGAGTTCAGGCAGGCGTCAGGACTTCATATAACTGGGCAAAAATCCTGCCTTTGATTCTTGTTTTATCTCTCTGGTATGGTATTTCTCTTTGATATTCACCCTGAAAAATGATAAGATGTTCCTCCTTTCCTCATTCCTTGGAGCTGGGCAGAGATGAAAGTTACCTTCCTATCTACACTGACACGATTAATGCATCCACTCAGCTGGAGTCACTAAGATGTTAAACGACCTGGGGACTTTATAGGATCTCTGTGTTCCGTCTCCTAAGAATATGTAATTTTACTTCAACCTGAAATGTCTTTTTCCCGCTCTCTACCTGTCCTTTAGGGCTTGAGGTCACTCTCATCTGTCTGCAGGCCTGGGAGAGGTGCCCTGCCAGAATTTGGGGGCCCCACAGCACCCCTGATGAGTTGTCCCTACCTCATGCTTACACAGACTCAAGCTGTTCTTTACCTTTTTTGTGACCGACATGGTGATGGTTAACTTTCATTTCTGTGTACCTAGTGCTTAAGATGTTAGCTAGGAGAACAGACTTGTGGGTGACCCTTTGACAGTATCTCTGTATATGTGCATTAGGAGCTTCAGACCCTGATATTGGGTTTGTTTTTAGTTAAAACTACATTAGACAGTGATTCATTCATGTGCAAAAGGGTATTGCACACAGATCTTTCAATAAACAGAATCAATACTGATATGAGCTTAGGCTCCCAGACTCTAATGGTGAGAATTTAGAAAAAACCAGTTTGGGGGGCTTTTAATGAATGTACAACATTTAGCAACCACTCAAACTGTCAGAACATGTACAGGTGGGTGAGCTAACCTGTGCTTACCTTTCTCAGAAGAGTTGCTAAGACTTTTTGCCTCAGCAGCTAGAAAGAAGCACAATAATATGCTACAAAGGTGGGGACAATGACCCCAGGGGAGCTTCCCAGGTGATCTGTCCTTCCATGGGAGACCTGTTGCCATGGTTACAGAGACCTGACCTCATCAGGTGGGAGGCTGCACATTCCACACAGGGATGGGGTCCAGCATAGGGGACAGAGAAAGAGGAGAGCAAACGAAGAGGACATTTTTGTGGATGAATGATCTGACCAGGTCAAAACCAAAGGACAGAAAACAGATTAGAATTTAGGAATAGAGAGAACACTTTTGCCCCTTGTTATGATTTAGACATGAGGTGTCCCTCAAAAGCCCATGTGTGAGACAATGCAAGAATATTCAGAGATGAAATGGTTAGGTTATGAGAGTTGTAAACTAATCAGTGGGATTAATCCACTGGGGTGGTAACTGCAGGCAGGTAGGGTATGGCTGGAGGAAGTAGGTCACTAGGGGAATGCCTTTGTGATTTATATTTTGGCCCAAGTGAGCAGAGGCCTCTCTCTGCTTTGTGGCTATTATGACCCGAGTAGCTTCCCTTTGCTGTGCCCTTCTACCATGATATTCTACTTCATCTTGGGCAGAGCTATGGAGTTGGCTGGCCATAGACTGAACCTCTAGAACCATGAGTCCAAATAAACTTTTCCTCTTCTAACTTGCTCTTGCAGGTCTTTTGGTCACAGTAACGGAAAAACTGACTGAGACACTCCTAATCTGGGTTGTCTGATAAGTGAACTGCTATGTTGCATAGATATGCTGTGGAATCTTCCTTAGTGTTCTACTGAATTGCCTGGGGGGAGGGAGGGGTGGGCATGGCTTGTGCTGGATCTGCCTGCCATGGAATGGCATGATTTCAGTCAGTTCTGTTTTTTTAGAGCTCAGCACAATGTTTAATTCAAATAAAGGGTTCTAGTGCTTCTGTTCTGTTAAAAAATAAATAAACCCAAAGTAAACTAGGAATCCCTCACCAACTGCAGAGGTTTGGTTCCTCTATTACAGTTGTAATAGGAAATGTCAAAGGCCACGGGGGAAGCTGGTAACCAAGTTATGAAGAGAGAAAATGACGTCAAATATATCCAAATAAACAGCAGAAATCATCAAATTTCTAGAGCTGAGCTGTTCAAGAGAATCTACTGCAATTATGGGAATGTTCACTATCTGCATAAGAGACACTAGAACATGAGGAATGAAGCACTTGAAATGTGGCCAGTGGGACTGGAAGAGAATTTTTTAGTTTAATTTTATTATAATTTAAATTTTAATAGACCCAAGTGACCAGTGCCTCCTGCACTGAATGGCACAGCTCCAAAGGTCACTTCCCCCAAATCAATTTGTTCCAGCATCACCTTCTTCCTTTTCCTCTAGGAAACATGGGACAGGCATAGATTCTCACAAAAGCTTTGATGACTCGGTGCCTGTCCTTAAAAATCCTGAAATCAGTCTTTTGGGTCTGAAATTTCATTTTTAAATTTGTTTCCATTTGCTTTTACCTCTGTATCCTGCTTTCACAAGATCCTGCAAAATGTTCATACAATGGGTTGTCGTTTCCATGAGTATCTAGAAAGAGCATTTCTGTAGACCTGGTTTTCTATCCACATAAGGGATACATACATAAGGTCTCTCTTTTCCGCCTTGTCCCATGGGCTGTTCTGTGGGACACGGAGCTAAAACTGTGGTTTTGTTCTCTTGTTGAGTAGAACTGAACCAAAAGGCTTCTAGGCAAAGACAGTTGTAGAAATTAAAATACAAGTGTTTTAACTCAGTTCTAAAGTTCTCTTGGTGATGTTAGTGAGTGGACATTCAACTAAGGCTTTGAGAAGTTGTCTTCTAGATGGTTTGCCTGCCCTGTGCTCTCTTCCTCAGATGCTCCCTGGACATCATAAACAAGTGTCCTCTAGGGCAGATCAGAAAAACCACCTCCCGATTCTGGAAAAAGCAGCCTGTAGTTGCAAAAATGATAGTGTACATAAAAAGATTAAGAAATCTCATCAGCCAGGCACGGTAATGCACGCCTATAATCCCAGCAGCTCAGGAGGCTGAGGCAGAAGGATCGCAAGTTCAAAGCCAGCCTCAGCAAAAGCAAGGCACTTAACAACTCAGTGAGACCCTGTTTCTAAATAAAATACAAAATAGGGCTGGGATGTGGTTCAGTGGTCAAGTGCCCCTGAGTTCAATCCCTGATACCCTAAAAATGTCTCATCAACTGAGTGCTGCTGTGCTTCCCTGTGGATGCTGCTGGGGGAACATCTAGGATTAGGAACCAAGAGGTTTGGTTGCTTTGGGGTCATAGTTGGCAGAGACATCTGAGACTCTCTGTATCATATGGCTCATGTACATTTTAAACATTCATTTAAATGCTATCATATTTTTACAAACAGAAAATTCAGGAACAGAGAAAAGTTCTTCCATCAATAGGTAAAAATGATATGGGCCAGTGTTGTGGCTCAGTGGTAGAGCTCTTGCCTAGCATGCTTGAGGCACTGGGTTCGATCCCCTGCACCAAATAAAAATAAACAAATAAGATCAAGGTATTGTGTAAAAAAAAACAAGAATATTGTGACAAAGTGTCTTTGCCCCTTCACTGTGTGTACATCTGAAGATTGATTCATGGACCTTGGGGCTGTACCACTGAGTGCTAGAAGCTGTGCCCTTCCATGGGCAAATGACTCACTCTTAGAAGCTTAAAAAGACAGAATTTTTGCAAAAATATTGCCTTTCAGAAACCAAACAGAAGTGTCTATTCCTCTGTAAGTTATCATTACAAATAGATATGAAATGTGGGTCATTTTGAAACCTTTAGTTTTGAGCAAATAAGACAAAATACACATCATGTGTTGGTTGTCCTGTACCCATGGCAGCCCTCAGCCTGGCACTTACCTGTCCCCCGAGAGTGGCTGAAGTCACCCTTTACCACGCGACAGGTCTTGCCATCCCCATTGCAGACACCACACCTGTCCTCTTTGGCTGCAGACCCGATGATGCCATCACAACCGATTTTCTAGAGAACCAGAGGGCCAGGTTATTTTGCAGTTAAGACTCAGAGGGGTTTTAAAGTAGATGCTCTGTGAGGCTGAGTTCTAAATGAGGCCCAGCAAGCATACTGCCTGAGGTCCCCAATACTTTCAGAGACCTCAAAAAATATTTTAACTCCTTTTAAATTCAGAAGAGAAAATAATGAATAGAATCCAGCCTGGATTATATTTATCTCTATACCCAAGTGCTAGTTATAGTTATCAAATACATTTTTTGGTATGTGTTATGGAGGAGATGGGATGGGAAGGCAAAATGCCCATGGAGTCACATTAAGTCCTAAAGCACCAGTCCCAAGTGCTGCATGAGGCAGAGACTCTGGGAGACAGTAGGGCTGGAGCCCACATATCACTAGGTGTGGCCACAATTTTACAAGGTATGTTCCTTTGCGGTGGCAGGGGTCACCTGTATCTTGACTGGAGTAGCCAACACACTGCAGGAATCATGCAGATGTTGCTGCAGAGTTAGGGAGGCCCAGAGCTCACTCAGGTAGGGCGGGGTATGGGTCGCCCTTTATCAGTAGCAGTTAGGGAGATCTAGTTTGCAAAATGCCTCCATGTCCCAACCCTTCTCAAATTATTTCTGAGAACAGAGGCAGGGTGACCTCTACCTTTGGTGGGCCTGGGAAGCACAGCCCAAGTTTCATCACAGGTAGAAAATGGCTTTCAATGCTATATTTTCTTTAAACACATAAGCACACATGGGAATTTTGCATTATGCAAAATGACCTACATTTATTTAGATTAACATGGGTGTTTATTCACTAAATTGCTTAAATATTCCTCTTTACTTTTTTTTCTGTTAAAGTGAATACTTTCAGAACAAAAACATCTGCACTCAGCTTAGGGTTTGGTGCTTTAGACCATAAAGGAAACCAGGGTTGGAGATAATGCAGGTGGAGGCGATTTAGCTCTTTCCAGAGATGCCTGAAAGGGAACAGGCATTTGCTCCCCTCCTCACACACCGCTCCCATATGCAGGACAGGGCTTGGAGCAGAGCTGGCTGTACAGCATCTCCCTGGGGGCCAAGGAACCTGACCCACTGCTTCCAGAGGAACCAGAATCTTCTGCTTCTTCATGGTAGCGGTTCTCCGATTTAAGTGTGCATCAAAATCATCCGAAGGGCAGTTAAAACTCAGACTGCTACATCCCATCCCTAGAGCTTCCGGGAGAGCCTGAGACTTTGCAATTGGTACAAGTTCTCAGGTGCCACTGACAATGCTGGTCTTGGACCACCCTACAATCCTACTAGGGTTTGCTATTCAAAGGGTCAGATAAATGGTCTTCATATTTAATAGTTCTTGGGTACGTGAATTTCTTGGGGAAAGAATTGTGACTATTGTATGTCTAAAAATAATAGGATAACTGGATGTGTTTTAGTAGAGAATTTAAGATATGCTGATAGCTGAGCAAATTTAATCCAAAATGACTATTAAAAAAACTGAATTTTGAAAAAAAAAAAAACAGATCAAAATCATTCATGGTACAAAAACAGATAAAGGAGGCGTTAGTGGCCTGAGGCCAGGTAGGGAGCAAATGCAGAAGACTAGATTTCATGGCAGCTGGGGAGAGTTAGGGGACACACGAAGACACAGATGCAAGCTGGCTATCAACAGCAACACCCAGGGGCAGTGACCTGGAGGAAGCTGGCTGTGATAGGACTCCTGGCCTGGAGTGCATTGCAGGGGCTGCCTGGATTCTTATTTGCCTGCCAGCTGGTTGCTGAGAAGTTGTTCAGTATAAAACTACAGAGGTTAAGAACACAGATCAGCCAAGATAAAATAATTTTTTGCTCAGAGCAGAACGTTCAGCAAATGCCCCGGGGACCACGTGTGTTCTGCTTTGTGTGGTACTTCAGAGCCCCACTGTCAGTCTCCAGTCTGCCTGTGGTACAGCCACAGGGCCAACAGCACAAGAACTGGCCCGTCACCCTGGCCTCTTTGTGTCCCCTAGACATGCTCCCTCTTAGCTTCCCCATCTCTCTCAGGTGCTCACAGCTCTAGATCTTTCCTATTCTGCCTTCCTGTTATGTCTAACCACATCCCTGCTGTCACAGCGAGTCTCTGACCTCACACCAGACTTCTTGTCCTGCATCATATAGGACTTCTTGATTAAACACTTTCAAGATGGTCAAAGTAAATAATCCCACAGGTCCAGACAGCTTCTCCCAGCACCAGCGAAGAGGGCTTTTCAGATCAGGTTCAAACAAAAATGCGTACCAGGTTGCCCCTTAAGTTAATTCTGCAGGTTACTTGGAGGCTGGTACAGATCTATGCGCTTCTTGGTGTTCCCTGAGCACCTTTTGCACCTAAAGAAAGAGTATACGGGGATGTCCCTGTCCGAACAGTAGCAAATTTGAGGTCTGAAGGGGAACAAACAAACTACTCTATTCTGCCCATGGGGCATTTTATCCACTTGCTATAGTCTGTGAAAGGGACGTATACTATTTTGGGCAGGCATCGAGATTTTTTTTTTTTTAATTGAAGCTACATAAAACACAAAATAAGTCATTAGGGGGTTTTAATGATTGCATTTATGAGCTTTGGTGTTCCAAGAGAAAAAGGTGATCAAACCCAAGGAAACTCCAAGTGATAAACTCTCTAAAATCTTCCCATGTTACCCTGGGGATCCTTAGTTACTTTTCTACATTTGCAAGAGAGGAATTTCCATTACCCACTTCTGAGCTTTCAAGTTCCTGGCCAGCATTTGCTAGTCAGGGCCCTGTTCTGCTGACTAAATCAGGGTGCGTGTGATACCAAGGGGTCTGAGGGGACAACAGTGTCCCATGGCATAATTAATAAAGGAGAGAGGATGGAATAGAGCTGGTGAGGAAGGCACAGGTCTTTTTGATCAAGACAGTTCCAGTGAAGCATGCAAAATACAGTTAGAAAAACTCTAGTTCTTAGCCCTGTGTGCTGGAGAAGGCCACAGTATGGGTCATGGGCAGTGTGGTCATTTTTCCCAGAATTGAGAAGTATCAGTCATCAGGGATGTGAGTCCTGGACCCACCCCCAGAATTGTTCCCCTACTGAAGATCACCAGTGAAAAACAACTTTCTATGATCATATCTAGCAGCTGAATGTGTAAAACCCATACCGCCCTCAGTTATACTCACTTGTCCCCCCACCTTTACCAAGGATTGGCTCCAAGTTCCCTCCAAACATATCCAAATCTGGAGAAGCTCAAGTCTCTTATACAAATTTTTTTGCATAGAACCTACACACATCCTCCCCTATGCTTTAAATCATATCTAGAATACAACTAATACCTAATATAAATGCTACACAAAAAGTTGTTATACTCTACTTTTAAGGGGATAATGACAAAAAAAATCTATACATGTTCATTACAGATAATATTATTTTTCTGAATATTTTCCATCTAAGGTTGGTTGAATCTGCAGGTACAGAACTACCCATATGAAGGGCTGACTATATATAAATTCATCCCAAAAGTCACTACACATCTGCTATGTGCTTAACCTGGGGGATAAAGATTGTAAAACAGGGCGACAGCAACATGGAAAGTAGCAGATGTATCAAAGCTTGTGCCTAAATATGTCCAGAGACCAAGGAGGGATGGCCATCTGAGGTGGCTCTTGTCTGATTTTCTTCCAATTCCTAAACTAGTCCTCCTCCCTCCTCTTACTTCTTGATTGTTTGAGCCCAGACAGCTCCCTGAGTATGCTCCTACCCTCCTGCTCCTCTTTGGCTTTCTTTCTAATTTCCCTATCTCAGACTTAGCAATCATTCTCATGTGCAGACTACTCTTAAACCCAAGTCTCCCTCCACGACCCAGGCTCACATTTATAACTGTCTGCTGAGCAACCTCCTGGAATTTCTGGCCCAGATACTGGACTCAATGGGCCACCTTTGGAAGCTGCTCCAGTCTGACTTCTTATTTCCTAATTCTAGTTGGATACCCCCACCACCATCTTGAAACGGATAGACACGATCTCTGAGCCTGAAACTTCCAAGCCACTTTTGGCTTTCTTGATAAATCGTTACTTGCTGAGCCTGGGGCTTTGTCACCTAAAAATCTCTAGTGTCCATTTCTTCTCCATGCTCAGGCCCACTTCTTCGTTCAGACCCTTCTTATTCAGGACGTGAACTACTGTTTTTCTGCTGCACTGATGGACTAATCATCACATGAGAAGAGCCTGGCCATAGAGCACCACTGTCTATTGGATATGCCCACACTTAGCAATTCAATACCTTCCATGATCTCACCCCAGCGCTCACCATCTCATCTTGCTTTCCTCCTCCTCTAAAAGTATACTGAATCCAAGCATCAGCCAGCCCCACTCCTGCAAGTCCCCATCACCTCCAGCAAGGTGTTTACTCTTTTCCCTGGTTCTACTCTGCCCCCACCACAGTCAATTCCCCATGTCCAAGATTGCTTCACTCCTCTGCTTCAATCCCTCTGTTATGCTCCAAAAATCCAGGCTCTGTCAGGGTCCTGATTCCTCTGGATCAGGTCTGCTTTCTCAGAGTCTGCCTCCCTGCCTCTTTACCCCTTGATCACAGGGTCTCACTCTTGTTCCCTTATGCCTGCAGCTCTTTGACCCTCACATTCCTTTAAGCTGGTTTTTCTCAAATGCCTTCTCCTCCAAGAGACCTGTCACACTCCTGTTTGTGCTCCTCCTCAGCCATGCCCCCAACTAATCTCTTGATGACATGATTTTATTCTCTCTGGAATAATCATATCTGTGACTTCACATAGTCTGTATGTTGGATGGGGAGAGAGTTCCAGGTCACTGTAGAGAAGTCTGTTCCAGCAAAGTGTTGTAGATGATTGCCAATTACCATCTGTGTCTTGATGTGTCATTTAGGTCTCTAGGTCTCCCCAGCTACCATGCTGTCCTACAGAACACTCAGTGCGTGTCACAGTGCCTAGCATGTACAATGTCTTCAATAAAGACATGATGCATGAAAAAATAAAATTCCACCCTATGAGCTTTCTGATACATTAAAACTCAAATCTTTCCCTGGCTCTAATTCACTCCTTTGCCCCAAGTGTTAAGGTCTCACAGGCTTCAGGCTGTCAGGGCACGGAGGATGGTGTTTTAGAATTCTTTGCATCCTTACTCTCACCTACCCACCCACACACAGTGGCTAGCAACATGAATTTTTATGTTCAGCAAATTCATAGAAATGAGGAACTTTTTTTAAGCTGAGCCTCAGACAAAACAGGAGGTTTCTTTTTTCTTTTTCCCCCACAAAGGTCTCTGCGTCTGTCTTCTTGATCCCCAGCCTGATGTCATTTCCTCGCCCAACCAGAGGCAGTTTACTTCTCTTGTACTGGAAGTAGGACGTTCTTGTACAGGTTTTTTAAAAATTGAAACAGACTTCATTTTATTAGCAGTGTCGATTTATGATTAAGCAGGTATCTCTTTCATGATGTGAGATCATTTTCAATTGGCCATTATAACTGCCCTCATGCATAGCTTCACCTTGAAAATGCAGCATTTCAAGCTTTAGTCTCTATGGATTATTTCTCTTTTATGTCCATAATCTTTATGCTGCTGCCAGAAGTCTTCGTGGCATTTGCTTTGAATTCTGTCTGTGGTGCATCTTTCAGGGCTTTTGCACAGATCTGGGACAATGGGGTGCAGTTGAGTCCAGCTGTGGATAGACTGCCACTGTGACATGATGTGGCACTGGGTGAACGGTGAGAATGCATTTGGTGCTGCCTCATCCAGGTGGTCCTTCTTATATAGATTTTTATTATCTTTGGATGTTTTCCTTTCTTCTTTCCTGGTTGGAAGAAATAGTACTTGCTTTCTTCAACTCAGTAGCTATTTATCTTCCAAATACAGCCTCATCCCATCTCTTTGGTTGGAGGGAGACCCCTGATTTCTTGTTTGAATTTTAACTGAATGCAGATTTCAGGCCTGCTGTGCAGCCATCATGTTAGGATTATGGGCTCCTGGGTGATTTCCACCAGGGCCTGTCGTGCTCATCTTCTTCTTTTTTGACTTCATTCTTGTTTTGCTAAACTATACATAATTTCTCCAGAATGGAAAATAAAATTTCAGAGTTCTTCCATGTCTCAAAATTACTTTATTTCACTCACATGCTTGTTTGATTCCATAATTATCTCAAGTTTCTGCCAGAGTCAGTTTTTCTGTTTATTTTTCTTGGTCTTTCTCATCCATACTGCTGATTTTCTTCAAATAGCTGATAATCGCTAGTTGAACACTCATTTTGGGGAAAGAGGAACAGAAGGATGGATGGAGAGAGATCTATAATTGAGGGTGGGCAGGGTTGCATGGTAGGCTTCCTTTTAGGACTGGTGGGAGGGAAACTGGAGTGTACTCCTCAGCTAAGAAGGGTAAGAGGCTTATTTGAGCAACAGAGGCCACATCTCCTGCTTTGAGTTTTTCTGAACACTTTAACCCATACTTCAGAAGGCAGCCTCTTAATATTTTACCAAGCAGCTGCTATGATCTACCTGCATGGCTGGGCATGGGCAGCCATATAGTATGCAGCCCTTGGCTCAGCTCATTATTTTTAGCCAACTATCACTTCTGCCCACCATTCCTAAGTCCAAGGCTCTTAACTTCTGCTTTCTCTCTGGTTGCAACTCTCCATTGCATCCATTCTGGCCTCCGTTGCTCTGCTCCAACAATGACACTTCTATCCACTTGGACCTCCAGAAAGAGGTGGAGAATTTCTTTTGTCCACAGGCCTCTTTTTCTTCATTGATACAGTTTGTATTTGGTATATATTACTTGATGTGGGGTTCTGGATGGAAATGGTTATCCATAAAGTTTTGGCAACCATAGGCCATTCACTGTGGAGATACCAGCCACAGGGTCATAAAGTATCAAAAGCAGCAAGTAGGAAGGCATTATTGAAATACAAGCCTAAGTATGCATGCCTAGTCCACTGTCCTGCATGTCTGTTACCCCTTCTTCACATAGGGTACTCTGAGGCCGGAGTCTCTTACAATTCTCTTCTATTCTACCAGATAGACCCATATTCCACCAGTTATTCTACTTACTGGGTAGACCTTTGAAAACAAAATGGAGTCCAATAAATTCTTGAGAATGAAAACGGTCCATTGACATGTACTCCAGATTCTAGAATCACTAAAGTCCTAAGAGCAGTTGATTCCTTCCCTCATCTACCTAATCATTTTGTTCTTTTTTCAATATATATATATTTTTTCAAATATATATTTTTTCAAAACTTTACTTGGAAGCCAGCTCACAGGGGAACACATATTGATCAGAAATACTTCCTCCACCGAAGAAGCTTACAAGTATTTTGGTTTGGTTCATTGGTATGATGTACAACTCATGGTCCCAAGGAAGTATGCCCCTCATCAGAGTTGGCTGACTACAGTGTGCATCAGCTAAAACAGTGTTCAAGAAAAATCAAGCATATTTGGGTCTCAGGCTTATCTGGATCTATCCACCCTCCAAAGTCATGTGTCTGTTTGACTTACCCAGTTTATATTAGTAGTTCCAGAAGCAAGTTATATATCAGAGACTTATTGCCTTGGGTTTTTTGGTTCTGGAGTCCAACACTAGAATCATGAATGATAGGACTCCTGATTTATAAGGCATGTTGAAAATATGTTTGTTTCTTCCCCCAATTCCCTCCCATTTTTATGAGTGCTGTTAAGTTGAATTTCAGCATGTTAAGCAATTTGTGACTCACTGAAGTGAAACAACTTAGTCCTCATAAAAATGGAATAAAATGGTATTTCCATGTTTCATATTATGGTTTGAATCAGCGTGCTATTTGGAGCTTAGTGGAGTCTACTCACAATGCCATTTTGAAGCTTTGCATCCGACCAACTAGTTACTGTGTTCCCTAAAATTTCCCAGGATTCCTCAGCTACCCTAAAATAGTAAAATTTATAGTTTCAGGAAATATAGGGAAAATCGAGTAAGCAAACAATGGCAGTATTTTTGTAACTTCTCTCTTACAGAAAATGTGAATGGTTTCTACCTTTTCTCCATTGCAATCAAATAATACATCTGTGAATAAATACAGCTCCTCTGCTCACTAGATTTCTTAGTTTTCTTCCCCCTTAAGTTACGATTACTATTATTTTCTTTAACCAATTTTCCTTGCATTACTCATTCTTTAGTACCACAGGAATGCAGATCATTCCATTTTGGCAGTTACTGGAATGAGGCATAAATACTGTATTTGTATTTAATTTTCAATCTTAAGTATGCTCAAAATTTTAGGATAAACTTCATTCACTGTACCTTTAATAATATGGAGTTCTGTGAGATTTGACTGAAGAGTAAACTAAGGTTAATCTTCACCCATCTAAAAAAGAATAGTGTTAGAAAAATGGCAGATGGAGTATAACTTCTTTCAGAAAGCAAACTGTTTCTCAGAGTTTTAATCTTGTGAGGTGTTTGCAGGCAGGTGTTGCTGCCACCTATGAGGAGGTGGCCCTTTTGCTAGAACAAACGGGAGGCTTTGAGGCAGCTGGCCAACAGGGCATATCCATCCAGAAGAAAGGGCACAGGTTCAGCCTCCTTGCTGGCATGGTAAGGCTACGGAGAAGCATAACATGCCATGGAGCATTGGGAAAGATGCCATCGTCTACATTTCTGTGTCCACTCACTGGTTAGCATAGGCTCAGTGCAGCTGATAACAAGTGCAATGATGGTGACAGTGGCTGAGGCACTGTAGATTTACTGGAAGAGGGTTCCCTGGGGATGGAGTAGCATCCAGGAAAGGGAAGACATGTACCCTAATATCAGTCCTATCACATCAGCAATGTACTGATTGTTTGTGCCCCTGTCCCCAATGAATATGTCAAGTCCCAACATGACAGTATCTAGAGATGGGGCCTTTGGGGGTGATTAGTTCATGAGGGTGGAGCCCTTGTGAATGTGATTAGTGCCTTTAAGAGAATAGGCCACCACATGAGGATACAACAAGTGAGCAGTCTACAACCCGGAAGAAAGGCCTCAACCAGAACCGAACATGCGAACACCTAGATCTTGAACTTCTAGCTTCCAGAACAGTAAGATGTAATGCCTGATTTTTGAAAGCCATTCAGGCTGTGGTATTCTGCTACCACAGCCCAAATTGGCTAAGACACGACAAAATAGCAGAATAGGCTTGGGTTTCATGGTACCAGACACCCACAGATTTAAGGCTACTCAAATGGCATGAGTGACATTTTGCCCTTGTTCCACTTACTAGAGGACTGACAGTTCCACTGTCAAGCTACAGGGACAATTCCCCAGATAAAAAGTTTGGGATTAAAAATAAGGTCATGGAAGAGGCCCATTGGCATAGACCACTAGGACCTAAAATTGTCTCCCATAATTGGCTAGAGAATTTCAGGTTTCTGAGAAATGTCTTCCCGTTGGCATGAATACTATAGAAGATGTTGTCAAGGGATCTGGGATTGCTGAGCTGGTGATTGGGGAGGTTGTTAGCAAATGAATTAGGGCATTAGTCTATAACACAACAGTAAGCAGGGTGGCCCAGGCAAGCATGCAGTTTAGGAAGAAAACAAACCCTGCACTTGGCTTGCCAGCAGGCTTACCAATAACTGTCAGCATTGCTTCTTTTCAGTAATAACCATAAGAATCCTGTTCACATTGTCCAAAAGGAAGGTTCTGGAACACTTTTTGCAGCAAGGAAGCAGCCCTGAGCACCCCATCCAGGAACTCATTGCTGTCTTCTTTCCTGGTGGGTTGCCTTGCCAAGACTCTCAGCACCAAGTGTTTATTGGCCACACTTATCTGGATCTGATAACAAAGTGAGGTAGTGCCAAAGGGGCCTGGACATTGGTTAGCTTTTCCCCTGAAACGCATCATTTTAGAACTGGCTTGGACTGTGCAGGAAAAAACCCACTCTCATTGAAGGGCTTGCTGCAGAAACAGCCAAGCTGTTGTCTTTCTATCTATTTCTTCCTTTTGTTTATCATTCACTCACAAAACTCTGATGTCTACACACTGTGTTAGGCAACGGGGAAGCAAAGAGAATAAAGCAGGTCTGCTGCCTTACTGCATGGGCCAGTCGACCCAAAGCTTATTCACCAGCTTGTGTATACCCACAATTAAGTGAGGACAACAGTGTCTCCCCACCATAACCCCAGGGATTCCCATTTTTTCAAATACTATGAAGATATCCTTGAAACTAAGCATTAAGAATAGGTGTCAGCATTGGAAGGCATAGAAACTGAAGTAGGAAGAGCCATGTGGTTTCTGGGAATCAGTTTTCTTTTTCTAATAGAATTGATGCATAGAATTTTCTAATTCCTTGATGGCCCTCGGCAAGTGAACTCCTTGATTAGACTCACAGGGGTTGGTGAATGGAGGCCAAAGGAAGTGTGAAAATTGGAAGCCCTCGTCTTCCATCCTATACCAAAGGCATGGTGATTCTGAGCCACCATCTCCAACAGCTCATGGTGGGCTCACCTGCGGAGGCACAGTTGAGGGAATGTGGCTGTAGCCATGACAAGACCAAGCGACTGCAGCTGAGGAAGGAGGGTTCCTGGATGCTATGCTCTGAATGTTGGTGTCCTCCAAATGCCTGTGTTGAAAGTCTCACTCCCAAGGTGATGGTATCAAGAGGTGGGGGTTTTCGGGTGGTGATTGGGTCATGAAGGCAGAGCCCTCATAATGGGATCATTGCCCTTATAAAAGAGGTTCCAGAGAGCTTTCTTACCCCTCTAAGGACGGATCAAGAGTCACCATCTATAGACACAAGCCCTCTTCAGACACCAAGTCAGCCAAAGCCTTGACTTGGACTTCCCTACCTCCAGAGCTGTAATAAACTTCTATTATTGATATGCCAGCCCGTCTATGGGACTTTGTTACAGCAGCCACAGTGACTCAGATACCAGGGCTCCTTGGCTCCTTTATATGCTCAGATTGATCTGAGTAGTCAGGGAGTGTTTCCTTCCTTCCTCTCCTCTTTCCCAACCCCCTTCAAATTTTGGTTTTGCTCTCTAAATTTCTCAATGTTCTAACAACCCATTTTGATAGGTTTGGGGTCTATATACCAATGAGTAGAGTGCTCCCCAAAGCCAGGCCTATCCACCTCCCTGGGTAGTTAACCTTGTCAATGGTGGTTGCTTAGTTTCACTAAACCTTTTGCAGCTAAACAGAACACAGCTTCTCCATTCATCTTCCATTCTCATTTTAACACCTACCGGCTCTTTTTTATGGTCATGATGTCTAAAGCAATTGAAAAAGCTTTGAGATGGTTACGCTGCTGCTGTTTCAGTCATCTGATTCCTTCTGGGCTCTAGGCTGAGTCACTGCCCAGGGCAGGGCAGTGGGCCAGGAGCAGCTGGCTGCTGGAAGGAGGACCATCGGGTGCCTCCTTGAGAAATCCACGCCCCCAACCTCCCAAGGGCTTGCCTCCACCATGAGCCCCCTTTGGGGAGAAGGATCCTCTCTCTCAGTCCCCACTAAGGACATAAGGAAAAGCACATCACCTGGCACCTGCCGTGCACGCAGAGGTCAGTTTCGTAAGGTCCACAGGGAGTGCCATCCAGGACCCTGTCAGCCACCAGCAGCGGGGACTCCTTCCCAAGGGGTGAGCAGTACAGCTCACATGGCTTATCTGAGGAGGGAAAGATTGGCAGATGTTGACATGGGGAAAAACATGTGGGCCTTGTAAGAACAGGCACAGACGGGTGATGGGCAAGCCCAAGGAAGAGATTGGCAAGGTAGATACAAGTACCGGCAGCTCTGTGTGCATCTTCAGATAAACATACCAGCTCCTTTGAACACCTGACACAGCACATGGGACAACACCCTCAGACTCAGGTAACTGACAGTGTAGGTTTTATTCCAGATTCTCTTTATCTTTTGCAAATAAACACACCATGCTGAACAAAGGTACCACTGTGAGCTTTCCTCTATGCAAGTTGACTGTGTGTTAAGGGTGAGCACAGGAGCCGCTGCTAGAGTGGGGGCAGGGAAGGAGGGGAAGGTGAATGAGAATGTCCCTGGATGAGTGCAGTGAGATCCACGGGATCTTGATGACAGTGGCTTTCGCTGAAAGCTTTAGGGTTGCCCCAGCTGCTGGGTAACAGCTGCAGAGCTGTGGTATGAGGCATGAGGATCCTAGAAGAAACTGAGCAGGAGCAAGGTACAGAAAGGTGACATAGGGGCCACTGGCTGTGTCACCAGGCAGAATGGAAACTCTGGTTCCCACTGCTCCTGGAACCATGTGAGTGTCCAGCTCTCATAAGTTTGCCTAGGTTATTTCCTCTGTCTGCAAATCCATCCTTGTACTTGGCTTTCTATAAATCTCCCATGACCCTGGAAACTTCTAGCCCAGAGCTCTCACTTCTCCTACCTGCTCTGACATGGAGGATAGGCCCCTCTATGTGCACTTTCCATACATTTCCTTTAAAGCCCCTGGTTGTCTTATAGTTATTTGAACAAATTTCATACATAAACCTATTCTTGCAAGGCAGGCCCCATTGCGTATGGAAATAGGATGAATTTTAATTATAGGTTGAGCACCCTAATCTGAAAATCCAAAATCCAATATGCTCCAAATGGAAAATTTCACACTTGACCTCATGAGGTAGCAAGAGTCAAAACACGGGCATACTAAAAATACTGTGTAAAATTACCTTCAGCTATGTGAATAGGAAACACTAATTTTATATTTAGATTAGGTTCCCATCCTCAAGATATCTCACTATGTATACGAAAACATCCCCACATCAAAGAAAAAAAAAAAAAAAACTCTGAGATTTGAAACTCTTCTGGTCCCAAGCATTTGGCATAAGGGATTCTTAACCTATGCCTTCAGACTGAAACACGGATGGGATGGGAATCCTTGGGGGTGGGGGGAAGACCAGGCTTTCATCTTTTGTCCCCAGACTGGGTCTAAAACCTAAACTCACAGGAGGACTTGGTAAATATTTTTTAATAGGTGAACAGATTTTATTTTCTGTATCTGAGCAAGAAGAACACACCTTTTCTCTCACAGTGACCTAATCCTAATGCCATCCATGGTATTATATCACAAAGGAAACCTCCAGAGAGAGAAAGACCTTTATGCTGCCTTGCTGGGCCCTTTTTCTCCCCTATCAGCCTTCCCCAGCGGGTTCCTCTGGGGGTCTGGGTTGAGCAAAGGCAGGGACAGAGAAGAGCTTCTGTAGCTGATGTGGACTTGGAGGACCTTGGCATTCTAGCTGGAGGGTCCTTGTCACACAGGCACTGTCTTGATCTTTCATGATTGGATGATAGTCACTGGTCAACCCATTCAGAGGGAGATCATCTTAAAGAACTAGAAAGAAGCCCCAGGGATTTGAAGGAAGTGCTCAATTCAATTCTTTCAGCTCACTGTGGGGAAAAAACTCCGTAGACTGGCAACATAATGATGCCTCAACACTTATTCAACCAACAAGCATGGCCTGAGCCCCTCCCTCACATGAGGCACTCTGTAGGCTCTGCTGGGGAAAGAAGAATAAATAAAGCATCCTTTTCGAGGCCCTACTGGTCTCAAGGACAAGTATGGGGCTGGGTATGTGGCAGTAGCACGCTCGCCTGGCATGCGCAGGGTGCTGGGCTCGATCCTCAGCACCTCATAAAAATAAAGATGCTGTGCCCACCGAAAACTAGAAAATAAATATTGAAAAATTCTCTCTCTGAAAAAAAAAATTAAATTTAAAAAAAAAGGACAAGAATGGAACAAATCCTGGATAAGGTAAAATGTGGCAAGTCCCATGAAATGGATGAGCTCTGGGAGGGCTAGACTTAACCCTAAAAGGAATGACTCATTTCCTATGCTAGCAGGTTGTGGGTGGCTGGCTCTCCATTTGGAGAGAATGGCCCAAGGAAGCGGACAGTAGAACTAGGAAGATGGAGACATAAATTGAGATTGACTTCTAGGAAGCTCATCTGACAATATTACTGAGGTGTTTTGGTGGGGAGGCATTTGAGGTTCCCTGTGAGGGGGGAGATCAAGCCCTTTAGTCTGAATGGGCTGGTGTGTCCACTGCTCATATTGTGCTAACCCTAAAGTTTCACTGTAAAGAACTGTCCCTTAATCAAAGGGCTTTGAAACTGTGGATATTAATTACCATTAGGCTGAAGTCCTGACTCAATACTGGGAGTAAATGGCATTCCATAGCAATGGTATTGATTATGGAAAAATCATATATAACATTTATGATCAACTATATGCCAGGCAGCATGCTAAGTTGTGTCTACACATTTCGGGTGCATGCTGTCCATCTGTCTATCACACAGTCAAGCACACAGAACATATAGAGCACACGGAACGTGCATGCCTGGCCTCAGCCATCAGGCCACACCTGACCTCTTCACTTCAGCCCAGCTCTCTATCATCACCACCCACTCTCTGAATGCACAACTCTTGGGACCAAAACACCAGGGGCAAAATGACATTGCTGAAAATAAGTCACTAGGTTCACTAAGTTCATAGATATTTCTAGCTTCTTAGTGTATACTCTCATTTGAGCAGAAATGGAAAAGGGATATGGGTAGAAGAGTAGAAGCTACTTTGAGGAAAGTTGGAAAAACCAGTCTGGGAAGGAAGGAAGGTGGCTTGTCTGAATTTTTTTGGTATGAGAATCAGACAAGTGGAGACTATTAGCAGGAGGAGTAACCTCAGATGATGGATACTGGCCAGGACCCCAGGCAAGAAGGTACATTCTACTCCAGCTGTACTTGACTCTTTCACCCAATAGACACTGCCCTCCATGTCCCTGGCAGTCTAGGATACCTGGGCTATAGAACAGAGTCCAGAGGTGGCTTCCTTCCTTGGCTTGGGTGGAACTCCCTCAATTTGTTTATCTCTTTTTCTAAGGATGCCACTCACAGTTCAGAGTGATCCCCACCTCCAGCTCTATCTCCCGGAGGGACTGAGGATATAACCTTTTTGAAATGTGAGGTGGTGGTCAGAGCTCTTCAGAACTCTCTATTATATTCCTCTTTAGGCTTTCATAGTTAAGAAAATTAATCTCAGAGATTAAAGACCCTAATAAGTAACATGGGATGGTGAGTCTCAGTTTTGAGCAGTGTTAATACTCTTATATCCCTAGTAATACAGAAAGTGGTCAAATCTTCTCAAATGTTATACAGTCACACGCTTAAAAGAAAGACACTTGGAGCATTCCTCCAGTCTTCTGCATGGCTGGTGTGTGCTGAGATGAAATCCTGACCAAGACTGGTCTGTCTGTGGGCAAACTGGCTTCTCAAGGGCCTGACGGTTAGCTCTATTGACTGGACCAAGAGTGATTACCTAACTGTGGCCAGATCAATCAGAGCCTCTCTCTCCTGAGATCTCAGTACTGGAATTTAGATACAAAGAGATTATTTATCCTCATGGTTGATGGATCCCAAGGAAGACTTGTGGAAATATAAAAAGCTCTTAAATAAAGAAACATAAAAAGCTTTGAAAATTTCAAGTGTTTCTTTATATTTGGAAACACTCGCTAACATATTTGGAAGCAAAACCATCCTTGACTAACACGACTTAGTATCTTCCTCAGTGAGGCTTTCCTTAGGTTCCCTGGTAGAGATAGCTGTATGTCTTACCACAAGGTGGCTCCCAGGATCTCACCAGGTCTATTCATATTTGGTTGATGTAATGTTATTACCTTTATAACCTTAAAATTCTCTGAATTCAGAACCACACCTGGCCCCCAAAGGATTTGGATAAGGGATGTGGATTGACATAAGAGATGCTGTGGGCAACTCTATCAGCCTGCACAGACAAGCTATGAGAGACAGTCTGCAGTGGGGGCAGCTGGTCAGGACAGTGGAGGCCATGGAGGAAGGTCCTGTCATTTTCAGAGGCCCTGGGCCCAGGCCCTCATTTGGCCTTTAGGTCCTTTGAGATACTCTGCATGTTTGCCACAGCTTTCCTTCTTTTTCATTAAGCAGCTCTGGGAAGCCTGGCTGAGTTGGAGCTAGAGAGCCCTAACTATCACATCCCTCATCCCCTAGACACTCAGATCCCGAGGGGGTTCTGCAATTTCAGGGAGAAGGAGCTGGGACTACACCACCATGTTTAGATTCGGCCTTCGCTAAGCCTTCTGACACTGAGATGGGCATGCAGCCTGCTGCTGGCCTGGGTAGAGAGGACTGAACCTTTAAAGGTTTCCACGTCCATGAGATTCCATGGGGAAGGCAGGAACAGGGTGGGTTTGGCAACTGGCCACCTCAATGGGTTTCTGTCTGAAGCCTTTTCCACATAGAAATCTTTTCTAAGGAGAGCCTTTGTCTTCTTTTGGAGGTGGTATGGACTTGTGGTCCTGAGTTCCCCCTTGGAAAGTCTACCTCTGCAAGAATTCTTTAAAAAAAAGAGAGGGAGAGAGAAAAGAAAAAATATTGCTTCTCCTTTCTTGAACCATGCGTCACTCGCCAAAGAATTCCGCAGCGATAGCAATGTTATGAATAGGGTAGTCATAATGGGCTTCAGAAGAGCCCGGAGCCCAACCACAGGAATCGTTCCTATCACGGCTGAGCTAGAATTGTGCCTTTTATAAAGTGAGTTTTGAGAAGAGCACTTATAATCTGCCTTCTGAATTGGCCATTTATTATTTTGTGTTCACCCTTGTGAAATGCTCCTTTAAAAAAGCTGGCTTCTGTTTATATTTGAGAGAGAAATGAAGCCAAATATGCAAGAAGTCACAATGATTCCACCCCAGAGGAGAACGTGTCGAGTCACCCGAGCAAAGCCCTGAACTTGGGGTCTCTCCTTCAAGGGCAAAACACTTATGGCCCGTTAGTTGTCCTTATCAAATTGGGTTGCACTTTTCAGATCAAGGCAGTGGCACTATAGCTATAGTTAGTTATTACTTGGACAGAAAGAAATCAAAAGCAAGTGAGTGAACAGATGTATTCTAAACTCAGCGAGGTCTCCACAGAGCCTCTGTGAGGCTTCCTGGATGGGGGATCTGGGCAGACAGAAGTCTCAGCCACTGTGATGATAAGGCAACCAGAGAGCTCAGCCATCCAAAAGTGGTTAGAAGTAAAGTAGAAGTTTAAGCTGGACTTGGAGAAATCTCTGGAAAAACAGACATTGAAGTGGGATTTCTGCATTGAAAAAATAAGGCAGGAGAACTTAAAACTGAAGCAAGCAACCAAAGAAAGAATAACAACCTCATGCACAGAGGTGAGTGGTGGTGAAAAAGGGGTGAGTCTATCTTAGACTTGATCTCTTCTGGCTTCAGTAAAGAGGGAGGCGACAAAAAGGAGGTCAAAAAGTGTCTTTATCTGGCCTTTTGGGCACAGCTGCAGGTTGAGAAAGAGGCTGCTTTTCATCAGGAAAGGCCATTGAGTTGGAAGAATGGCAAGCTCTCTCTGCAACTATCTTGCTCCAGATTAGGAGTCAGAATGTGCCTGAGATGGTGGGAAGCCCCTGGTCTTCTCTAGTAGTGTAGCTACAATTACCCAGTCCCCAGAGGTGGTGTTCTTTTGAAAATGTCGGGGGAGCTCTCCAATACTTCTGAGTGAGTTCCCACATGAGCTGGTTGGTATTACCTGCCACCACTTAGAACATCACGTGTCATTTCACAGTTCAGCTCAAAGTTGATGGGTCAGGCTTTTGGGCTAAAAAGCTGAGAAGCTGAAGCTGCTGTTGCTGGTGATGCCTGCTACCCTCAAACAGCTGTGCACATATGAACTTGTAATCTCAGATAGCAAAATGGAGATTTCAAAGGTTCTTCCCATCACAGGGAAAAAAACCCAAGACCTGGTGCCAAAACATCGTTCTTCTGTAAAATACGTTAGAAGTTGTCTGAAAATCAGGCCCAGTTGCTTTAGTTCTTCTTAAGTCTCCCTCACTCTGCACCCATGAAGTCATGGTTTCTGTCTTCTTCAAGCATTGGGAGCCTGATGATAACTGGTTATTTTTAGAATCAACTTTACTCCTTTGGAATTGGGGTTGGCTTCCTCCCTGCCTCTTGTCAGCTGTAGGAGCTTAGACATGTCACGTAACCTGTCACCTCTCATCTTCTGCACAGCTTGTTTTGCATATTCAATGAGATGATGTATGTAGAGCTAACGTGTGCCTGGCATGCGGTATGATTGGTAAATGGGACCATATTGTCAGCATTACAACACAAAGTCTTGTTTCCTGTAGAGGAAGAGTTTTACATGGGGGGGAAGAAAACAACCCGAACTAGACCCTGAGGTCTCCTCACTTACAATAAACAAACATGACCCACCACCTCAAATTTTATCAGTCATTAGAAATTCTGGCAACAGCCTGGTGATGTAGTCTCTTGATTTGGAAAAAAATCCTTGGAAAGAAAAATGTGACCTGTGCTTATTATCATCTTTCCCATTTCTACACTGTCTTTAAAATTTCCCCCAACAGCCCAAAGAGTAAAAGTCAATCCAAAATAAACCATGACAAGCAATGCAGGAAAGCACGAATGTTGGAAAGCAAAGTAGCACATACGCAAACACACTCCCACTCCTATAAAGCCTTGTTCTCCAACTTTGTCCTTGTCCCTCAGTACATGATGCAGGGGGCAGGCTTCCTGAATTCCCAAGTTGCTACAAATGGGGGGACAGGATGAATATGACCCGCTGCCTTGAGAGCTGCCTTGGGAGCTCTTAGAGAGCTGGGTCACTCAAGATCAAGCCCCTGCTCCAGAATTGAGGCCAGGGCTGGTGTGGGTATAGCACTGGAGCATTCTGCTGGTGGGTCTGGCGGGGTTGAGATGGGTCCTAAGAGTCTTCTCAGGTGGTTTTTATTGTGTTTGGGGGAGTAGGGAAGGAAGCCACTGTGAATTGCCACGCATGTGCCTTTACCATCAACCACCACTGCTGCCAACAGGCCCTTCTTCTTGCTGCTGAGTCGGTCGTGTGCTTGGCACTGCTGGTCTCGGAAGCTGGGCAGACCCTTGGGACAGGGCAGACTCTCGCAGACGGCATGCTCCACACTGGCACCCAGGCAGTGTGTGCCTCCAGGTCCAGGGCTAGAAGGGAGGAGGAGATCTGCGTTAGCCAGCTGTTCTGTGCAAACAGCAGGGGCACTTCCCAGCTGTCCCCCTTGCCAGAGCAGACAGGCGTGGGAAGACATTCCTCAAGCAATCCCTTCTGCTCTTCCAGACCATCCTGGGCAACCCCAGCCCCACACTGAAGGCATGTTTCAGTGAGCCATGAGAAAAATGCATCCAAGGACTGTAAATCAAGGACATCTGGAAACAGAACACAGCAATATCAGTTCAGCAAAGATGTGTATGTAATATAGACAACTCCAAGGGAAATTTGGTGTTTTTTCTTTTCTTACTTCTCTAAAATGAAGATCTTTAAATGACTCCTAGGATACTCTAGAGGTTACCAAGTTTCAAAATGAGTAAATAAATGCTCTCATTTACTTTATGATGAAAAGAATCAATTCGAATGATTAATTCACTAGCTCATGGGCTTTTGGTGGAGACCATTTAGATCCTGGCTGTGCCATCTTAATCAGGGCTAGTGTGACTTCACACATGGTCAGTGCCACAGTCTTGAGTCCCCAGTGTTCTGTGCCTAGATGGGATTTTAAGCAATTTTGGAAACCTGGCTGGGTTCATTGGCCAAGTCCACATGTGTAGGGGGGAATCAAAGTAGAGCAGTAGGACACCATCAATCTGGACAAAGCATGGCTCTGCCAAGCTCCCCATTAAGGCCCTGGGGTGTTGTCCTCAGAGGACTCTACCCAAGGCAACCTCTATGGTTCCATTGATCTTCAAGATGCCAAGAACATTAGGATAGAATAAGATTTCTTTCTTTTTTTTTTTTTTTGTATTCTATCCTTTTGGTTGAAATTCAGCATAAGGGTGAAAAGGGCTCAAATCACAACTGTTCTGTTCCATGAGTTTTCACAAACTGCATGTACCTGTTAGAAGCAAGACATTTTGGACACATTAAATTGTTGAGAGTCACAGCCGAAGAGGCCCCAGCAAACTTCCAGCTGATTGGCTCACAGCGGCCCCAGCAAACTACCAGCTGATTGGCTCCTCTGCAGTGATTTCCCTGTCCTTTCAGAACACGGAGCCAAAAGAGTCCCCCAAAGAGCAGCCCAAAGAGCAGCTCCATGTTCTGAAAGGGCAGGGAAACAGCCCAATGAGCTTCACCCCAGAGGAGCCAATCAGCTGGAAGTTTGCTGGGGCCCCTGTGAGCCAATCAGCTGGAAGTTTGCTGGGGCCGCTTAGGCTGTGACTCTCAACATTAAATGATTCTTTTGGGATATGCTTTTCCCTGTGCCATTTCCCATGTTCAAATGGCAGGGCCACCCTGTGATTATGGCTTTAGGAGAGAGATCTAAAAGCAGAAAGTGGTAGAAGTCTTACGCTTTTGTGTCATAAAAGCTCACAGAAGAGGTCAGTGAGATTTTTTTTTTTTTACAAATCAAGAGCAGGGAGTGAACATTTTTGGTCTTGTGGGTCATGAAGTCTCTCTATTGCAACTACTCAGCTCTGCCACTGTAGCACAAAAACATCCAGAAGTGACATGTAAATAAGTAAGTGTGACTGTGTACCAATAAAACTTTATTTACAAAACCAGATGGTTAGCCAGATTTGCTTCAGGGACAATAGTCTGCTAGCTCCTGGTCCACACAGATGTTTTACAGCAAACATCTCAGGTAGAGGAAAGGCTCCCTTCATACCTCTGTGTCTGCATATGTACAGGAAGGCAACCTCCTTACCTGGGAGTGGAAGGAGTCTGAGTGATTACATACCCTGGTAGCTCTATTGGGAGGCTCTGAGTTCTGGTCTCCAAGTTAGGTTCAAGTTAGGAAATGGCCAAACCTCTAAAAGGTTTATGGGATTTGAGAACAGAGGGTCCTTGTGTTCTGTATCCTGCTTAGAACACCAGGTAGGCAGCCAGACCTCAGAAAAATGATTGCAAAGTATATTTACACAGACTGAATGTCAGACCACCTCCCCAACAACTCTGGGCCCAAGCATGGACAGAATGGATGTACTCCTGTACCATAAAGCACTTTGTGGAAGAGGAGAGGGGCTGGACCCAAAGAGCCACATGGGCAGCAGTAGAGACATCTCCATAGCAATAGGTAAATTTCCATGATAGGACCAGGAAGAGCTGTAGCAAAGGATGTTACAAGTTACACTGTGTCCCTCTTGCCTAAATTCATGCTGAAGTCCTCACTCCCAGTACCTCAGAATGTAACCTTATTGGGAAATAAGGCCATTCCTGATGCAATTAGTTAAGATGAAGTTGCAGTGGGATGCAATGAACCCTTAATCCAATATGACTGGTGTCCTTATAAAAAGGGAAATCTGGAGACAGGGAGAATGCCATGAGATGAAAGAAGAGATCAAGATGATGCTTCTACACTCCAAGGAACACCAGAAAATGCCAGCAAACTACAAGAAGTTAGGAGAAAGGCATGGAAAAGGGACTTATTAGGATTCTTTGAGGAGACCAGCCCTGACGGCATCCTGATCTTGGACTTTAAGCCTCTGAAACCATAAGAAAATAAATCTCTTTTGTTTAAACCTCTTAGTACGTGAAACTTTGTGACAGCCATTCTAACAAATGAATGTACAAGATGTAACAAGGACCAGACACATTCTCATAGATTACAGATTCAGACTCGGAGAAAGTGGTGCAAAGACTAAATAGTTTAGGACCCCAAATGGACTGGAATGGAGTTAAAAATATAAATTTGTCTGGTTTCTAAAAGAATCAGAAAAGATCCAATTCCTGTACACCTTGGAGTGTAGACTGTTATTTGTGCCTGTCATGTAATTAATTCCCTGAGTTGTCACTGAGCTTCATTTCACCTTCAGTTCCATCCATTTCCACCAAGTTCTTTCTCTAGGTTTACATTGGACTGACCCACTTACATCCTACCATCTTTACACCTGTCAGTGGGTAGGTGGAGAGGAAAAGGGTCACGATTTAATGGAGGTCCTGGATCCAGGAGAACATGGACCTTGAGAGCAGAAGACCGCACGATGCCTTGGGTGCTTCAGCATGCCGCCCTCCACATGGGTTTGTGCTGCTGTTTCTGTGTCCAACCTTCCAGCCCTCTTTCTAGCTTACTGCACTGTCATCCCCATGCCCCACCCTTAACTCTCTTCCATCCCTGAGGCTATCTCTACCATACATTTTTTTCCTATCCACAGCCTTTCCTCATCTTCTTTGGGTCTGTATGAAGCTGCTGAACATCCATCAGCCATGTGAAATGGTGAGCTGGGTGCCTGTCTCCCTCCTCTTCTCCTACAGTCTCCAGTGAAGAACCCTGAACAGGATAGTCTTATAAACAATAGACTGCATTGAACTATATTATTAGAATTTATCTTACAATGAATGAGGGGGGAAGGAAAGGGAGAGTCAGGGAAGACGGCAGAGTAGGAAGTGCCAGGAATCCATCTGTCAACCTAGACAACAATTCAATGGGCAAAAACTGTCTGAAGTAACTATTTTTAAATTCTGAAGTGTATTTGAAAGCGTTCGGGTTCCAGGAGAGAGACTGACTAGTGATTTACAGTTAATTGTGGTCAATATTAGCTTTTAATGTGGCAGCAGTTACGATTCATCCTCCACTCCCCAGTCCCATGGTAAGCAGCCAAGATGTAGCTTGATGGAGCTGGGGCAGAGGATAAAGACTTGATCCTCCAAATATCCAGTTTCTGTGTTCTGAATGCTGCTTTTGATTGCTGAGGTACAGACACAGAGGCTGGCTGACATTGTTACAACCCTCACCAGGTAAAACAGCTTCCAGAAGATTTCAAGGAGCAGCACTTTTTTTTCTTTTCTATTTAAGACATTGAAGGATTAAACACAACTGAATACCCACGAGAAGTTAGAAGGCCGTGAGGCATGCTCAGGAAAAGATTCGTGCCCAGAAAAGACCTGAGGAAGCCTTAAGCTTTCACTTCATTCCTGACATGGCTGATACCATCCAACCATAACAAAACAAACTAAACAAACACATCAAACCCCAAATTACTATAAAATTCTAATGTCCATTTCTCAGTTAAAAAAAAATCACAAGGCATACAAAGACACATAAAAGCATAGCTTATTCAAAGGAATAAAATACATGAGCAGAACTTTCCTGAGGAAACCCAGATGTTGGACTTAGTAGACAGAACAACTGTCTTAAAGATAGTGAAGAGCTGAGGAAAACATAGACAAAGACAGGAAGATAATTATGAACAAAATGAGAATACCAATAAAGTGAAATTTAAAAAGGAAAGAAAAATAAAATTTGGAGGAGTTGGAAAGTTTGATAACCAAACTAAGCGTATTTTAGCAGGCCAAAGAAAGAATCTGCAAACTTGAATATAGGAAAATAGAAATGATCAAGCCTGAGAAGAAAGAAAGAAAGAATAAAGAAAAACGAATAGAGGAGATCTGTGGAACACCATCAAGTGGACTCATGACACATTATGGAAGTCTCAGAAGGAGGAGACAAAGGGGTAAAGAGATGATATGAAGAAATAATGACTGAAACCTTTGTGAATTTGAAAAAAAGAAAAGAAGTTAAAAATTCAAGATCAGCAAACTTCAAGTAGGATAAAGATGCAGGGGCCCACACTGAGTCACATTAAAATGAAACTGTCAATATACACGTGGAAGAACCAAGGGAACAGAGAAATACTGCACAGAAGACATCTTCAATAAGATCGTCAGATTTTTTATCAAAACACACTGGACTGGTATATTCAAAGTGCTAAATAAAATAGATAAAATAAAATAAAACTGCCAACCAGAATTCCGTATCAGCAAAACTGTCCTTCAATAATGACAGGAAAATAAGACTTTCATATATAAACAAAAACTGAGAAAGTTTGTTAGCAAAGAGCTACATCATGAAAAATGCTAGAGGGAGTCCAAGTTCAAATGAAAGGATTCAAGATGTAAACCGGAAGGCATAGGAAGCATTAACATCTCCAGTCAAGCAGGCATGAAGCTAAGCTTTGTTGGTACAATGCACTAGAGTGACAGTGGAGGAGGGACAGGCTTTTCTCCCTGGTTCTGGTATGGGATCTCTGTGTGCAGCCATGGTGGCCTGTGATGCCTGCCACCTCCCTGTGGGCAGCAGCCTCCCCCACGCAGGAGGATGGCTCCCAAGCACACTGACCCACTGGGCAGATATTCCCATCCTTATCCGAGAGGCAGTTTCTTCCCCTGGACACTTCTCACTGACACCCCTGACTTCCCAGAGAGGTCCACAGCATAGCACTTCTGCAAGCCCCCTTCCCCCTCATGCAGTGGGCCCCAGCTGTATCCTCTCCAACATGGTCCATGAAATGTCAGCCCTGGGTGTTTGTGAGGGGGGACACCCTTATCCAGATTTGTTCCTTCCTCGTGTGCTCTGCCTCAGACCTGAAGCTGGCTGCTCCCTCTGTTTGCCCTTCCTATATTCATTAGCATTCTCTTTGCCTCTTAGTAGCTAACTCCCCATTACCCCAGTCACTTGTTAGAGCTAATGCCTCTTTAAATATTCTCTGTTCAAAATATACATGACCCAAGGAATTTACTTTTTCCAAGTTTCCCTTTGAGTCAATAGGAGAACAGGAAGAGCAACCTGCTAGCTGCATGAGTTGCTACCCAAGTGATTCCAGTACCACACTTGGCAGGGCCCTGCACATGCCCCCCTTGCTCTTCATGACTGGGGTTCAGTAGTTCCCCCCACAATTTTGCTTTTCAGGGTTTCAGTTATCTATAGTCAATGATGGTCTTAAAAATGCTGGAAATAAACAATTCATACATTTTAAATAACTTTCATTATTGCATATTGCTACAGCTGTCCTATTTATTGTTAATTATTATTGTTAATCTCTTACCGCATCTTGTTTCCAAATCAAATTTTATCATAAGCATGAAAATAGGAAAAAAATCTGCAAATGTCTTGGGACCTATAGGATAAAGGGAGCTGCTGTATAGGTAACCTAGAGGAACCATGACATCCATGGGGCCTCTTATATGTATCCTGGTCCTGAAACCAATAGAAGGAGGTACCCTCCATCTGTGGCCTTACAAACACAGAAGGAAAATCATTGTGGGGGAGGGGAGGTCCATAAAGGGCTTTCTGAAGACTTCAGTGGGAAGAGCCTCAGGAGGGGAACAACTTTACTAAGGATCCCATGCTGGGCTCTGTGGAGGAAGCCTGATTCATATGGACATAAGGCACTTTAAGAGATGCTGCACCAGGGCCAGCAAAGGCAGGTGGGAGAGAACAGATTTACATGGGGCAGGTGGAGAGCAGAGGGCTGGGACTCTCCTTCACCCTGGAAGTTCCTCTGAGTTATGCAGGGTGGATGAAAAACAAAATATATCTAGGAAGGCTAAATAACAGAGACCCAGCTTGATATGGCTAAAATAAAAACAATTAGAATAACAGTTCATGTAGAATTGTCACTCTTTTTGAAAGCTAAAGGTGGGTCCATGTCTTCACCCTGCCTTTCCCAGGAAGGCTAGAAGGCCCAGGCCTGCGGGCTCCACAGCACAGGCTCAGAGGCTGGCGAGGCCTTGTGGGAAGGGCCTGTAAGTGGAAATCTCACCCTAAAATGAGGATTTGCCACCTGAGAACATGGAGGAGACACTACAAAGAAAGAGGCACTTTTATGTATACAGTGATCGTAAAATAGCTAAGGTGCCTGAGTGCTGGTGCTCAGTCAGCCCTTCATAACCATGAACTCATTAAGATAGCTCAGAGAGTCAGAACTGTTCCTGATTGTGGCCTTCAGATGAGGGACCCAAACCTTCCCAAGACGTGGAAGTAAGAAACATAAGGCACAAGAGCTCCTGCTTCTGGGATAGGAATGTGCATCAGCTGTCATGAGGCTGGAAGGGGCAGTCTGGCTCACTGTCAGCTGGGGCACAAGGGTTTCTTAAGGTACATCTTTGATATCATCCCCAATGTCCAGTCTTCCTTTTTCAGTATTTTCTAAATACCAATAGAGTAGAAGCTTAGATATAAAACAAAATGGTCTGAATAGGCCCTTCACAAGAAAAGGATATCCAAATGACAAAGAGACACACACACCTGCTCATCCTCATTACTGATGAGGCAAATGCAAATTAAAATTTCCATTAGATGCTACAACACTCCCACCAGAATGGCCACAGTGGAAAAGAGTGACAGTACTGTGTGTCAGTAAGGACGGGAGAAAGTGGAAACCCACCATAGCTTCTTGGCAGTGGAGAGGGGATGGGCACTTTGCAGGGTTTGCAGGTCGTCATATGATCACCAGTGCCTGCACGCTAGCAGCTGGTGACTCCTCTTCCACTTTGCTGACACACACCCACACATGTGCCCCAAAGCACATGCCTGGAGGTGAGGAGCAATCTCTGCAAGGAGTTTTACTTTTCTTCAGGTTTAACCTTCATAAACATGTTTAAAGATAAAAAAGAAGCTAGAGGGGCTTTAGTGGGTAACTGCAGAGATGGTGACAAAGGAGAGCTCAATCCCTAGTTCTCACCAGGCAGGGCAAGGATGGTCTCCTAGTGGGTTGGGCACCACAGCGCCTCAGACTGACCCAAGTTCTGAGCAGAAGAGCAGCAGAGGTTTGCATGATGATCAGGATTGTGAGGCATCAGATCTGCCTCTCTCCTTGCAAGGGGCTGGACATGCAGAATCAAGGTAGGATGGAAGAGAAAGATGCCAGCTGGTGGCACCTCACTTACTTTCTGCCTTGCCCTATTAAGTGAAGATAGATCAGAAGACAAGGTCACAACAGCAAGTAAGACCCTCTTACCATCCAGCAACACAGAGAGCTCAGAAGAGAGCAGAAGTTCCACTCCCGATGGGCTCTGTGAGCTCCCATGAGCAAGTTGGGCAAAACTGTAGCATTTGGGAAGTGGCTGTGGGCTGCTAACATGACTCCCCAACAGCTGACATCCTAGCATTAAGACCTCCTCTGTAAGGTATCCAAGCAACATGTGGAACTTCTTCTCAAGTGTAGAAGACTTGGAGTTTTAAGAACTACCTGGGCACTAGATCACTTGGCAGGCTGAAAGCACATATGTGGAGTCTCATGTGAAAGCAAAAAACAATGACAGCCACAGAATGTCAAATGCCCAACTCTGTGCCGAGTCTTGGATGATTTACTGCACCCCTTTCCCTTTGTAGTGCTCCAGGGATGAGGCTGTAAGATGATCCTGATGCATCCCACTTCTGTCCTCCACTCGCCTTCCTGCCTTGCACTTGCTGGGACGGAGCTGACTGTCCAAAAGCGCATCTGAGCCTTTCTCCCCACCTGCCCCTGATCAGCCTGTGTTGGAGTAGCAGATTAGAATTAGAGATGACTTCTCCACCTTGCAGCCTTTGGTTATAACTTCCACTGACAGCGACACAAATGGCAGGATAGGATGAACCAGGAAGCTGGTGTAAAAACACAGTTGGTCCCCAGGGCCTTTGTATCAGCTGACAAGAATAAAAGTTCTACTAGCTGTAGAGATCAAGACTAGGGGAATAAAAAAGGTGGAGTGAGGGAGACATCTCTGGCTAATATTTTTGGACAGTGAATAAGCCAGCTGTAGAAGATGAGGAAAGGAGCCAGGGACATGAATCGAAGAGGGTGGAGAGAGGGTTGTGGGAGCGCTCCAAGCCTCAGACACACACAGCAGTGAGATCTGGACATCCCTGTGGAATCTTGAGCAGCCAGCCCGGTGATTTAAGGAGTGAGATGGAGAGGACGTTGTTTTGGTCAGAACTTGGCTCCAGAGCCTCGATCAGCTGTGCTTTGTAACAATCACCACATCAGGTCATTGTGCAAAAGCTGGCTGTACACTGCAAACCTGGACTTCATAAAGTGCACATCTCATATCTCTGCAGGAAGCCCCCAAGACTGCTGCTAACCTACCCAACAGAGGCCTGCTCATCTCTTCCCCTTCATGGGGCTGGTGCCATGAAGGTGAGAACCTCGTGGAAAGACTACCCAGAGGAAAAGGGCACACTGTTTCCATTCTGAACAGGACATGGAGCTACACTGCCACTGCAAGAGCTCACACCGACTAACGTGGTGTAAACGTCACAGGAGCAAAGCCTCCATTCCTCTCACTTGAGTAAGGCCCTGTATGTGTTGAAGCTTATTCTTGAGATGCTACTGAGACTTCTGGCTCTGAGCAAGAGCCTCCCTGGGGCAGGGCAAGGATGGTGGAACTCAGGTTTAGGGGGACCTGAACTGCACTGCCTGGCTGATCAGAGGATCCAGGCTTCAGTGAGGTGAGATGATAAAAGGGAAGGGGGCCTACCCGGTGCTCTATCTTTCTGGTCTAATAATTTCTCATAAGTTTTGGGTTTCTCAGGGGGAAAGGTATTAGGAATGCGTTTTGAGGCCCTGAAGAGATTGCTCTTCTTGCCAAGCATGCAGCCAGGGTGTGAGGTGATAAGAACATTGACAGAGGAGCTGCTCTGTGCAGACCCAGAAGGCAGGATGGAGCCCACACAGGTGTGACCTGTTGCAGATCTTCAGGATGTTCAAAGGCCACCAGGGAGGACAAAGGGAAAACAAGTGAGCCAAGAAGTAACAGTGATCACCTAATGTTATAATACCTGTAATGTTCAGTGCTAAGGGAGACAGGTGGTCAGGAAGGGGTTTCTTTGAGGAAACATTATTTACACTGAGACTCAAAGACACAAAGGTATGTTAGGGAAAGGAAAAGAGGGGCAACCAAGTGCCTCCGTGAGAACATTGTGTCTGAGGAACAGAAAAGAGGCTTTGAGGCTGGAATGGGTTGAATGCTGGCCCCTTGGGCCCCCTGAAGACATATCCACTTAGATATAATTTCATTGAGAAAAAAAGATCTTAGAAGATGCAATTAAGGACCCTGAGATGAGATCATCCTAGATTAGATAAGGCCTAAGTGCAGAGATAGGTGTCCTTCTAAGAGAAGAAAATGTGGGCAGATATACAAAGGAAAAACCACATGAAGATGGAGATGGAGACTACACTATGCCTCTATAAGCCAATGGCAGCCAAAGACTCTCAGAGCCACTGGAAGCCTGGGAGGCACGAAACAGATTTTCCTTCAGTGTCAAAAAGGAACCAATGCAGCACACACCTTGATTTTGGATTTCTGGTTTCCAGGACTGAGCTCCAAAACCAACCCCCTACCATCTAGATGTGCTACCTTGGGCAAGTTACCTAACTTGTTTCTGACTCAGTTTTGTATTTACACAACAGGAATTCAAAAAGATGCCTCTCCCATACAGCTGCCTGAAATTACTTACTAAATCAATGCTTAAGCAATGATCAAAAACACAAGTAATAATAAATTATGGCAAGGATGTGGGGACAAAGGTACATTCAGACACTGTTGATGGGACTTCAAATTAGTACAACCACTCTGGAAAGCATGGAAAAAATAGTTTTCTGATTCCTCAGAAAATTAGAAATGGAACCACCATATGATCCAGCTATCCCACTCCTTGATGTTTACCCAGAAGAACTAAAATCAGCCTACCATAGTGATACAGCCACATCAATGTTTATAGCAGTGCAATTCACAATAGCCAAGTCATGGAACCGGCCCAGGTGCCCGTCAACAGATGCATGGATAAAGAAAATGTGGTTTATATACACAATTGAGTTTTACTCAGCCATTAAGAAGAATGAAATTATGGTATTTGCCAGTAAGTGGATGGAAATGGAGAACATCATGCTTAATGAAATAAGTCAGACTCAGAAAATCAAGGGTCAAAGGTTTTCTCTTGTGTGTGGAAGCTAGAGCAAAGTAAAGGGGATAAAGCATAGGGGTCAGATACCGTAAAGATAGAGGGAAGATCAGTGGAGCAGAAGAAGGCGACTGAGGAGGATGAAGGAGGGACAGAAAAGGGGAGGAAATGCAGAATGAATTTGACAAAATTACGCTATGAGCATGTCTAAGTATACCACAGTGAATTCCACCTCTATGTATATCTATAAAGCACCAATTAAAAATAGATAAATGGAAGACCAGTAGAGTAGAGAATGGGGTATGGGGAGGGAGGAGGAGAGGGAAAGAGGTGTAAGATACAACCAGAGACTCAAATGGAGAAATTTAAACTTTGTGCATATGATTGGGTCCAAATGAACCTAACTATTATATATAATTATAATAATGCACTAACAGAAGCATAAAAATAAATGCCTAGGGGAACCTGGCACATGGTGAGCGCCCGCTGCATTTGCTGTTCTTAACGTGGTCATATGTGAAGGAGGTAGAAAAGAGACAAGGGATGGCACCTGCACACAGGGGGCTTTGTGTTTGAGTAGTGCACTGGTTGGAGGTGCTATGTACCAAGAGGGCAGAAGCAGGCTGAGAAGAGACAGCAGAGCTTAGAAAGAGTCTGGTTTAAAGAGTTGGAGAAAAAAAAACAAGGGAAGTCTATGGGAGTATTCCCCTGGAGGGGGCAGGGCTTTCATCTGTCATTGCTTGTCACTGTAGGCCCACACTTCACAGGGTCTAGACTTAGGATCCTGTCAAGGCTTACAAAGGCATGGTGGTGAAACGGTATCACAGGGAAGGAGCATGGACCTGGGAGCAGTGAGAACACCCACTTTCTCTTTTGGTACTTGTCCACTGCCCTGCCCCACAGGGCCTTGCTGGACAGCAGAGATGAGCAGTGAAGGTGTCTCTGTGTTCATAATAGTCAGAGGTGCTGTAACCCACAGACCCTCAGTGGCCAGGTGTGGCAGTCCTACCCATTCCCCCATTCCTCAGTGGTGACATGCACAAAGGTGGGCAAAAAGAGGTAAAATTCATGGCCACCACGAGGTGGGGGCATGATAAAGAAGAATAAGGAAAGGAGGTTTTTATAACAATTTTGTGATTTCCAGATCAGCCTCTCTTTTGGGGTGACTGGGCTTGGAGGAATGAGAAGAGAATCCTAACACAGGAACCCTTCTGGCAGGTCAAACCAGAGAGGTATGCTGATGCACCTCTGAACTAGGGGATCTTCAGGAGCTTCTCATCACAAGAAGCCCCTGTGGTAGCCCAGAGCCACCATAAGTGGGCAGGGCAGGACGCAGCTGGAACAGTGATAGGGACCAGTCAAAGCTGGAAGCCACAAAGTTCTAGAAAGCCTCCTCTGATGCTGCCGACTAGAGAGATACCCTAGCCTACGTCATTCCAAGGCAAAAGGACAATGTGGGTCTCACATAGGCCGTGTCTAGTATGTTTGGCCAGCACTTATAACATCTTCTTGCAGGTGTTAAACACAATCTAAACTGTCCACCCTCTGGGACATAAGGGCCTTCAGACATTTAGAGGCCCTACTATTCCCTTCTGTGATGTTTACTGGGAGTTACCTGGTGTGTAATGATGTAGGAGGCAAGACCTGAACCAGAGCCCACAAGCTCCAGTCACAAACAGGGGACAACCATGAAAACCATGACCCGAGCAAATTTTTTTTCTGTACTTAAAGGTTTTCCACCCAAGTCACCCACCCCAGAGCCACCAGGCAGAATTGTGAGGTGGATAGTGTGGGACTAGGTCTCATCCCCATCTTCCAAAGTGCTAACAATACAGACCAAGGACTTTACATGCATTTCCATCAGTTATTCCAACTTGTAGATGATGAGACATCAGTTGCTATAAAGAGCCATACTGGGGGGGGGGGGGTGGCTAGAGCTATAGCTCAATGGTAGAATGATTGCCTAGCAAGTGTGAGGCCCTGGGTTCAATCCTCTGTACCACATAAAAATAAATAAATAAAATAAAGGTATTGTGTCCACCTACAGCTAAAAAAATAATTAAAAAATAAAGAGTTTTTCTGGGGTTGAAGACTTATCCGCCCTGAGATGCTTCGCTCTACCCTCTTGCTCCCCATAATGGGGAAACAGGGGCCCACACATGGGACTTCCTTGAGATCATATGACCAATAACCAACAGAGCCAGGCTCAAACCAAAGCACCATGAATCCAAACCTACAACTCTCTTTTTGGGGCCAGAGGTCAAGCTATTAACTTCAACATAAAAAAAAAAAACTGTAAAAATTGAAACCCCCCTTTATTAATTTCTTAGCATTTAGCCAAATAGAGTTTCTAACCATCTACCCATTTGTGCTTTTAGTTAAGAAATTATTTCCAATAGATAAAATGCCTACTATGTGCCAACTACTCTGTATTATGTTGTGAAAAGACATACTATGCACTGCCATATATGTTCTAGTCACTGACTGAACTATGGGCACATGCCTTCCTTTATCCAGGAGGTCTCTGGTCCTAGCTGGCCACTGAAATCATCTGAGAGACTGAAGGCATTCACTCTCTGTGGCCCACCAACGGCGTCTGTGTGATTTAATTAACAAAGCTTGAGCATCAGAATTTCTAAACACAAGAGGTACTTGCTAATTCTTCATTGACATGACATACATGTGCATATAAAGCATTTCTTTCTTAGTCATGATTTACAACTTGCTCATTTTCCAAATTGACATGACACCCAAGACAGAAAACAGACCATTAAAAGAAACACTTTAAATTGCGAAACAAAGATTAAAGGGAAAACTTGTGTTGATGAACTCATAAAAATTGAGCTCAAATCTATCTCTGGATCCAAGGGTGATCAGGAAGATCTTGGTGTCATTGTAATCAGTAAAATAACTGAGAAGAGAAAAAAACACCCCCACCCCCATTTTTTTTTCCTGTCAAATACTTCTAGGAAGACTTGTGAAAAGTATTCCGATGAACAAGATTGCTAAACACACAGATTCTTTGGACTAATGAACAAGAAGCCTGCTTCAGAGTCAGCCAACAGCTAATTTGAAGGCTGGACTCCATTTCCGGAAGGTCTACAGGCTTCCGGAGAATGACCCTTGACTAAGTAAACCACGAAGCTGGCGAGACAGACTGCAATCCAGCTGTCTCAGGAAATCTCTCTCCCAGAGCCTAGGCAGGGAGTCAAGAAGCCAGCTCACCACAGGACTCCTCCACCTCCGTGTTCAGGGAGAGCTCTAGAGAAGCCGAGATGCCATCTGACACTTGAGCCCTTGCACCCGACCTTGGTTTTATCTCATTTTCCTCATGCTTGGTTCTTGGTATAAGGTAATATAACTGCAGGTGGGCCAGACCCAGGGAGGCACCTTGGAGAAGGCCTGGTCAAGGGGCACTTACGGCGGGTTGTCGCATTTCCTCTGCCGGAACCGCGCTCCTGTCCCACATGTCCTGCTGCACATGCTCCAGGAACCCCACAGGCTCCAGTCTCCATCTACATGCTCCGGGATGGGCGTCTTGCTCACACACTCCCCAGCACGGCACCACTGAAACACAGGAGGGAGGGCCGGGCCTGAGCACTCAGCAGAGCTTCTCCTTTCCCAAAGGACTGCGGGTCCCTCCATAAGGCCCCAAATTGATTTTTGAAATTTACATAAAAGTAGACTATTACAGGATGTGCATATTTGTTGTCTATTGATTCTACCTGCTCAATCTGATACCTATCTATATTTCTCTGGGGTTTGGGTTTTGCCTCAAACTTCCCCATACAAAGTGGCCCATTGGGATTTTATAAATTCTCGGAAAAAGGATAATTCTGCATAGCTTGTGAAGGAACCTGAGCATTGGCAAACTTTGCTTAACATGACCGTCTATCTCTCTGTTATGGGTTCTAGGGTAGGGGTTGGTGCACAGGGATGAGAGCCAGCTCCATGTCGATCACTGTGGTTCTTTCTAAGGATAAGAAGCCAATCCTCTAAAACACATGTTCCCAGAGTGAGTGTGTGATTTAGTGGCTCCCAATCATGGTATCAGGATGAACCGTGACTTTCTTTTCAACCATTGCAATGAAACTGAGGGCAAAGCTGTATGGCTGCTGGTTCTAGCCAGCTCTCCTCCTAACATTTAAAATCGTTCCTGTCCAAGAAGATCAGGTTTGCCCTCTTAATGTCTAGCTAGAACTGGACAACAGTGTTCTTATCAACTTCATTGCATGTTAACTTTTTGTGTTCAGCAAGTGCAATTGTTTTCCATTTCAAGTAAACTGATGGAAAGATTCCCTTTTAAGTAAATTAACTCATGGCACAAAAGGAGTTATTCTAGAAAATATACTAAAGTAAATAATTCTTGCATCTTTAAATGAAAAAAGGAGGTAATGAGGACACCCATGTGTCTGCAGTGGGCTCCATGGGCATTTCTGCAGTGACTGTGGGATATTCCAGGGGATCTTGAGCAGAAGACACTCTGCCTCTCAGAAGGAAATGTGTCCAGTACCCAGGAGAGTGGGGCTGCTATTGGCAGTGGTAGGAGGCAGGGGGTTACCTTGTCTGCCCCACACTCGGTGCCATCCAGGGGAGGATCCAGCTTGGTCTTGCAGGACGTATCTCCTTCTACCAGGCACCACAGTCCAGCGCACATCAGATGCTACAGAACATGGAAAGGAACTGTGACTGACAAGAACACCCACATGCATGTAGGCTATAACTGGGGTCAGAAGTGTAGTCCAATTAACCTTGAATTTGGGATCTGAAATGTAGGGAAGAGGGAGGGTCATGAATTGAGATGTTCAGAAAACAGGAGCATCGTTTCATCTGGTTTATTGAGCTCAATGAAATTCTGCGAATTTATTCCTAGGAGGGCTTGTCTCATAGGATTGAGTTTAACAGTCCACCATCTGGTAATGAGGATCTAAGAGGCATCAGGGAGACAGCCTCTGCCTCCTGGGAGTAATAAGCAAACAATTGCTTCCACTTAATGTATTGAGGGATAAGGCAGGCACCCACCGGCTGCACTGAGCTCACAGGAAATGAATGTAACCTAACTTCGTTAGAGAGGGTTTGTTGGAAGAAGCTGAGGCCAGAGGGGTGAGCAACTGTCATGAGGCTCAGAAATGAGAGTCCAGATGAAGGGCCTGAACCCCATGGGGTTACAGAGGCAGCCTTCCATGTTCCCTGCCTGGTTTCTAACTCAGCTAAGCTGTGCATAATTTCTCACAGCATTTCTTCTAGAGAATTTCACAACTGCACAACTATACAATTGCAATAATTAATTCTACTGAAACAGGAATGGGCATTTAAAAACACAGACTCTCAACTGTATTAATAAGAAATGTGGACATTGGCAAAGTGCTCAGAATGAAACAATTCATCAAAATCATTGAGGTTGACGTGGCCAGTGTCCTTCCCCAAACGACTTACATGCAGACAGCATCATTAGCTATGAGGTGATTTGGGGGGGGGGTGTCAGGCAGCACCCATATCCCACTTGGGGGGTAGGGAATGATTCTGAGGCATCATTTTGCTCGGAGGTTACAGGCGGGATAGTGCCATTGCACATGGCAGTCAGCTACCCATCAATGCACCTTTCTTGACTTCTCCCCTGCCATAGACAGCCCCCTCACGGTATTTCCTGGGATCACTTCCCAGATAAACTACTTGCACCCAAATCCTTGCCTCATGGCCTGAAAATTGAAAACAGATGTGCTTAAGGATCTTTTAAAGACACAGTGCTTCCTGGATGCCAAACCCAATCATGGCTAAGAGGCCTGAGCTGGAATGGGGAGACATGATCCTCCAGAGTATGGCTAGGGGATCTGCTGGTGTGCCTCAGGCAAGGAGTGGGGGCCCCTGTGATGTGGACAGCACAGTTATGGTATGGTTTGCAAAGGGTGTGCTGTGCTTAGTTTAGAGGTCTGCCGATCCAAGTAATCTCAAACATCTGCATGGACTAGATGCACAACTGTGCTGTCTACTGTCAAAAAAAAAAAAATTGTTTAGAGGTCTAAGGGACAAAAATAAATAAGAGAAAGGGAAGGAAAACAGAGCTGAAGGGTGCTTTTAAAAAGAGCTAAGAAAAGCCCACAGCAGCCCTTTCCCCTTTGCAAATATGTAGAAGCTTATCTGTGCCCTTAAAGAAGTCAGTGATTCTAGTGGAATACTGTTCAGAAAAGCTTACACGTTCCTATTACTGTTCACCTCTCAACGGAGTGGTAAAAAGATGAGAGCGCTGAGTGCAGCACAGCTGGTCCCATAAAGACTGACTGCACCTCATTAAATGCTTGATTCCTTGCACTTTGACCTCAGAGTTCTTCGAGAGTGTTGCATCCATGTGCAGACACGTGTTCATGAGGCAAGGCTGACCCAGGAGGGAATTTATGGGGTAGGAGTGCTTGGGATGAAGAGGAATAACAGCCACATCAGGAGAGGGGGGGAGAAGGTGGTGTGAACCATTTATTATGCACTTTATAGACAGTACTTTCCCATAAACCTTTTCTAATCATCAAAGAGATGGAGAACAAGGTTAGGCAGAGACTTCTCAAATAGAATCCTCCCCATACTAACCAGAAATGAAAAAATTAATGAATTATACTATATTAAAGTTAAGAATTTTTGTTTAACAAAAGACAACTATAAGAAAATGAAAGAAGGTATTTGTAACACATGGGGGAAACAATCTTAATACATATAACCAACAAAGTGTGTGCACTAGAATGTAGTTAAAGAAGAAAACAACCCCAGCTTTCTCTAGATCAATTAAGGAGAAGACCCAGAAAAATGGATAGAAGACTTAAACAGATACATCCCAAAGGAGAATATTTAAATGGCCAGGAAACATATAAGAAAATTTGCTCAATCTCTTTAGTTATCAGAGAAAAATACATTAAGACCCACCATCAGATGCCTTTGTATACTCACCAGAATGGTTAGAATGAAAAGGATGGGAATTCCAAGCGTTTACAAGACTCTTGCGCATTGGTGATAAGATTATAACTTGAAACAACAACTTTAGAAACTCTTTGGCAGTCTTTACTAAAACTGAAGACATACATTCCAATACCCAGCAATTCTACTCCTAAGTATGTTCGGACCTGTGCGTGTGTTCCTCAGGGGTCAAAGTACTGACCTCAAGTGATGGGTCACAAGGAAAACAGAGGTGGTGCACTAAAAATAATGTAACAAATTATGTTTGAACTATGTGCTTAAGGTTTATGTGAAACATTAATGTACTTTGTATTTAGACTTGGACCCATTCTCAAGATATCTTATTATTTCTATGCAAATATTCCTCAAAGACATTCCAACGCTATTTGGGTTGGTCTCAAGGCAGAAGCCACCCAAACATCCATGAACAATAGACAAAATATGATGCTTAGAATGATGGAATCACGTATGATTTTATTTATGTAAAGTTCAAAGACAAGTAAAACCATGGTGTTGAGAATCCGAATGGTGGTCAATTTTGTGTTCAACTTAAAAAGAAGGAAAAGGGGAATGAGCAGAAAAGAGACTCTGGAATTGCAGTCTCTGACCCAATCTGGACCACCAGCATTGCCCTATGGGCTCAAGCCAAGCAGTCATTCTGCTTCAAATTCATTTTCACTAACAGACAAATGGGTGAACCACATGACTGCCTGTCACTGCAATGTCTTCTAGATTAAAAGCTGGAATTCACATCATGCTATACAAATTATAAAGTGCTCCAAAGTCTGTCATCCTTTGCCACATGACAGAACCAGGAGGCAATCTGTGGAGGTCAAGAGGCTCAGGCTGGGTCAGAAACACAGTCTAAAGAAAGAAATTAAAATAAGGTAGCAGAAAGGGTATTTTAATATGAAGTCAAGACCCTGACCTGAAATGAAAGATCATCTCAGTCTCAGATTGGAAAGAAAAACTTTGTTCCAAGAAAAATGGCAAAGAATGATGAGCCCAGAGGCATGTCCTGATAGGTTATTAGATGTCAAAGATAAAGCAAATATTCTTTGGACAGCCTGACAATTGCATCAAATCACAGATAACAGGAAAAGACATCTTCCATGTGCAGATGCCTCTGCAATAGCATTACCTCAGAAGCAGAAGAGAAATGCTGATAAGACACAAGGAAAGGACACGTGACCAGGAATTTTGTACAAGTTGACATCCCTAATTTAAAAATTCACAATCTGAAATGTTCCAAAATCTGAAACTTTTTAAGCTCCAACAGGATAGATAGTAACAGTAGGAAATTTCCACTCCTGACCTCCTGTGCTGGTCACAGTCAAAATACAGGCACACTAAAAATGTCATGTATATGCAAGCTAACAGCAAGATATTATGGAGCATGACTGGAAAAATCTGAAGAAGAATACAGAAACAAACATTTAAAAATTAAATATATAATTTTAGAAGAAAAAAACCAATAAATGGTAACATCACTGAATGAGAGAATTGATGGCTAGAATGGAATTGAACATACATGCTATGTGCCTGTATGAGCATACCATGATGGACTCACTTTTAGGTATATCCATAAAGTACCAATTTAAAATAAACAAATAAATGAATAAATAGAAGGAAGACCAATATAGTAGAGGAAGGGGGATGGAGGAGGGGATGCACAAATATGTGAAAATGAATCCCATTATTATGTATAACTATAATACACTAATAAAAGCATTAAAAATATGAAGACAAAAGGAAGAAGGGAAATACAAATGATGGGTAAAGAAACAGAGAGGACTAAGAGGGAAATAGTAGCATGCATATGTTAATATGCCTGAGAGAGTAGATTTGGAGCAGAAGAAAGACTGGAGAAGACACAGACTGACAGCAAAGATCAGTCAGAATAGAGATCCCCACTTAATAGCGGGAGGCTATCCTCCAAAATGGAGTGGACATCTGTCTCTCACTATGCACACCTTTGAGGGACACCACCCTTTTGACTATGGGATAAAAACTACTGACTTGCTTTAAATTTTTTTTTAACTTAAAGACATTTCATTTTTAAAAGAAATTTTAAATATCACGAAGAATAGAAAACTTGAGTGTTTGCCTGGGAATAAAGAAAGAGACCAACTGTGAGGGGCAGGATGATGGAAATGCTCTGTGTATTGATTAGTTACAAAACTGTGCAATCGTCAAAATTCATAGTGGACATTAGAAAAGGACAATTTTACTGGATGTAAGTTACAATTTTTTTCTCTTTATTTTTAGAGAAAGTGATACTGGAAAGACAGGAGCTAAAATTTTACCTGAGTTTGGAAAATACAGGACTTATGGTATTCTACTGTATACAGTAAAAATAATTATCACGGTATAAAGAAGATGAGAGATACCTCCAGCACGCAAAATGTTTAAAAATATTTTTAGAAACAATATGCTTATACAAAGGTAATATACCTTTATTTGATTTGATAGTTTGACTTGAAAACTGGATCTAGTTGTTTATAAGAACTAACTTCAAATATGTATATCAATTTATCCGACTGATATTGAGAAGCTCTTCAAAATCTATCTGTGAATTTAAAAGTTTAGCAAACTCATCTTTGCTTATACAGCACAGAGCTGCGGCAGATCAGCTGGTAGCACTTGACTGTACAGGCGACTCTTTCTTAGAGGCCTTGAAGTATAGTGTCAAAGGGAGCTGCTGTCCAACTTAGTTTCCCTTTGGCTATTTAATGTGTAGATAATAAAGATGCAGTCTCAACCAGAAAATAGCATAAATAGAAGTCTCTGAAAACAGGAAAGACTGAAGTCCCATGATGTCACGCTTACTTCCAAGCAAAGCAAAGGTACTAAGCCAGGAGAGTCCTAACTAGGATGCTTTTAAAAGCACTGTTTTTGGTTTAAGGTTTGGCATCAACATCATCACATTCATCATTTTCCTCATCTTCCTCCCTCTTCTTGAAGCATTTTCATATATCTACTAGCTTAAACCTTCTTCAGGAATATATCTCCAAGAAGGAATATATCTTGAGAAACTAAAACATCTCTGATTCCACTGTTGTATTTGATAAACCACTGTCAGTGGTTTTCTTTTCCACTGGCACATTTCAAGGTACTGGGAACAGCCTCTGACCAACCAGCTAGCAAAAAACAGAAGTGCTTTGCCCAAGAACCTGCCAGGAAAGGAGTGCTGCCAATAAATACTCAGGAAGCTTGGAGGTGAATACTTCCCCAGTTGAACTTTCACATGAGACTGCAGACTGGGAGCCAACACCCTTTGCAGTCTTGTAAAAATGCTGTGAAGGCCTGGCTAAGACATGCTTGTGTCCTCAAACCACAGAACCTGACAGGTAAGACATGTGTAATGTGTTAAGCCAATATGTTCTGTGGTAACTTGGCAATATGGTAAGAAGCAGTAAAGACTTAACCCAGGTATATATTTTGTTTTCTTTTTAAAAAATATGGAATGCTTCATGAATTTGCATGTCATCCTTGCCCAGGGGCCATGCTATTCTTCTCTGTATAATTCCAATTTTAGTATATGTGGTACTGAAGTAAGCACCAGATACATTTTTTTGATACACTTCCAAACACCAAAGACAAGAGATGATCCTTAAAGTAGCCGGGAAGGGCGGGGGGAATATGGAAGATTAAATATTAAATATATTCAGTCAATTACAGAGAAATCACTGGAACAAGAATATCGATCATAATATCAACATAAGATACAAAATGCAAAGAAAATCCAGAAAGCACAATGGGAGGCAGCAAAAAGAAGCAATCCAAAGAGAAATTATAATACAAAACAAGGTGCAAGACCTAGGATTAGATATCTTACCTAACATTAAATGAGCTAAACTTACCTATCAAAGAATCCCTCAGATCACAAACCAAAACTATTTTCTAGGTAATAATAATTAGGGTTTGGCAGCAACATTATCACATTCATCATTTTCCTCCTCATCTTCTTCCCTCCTTATACTCCTTATACTGTTAACAGTACAGTTCTCAGTGGGGATTTTTGGCTGTAAATATCTATACATAAAATAGCTTAGCATTAAACCTCATGAAACAAAATTTGCTTGAAACAGGAGGAAAAACAACAACAACAAAGAAATTAGCAGAAGAGTTTACCTCATCTTAATTTATCACAAATAAATGGACAAAAATATAAGAATATAAAAGATTTAAATAACATAACAAGTTAGATATTATTGACAGAATTCTAGACCCTGAAAACAAACACACCTTCAATGTCATGGAACGGTCATTAAAACTAGCCTCAAAAAATATGGAAATTAAAACCATAGTACAATGTAATAAAATAGGAACTAAATTTTAGAAGTACTAGGGAATAAATAACCTTTCCACCTGAAAATCTTAAAACTCTTCCTTAAAACTCTTCCCTTTGTGGTCAAAGGGAAAAATCACAATCCAAACTGCAAATAATGAAGAAAATAATGAAAATGAAAACATTACATATCAAGATGCACACAGTACTTGGAATAATATTCAGAATCTCAAACATATGTGTTAACCCACAGGGAGAAAAATTAGTGTTCATTTCAAGAAGTTTTAAGAAGTTTGAAAAGGAAGGAGGATTGCAAGTTCAAGACCTGTCTCAGAAACTTAGGGAGAACTATCTCAAACTAAAAAAATAAAAAGGGCTGGGGATATGATTCAGTGGTAATGCACCCCTGAGTTCAATCCCTAGTACCACAACAAAACAAAACAAATACTGCAAGAAGTCATGATGAGACTTAGATATATTTCACTTCCTACACACAGGTTACACAAAAGAACATTTAAAACTCATGTTTTAGCTAAAGGTATAATTTCTTTAATATAAAAAATTCTAACAAATCATTTTAAAAAGATCAATAATCCAATACAGATAACCTAAAATAAAAAATGATTTAAGAAGACGGTTTACAGGCAGGACATGGTGGTACATGCCTGTAATCCCAACTATTCAGGAGGTTGAGGCCCAAAGGACCTCAAGTTTGAGGACAGCTTCTGCAACTTAGCGAGGCCTTGTTTCCAAGAAGGAAGGAAAAAAAAAGCTGGGAATACATTCAGTGGCACAGTGCCCCTAAGGTTGAACCCCCAGTATGGTGGTTGGGGGTGGGGAAGATAGTTTACAGAAAAGAATAAACTGGCTCATCAATACTTGAAAAAATGTTCAAACTCTAATGAAAGAAATGCAGTTCCACCTGCACTAGACTCATTCCTTAAATGCTTTGTCTGTCAAAGATCAGAAACACTGGGTGAAGCGCAGGGAAGCAGGTACTTTCCTATGTTGCTTATGGAAATGTGAATGGAGACCAACTGGGCAAAAATCTCTCAATGACTGATAAATACATGTGATTTCATGTAAAGTTCAGAGACAGGTAATACTAACCTGTGGGTCCAGAAAGTAAAATGGTGGTTATTGCTATGGTGAGGGAATAGAAGCGGGTAATAGGGACGCTTCTAGGACGCCATGATGCTTACTTCCTGATGTACAGGTCATAATTCTGGGCTCAGATTGTGAAAAATGAATGTAACCGTATACATAGGATTTTGCACACCTTTCTACGTGTTTCATCTTGTGTTATGGGGGACCACAATTACAAAATTTACATATGAGCAAACATGATCTTTTATCCACATCTAAGCATTTATCCTATAAATGGTTCTCAGTCTGTGGAGAGGTTTGCCTCCAAAAGTCATAAGAATGATAATACCTTAGTTAGCAAAGTGGTTGAAGTTGATGTCACCAGTCATAAGACATATTAACCTTACCACCTCAGTTGTATTCATCCCAGTAATACATAACTTCAACCTAGTTATAAAAAACATCAGACAAACCCAAATGACAAAACTCTCCAATGGTATCAAGGTCACGAAAGACGAGGAAAGAATGAGGAATTGTCATAGAATGAAGAGACAATACTGACCAAATGCAAAAGGGGCTCCTGGTTTGTAATGTGGTACAGAAAAAGGACACGAATGGGAAAACTGGTGAAATCCAAATGCTTAGTTCATTGTAAGGATTTTAAAAATCTTTAAATTTTTAAACTGATATATAAATTGTACACAATTATGGGGCACCGTGTGCTGTTTCAATCATGTATACCTTCTGTGATGTGAAATCGGGTTAAGTGTATCTATGTCCTCAAACATTTATAATTTCTTTGTAAATTTCTTGGTCTTAATGGTTCTATGATGTTATGGTTTGGATGTAAGGTGTCCCCCAAAAGCTCATGTGTGAGATAATGCACGAAGGTTCAGAGGAGAAATTAATCGATTAGAGTCTTAACCCAATCAGTGATTTAATCCCCTGACAGGGATTAACTGACTGGTAACTGAAGTAGTGGGGTGTGGCTGGAGGAGGTGGGAATTAGGACGAGGCTTTGGAGTATGTATTTGTACCTGGAGAGTGGAGTCTCTCTGCTTCCTGATCACCCCATGATGCGAGCTGCTTCCCTCCGCCACACTCTCTGCCATGATGTTCAGCCTCATCTCCGGCCCTGAGAAATGGAGTCAGCCTTCTATGCACTACGACCTCTAAAACTGTGAGCCCTCAAATAAATCTTTCCTCCTCTACAATTGTGCTGGTTGGGTCTTTAAGTCATAACAGTGAGAAAGCTGACTAAAATATATGATTAAAGAAGATGTTAACAAAAGGAGAAGTTTGGTGTGTGGTATGTATTATTTTTGTGCCTCTTCTTTGAAAGCAAAAATTATCTCACAATAAAGTTAAAATCTATCACAATCTACAGTTAGAAAAAAAGTTAAAACGGGGGGGCAACTATATTTTTACTAGTATTGACCAATTCCAAGATGCACTGTTAAGAGAAAAGAAGGCAAGATTTCACAAAAATATGGTGAGGCATGCTAGCGTTTATAGGGAAAAGGAAATGTATAAATGGTTGTATTTTGAATTTTTGCCTTATGTATATATTGCTTACTCATAAAAAAAATAACATAATTCCAAAACATTCACAATGATAACCGAATGTCTATAGTAGAAGTGGTCTCTGCTATAGTTTGGATCATAAATATCCCTCAAAGATTCATGTGTTAAAGTCTTGGTCCCGGCTCGGTGCTTTTGGGTCCTTCCTGGTGAAAACTGTGAGAGATGGGGACTAGTGGGAGGTCTTCCAGTCATTAGAGGTTTGCCTTTGAGGGGGCCAGAGGATTCTAGCTTGTTCCTCTTTCTCATTCTGCTTCATAGCTGCCATGAGATAACGAGATCTGCCTTATCACTTGCTCCCCACCATGATGAGCTGTCTTGTCACAGGCCCAAAAGCAATAGAGCCCAATGACCCTGGACTGAAACCTCTGAAACCATGAGCCAAATTAAAACTTCTCTTATTATAAGTTGATTATCTCAGGTATTTTGTTACAGTAACATATAGCTGACTGACATAGACTTTGTGTAATTATTTAGTGCCCACAAGCTGTTTACTAAGTTCTTATTAGATGAATTAGAAAATGTCAATGACTTTTCCAGAACAAATTCTTTCATTGTATCCTCAATACCACTACTTCTTTAAGTTCTCTTCCTCTTTCATCTGGATGACTGCAATCACTTTTCACAGGTCTTCTTGATTATAATCTCTCTCATACTCAACACACAGCTTGCAAATCTCAAACACAGACATCCAGTAAACCATCCTTCACTCTCTTCAGGACCCAGGGAAAACTCCTACTCCTGTCACAGGCCAGCCCAGATTCTCACTTGAACTCCTGTCCCTCTTCTTTCCTTGATACCTCCATGCATGCTTGTACTAAATGCACCAGAAAGCAATCTGCATCTTTGCAGAGGCAGCTGTTTTTATCTCAAGGGCTTTATCCTGTCCCTTCTGCAGGCTGTATAATGCTATATTGGAGATACAGGGCAGACAGTGAGCACGGCCTTCTGTCTGGGAGCTCAGTCCAGGACTAAATAAGTGGTCTCCACAGAGTCATATTCCTCTGCATTCTTCAAGGTCAAATCCAGGTGTTCATCTCTTGTGAAGGAAGTCTTTCCTCCATCCCCACCAGGAAGAGTCCCTCAGGGCTCTAACAGCACATTGACTTCACTGGACCTGCCAAGGGACACTTCCATATGTCTTACTTGCTGCACCCCTGGACACTGTCTCATCTCATTAGCTGGCACACAGCTGCAGCAGCAGCACATTTACATGCTGAATGAATGAACACGCAAACAATGAATGAATGCATTTACAAGTAATAATACAATAATACTGGGTTTCAGCAAGGTCAGACAAAAGTGGACACAGGCTTAGCATGTACTAAGTCCAGGCATTCATTATATAAGTGCCTTCTCGGGATTATCTCATGACCACTCAAACCACTCTTGTGAGCTAGACACTCACTGTTCCCATTTTACAGATGAGAAAATGGAGATACATGACTGATCTAAGATGTGGATCTGGGACTGTCCTGACCCACAAGTTATTCTGCCTCTCCCTCAGTCCCCAATTTCCTTTTCCTGCTTTCTCCACCTGTGATCTTGCATTCTCTGTATCAGCCAGAGGGAGTGCTCAGCATCTTGTCTTATTTGCAGTAGAACAGAATGCTTCCTGACCAGCTCTAGGCTGTTCCCTCTGCCTGCAAGGTCCTACAGTTTGAAGATCTCTGATCTAAAAACTCTTGGAGTCAAGAGTTTAGATTTTGGAGTTTTTCAGATTTTGGAATATTTGCATAGACTTTACTAGAGAGCATCCTTAATTCAGAAGTCCAAATCCAAAATCTGAAACTTCTTGAGCATTAAGAGGGATCAAGGATTTGTGATGCTTTATGTGGAAACTCCACTGGAAAGTGTAAGCCTTGGCTTTGATGAAATGTGGCACCTGAGGCTGGAAACATCAAGGGGAAGCTGCTTCAGTCAAATAACCATTGTGTCGGGGGCGGGTCCCAGATTCCTCCCAATTCTCACTGCCCATGACAGTTCTTGAACTGCAACAGAAAACCCCTAGTCCTGCAAACCACAAGAAAAATGAAACAGCTCTCTGGCTTAACAAGTGTCACCTCACAAGCTACCTTTATGGTCTGGTGAAAGGCACATCCCGTCTGTCTGCCACACAATTCTTCAAAGTGCTGTGTGATAACAAAGCCAGCACCCAGCTTCCGCCCCTGGAGTACTATGTAAACACGAGAAGGTCTGAGTTTCTCACAATGACCTCCTGGATCATGCATGCAAGTCTTTACCATTTTTATTCAACTGGGGGTAACACTCTCTAGGACTGTGAAGGGGACTGATGTCTCTCTCTCTCCTTCTCACTGGGTACCCACTAGGAATTGAGAGAGCAGCTCTAATTCAAAGTGAGCCCCAAGGGGATGGTTATGTAAACTGCCTCAAAAATGTGTTGCTGATAACACAAGCCAAAGGGAGATAAAATAAAACTCCACTGGCTGGCTGCATGAAAAAGTGACTATTCCAAATTTTCCACAAATACTACTGCAGTTTGAAGTCTTCCCCCAGGCCCGCAAGCCAGGACTGCTTCTGGAAGGTTTCCTGCATCCCATGGCTACTTTTCCATGTTCCTGAGGGTAGCAGAGACCCTTACCTGGCTGAGGCTGGGTAATGCTCCATAAGGGTAGGCCCCAGGCACCCGGCCACTCAGCTGGCCTGGGGTCAAGAACTGAAAGATAACACACAACCTGCATTGTCTGGAGAGTCTCGGAGAAGGCAGTCTACTGTAAACTTTCAAACACTTCTGGAAAATTAGGGCTATCTGCTGCCAAAGTCCAACAGCTTCAAGAGGCTGCAGATGCTGGGCAGGAAGCTGAGACCCACACAGGCAAAAGAGCTTTCAGCTGGGCGTCCAGCATCACGACATATGACCATGCAAGCCCTGTCTGAGTAGGGCAGGGCCAGGCCAGGCAGGCTCCCAGACCTTGCCAGCCTCCCACTCTGGCCAGGTCCACTGGCAATGAAGGGATAGATTTTATTTAAATCAGCAGTTTCCAAACCAGGCTGACAGTAAGAATCCTAGGGGGAGGCTATATAAAAATACAAATTTCTAAAACCCATGTCCCCTAGAGATTTTAGAGGGATACAGTAACTTCCAATAGGATTTGGAGTGGGACACAGTAACATCCAACAGTCTCTGGAGGAGGCTCTAATGACCCATTAAGTTTAGAACTGACTGATATCAGAAAAGAGTCCTGCTTCCAGGTAGCGTTATGACAACTTGAGCTTCTTGGATGCTACAAGAAGCTCTGGATCCATCAAGATGCTCAAGCAGTTCTCTGCAGGACAGAAAGAGGCTTTCCAGCCCTGGGACTGGGGATTTTCCAAGAGAGATACTGAGTGCTGGAGAGCAATCCCTGGGGGTTACAGACTTCCAGGGCACCAGGAGGAATGGAGAGGACAGCACAGGAAGACATAGAAAAGGAGAATCAGCCAATATAATGGTCAGCTAAACCAGGTCCCCTCCTTTCCCACTGACTCCAGGAAACAAGATTGCAGAAAAATGACAGAAGCAACACCGAGTGTGTGCTCCGTGCCAATTGCTCTAGTTCATCTGTTACTCATCTCTCATTACAACCCTATAATGTGTCCAAAGGATCTATTCTCCCATTTTGCAGATTAGAAGATTGAGGCATAAAGACTGTATAGTGTGTTCAAAGAAGTGGAGGTAGGAAGGCAGCCTGGGCAGCCTGACTAGAGAGCCCTTCTTCTTTCCCACTGTGCTACAGATTGCACCTCCATGCTGTACCAATGGGAAAGAACAACATTCCATGGGAAAGTCAGGTAGAAAAGAACACTGAACCCCTCTAATGCCTGTGTCCACTCCAGACACTCACTTCCCTCCAATTAGCTCACAACTTCTGCGATTAACAATGTTCTGAGAAAAACAGTGTAACATGCACATTGCGGTCCCTTGCGAATGCCCTGGAACAAAAATCACATCTGCACTCATGGTAACCACAGCTAGTGGAATCCCCTCTGAGCACTACCTTTCTTTGTACAGTGGCAGCCACGCCTAGGCTTCAGAGCAATGATAGAGTATGTTGCACAGAACACAGATGAGGGGTGAGTGGTCATTCCATAGTACCTTTCAACCTCAGATCCCCAGGTTTTGGAGTGCTGGTAATAGCAGCAGGAGAAATCCCCCTGCCATGTGGGGCAGCGATAGTGGTCATGGTCAGGACACTGCCCTAACTGCCGCCTCCTTTGCTTTGTCTCCAGTTGTATACTCACTCTTCCTTTCAGTCGATAATGCCTAAATTTGGTCTTCCCACCCTTTTTCACCTGGCAGAATATCTAAGCTTTAAAGTCTTGTTAAAGAGTAACTTTGCTTTGCAGTGATGGAGGACAGGAGGAACTTGTAATCATAAAAGAGATTGATTGAACTAATTGCATAAAGTTCATTTCCCCTTTCTAATAAATATTTACCATCCAGTGTTTATATCTTTTATGTTTGGACTTTCTTGAAATACTTTCTTGAATTAAAAACATCACATTACCATTGGCTAAAAGAGGAGACGGTTGCATTTGCCAATAACTTCTACAACAAATGCCAGCTATTGAGGCCAATTTTTTTGTAGTTCATATTTCCATAGACAGCTTTGAGCCTTGTAATACCAGCATTCCGCCGACTGACATGAAAGATTCAATGGTAATGATGATGCTGCAGGAGCCTCCAGAGGTCTAAAAATTAAAATGGACTGCATTTTAATTATTTTTTTGGTTCTATTGTATGCAGATGCTTAAGAATGCAGAAAACCTGGCTACTATTTGAAACCTGGGTGGCTCCCAAAGCAACTGTAGCAATGTTTCTCACATCATTTACCCTATTCCTTTGAGTGAGGAAATGGTTCTTAATTCATGGGTCTTAAAACAGCTAGGAACCATGAGCACCCAGAGAAGGGTATACACAGAAGTCACAAGGAAGTGCTGCATTTGAAATTCTACCCAAAGAAGAGCAAAAGCTGAGTCAGGGCATCCCGTGTTTCCTGCTATGGGCAGACACCAGCCTGCCACTCTCCAACACCAAGTCTCTGGTCTTTGTGGGTCCTGAGCATCTAGTAGTGCTGAGAAAGCCCCTCCTAGACTATGTTTGCCAATGCATAGTTATTACATAAAATTACCAGGAAAATAATTAAGTTGAAATATCATTTTCAAAATATAGATTTCCTAAAGTGCAATACTGTAATATAGGTTTGTCAACACATTGTCTATAATATAGAGGGGACAGCGTAACCAGTGTAATGCCGAAGGAGTGGGGAGTATACGATAGTTTGTGATGTCAGCCACAACTGTAATACATATGAGGATGTCTGTCATTCCTAATCACATGACTGTCCTGGGTCCTGCGGAGACTGCTGGGGTTTATTGCCAACCTTTCATAATGAAGGGAAATACTAACTTCACTTAGAAGTGGAAGAAAAATAAAGGTGCGATTGCTGTCCTAGCCCAGTTCGCAAATCCTTTGAAACTATCCAAAGGGCCCTGGTTTGGCACTCCTGCTTCAGTGTGGTCACGGGGATGCGTGGATGAGAGACGTGCTCCCTGAGAGGAGGGAGGCCTCTGCTCTCTACTTCCTGTCTGGAATGGGCTGGGCTCATCTTTTGGCAGATAAGCTTTTGTTTCCCATAAGAGACAGCAGTGAAATGAAAACGGCCCACTACTAGTCAGGGTAGTTAGTATTGTTCTGAAAATGTAATCTATCAAGTTTCTTTTTCTTCTTGTTTTTATGTTCTGTATTCCAGAAAAGAAAATGTTCAACTCCTCAATACCGGTGTGTCTCACAGTTTTATTCCCTGGGCAGTGTCCAATCTCCACTATATTTCATTATTATTTTCTTTTCTGTAACCGGCTTAAAGTTCCAGACATTTTTAAGACAAAAGATACACAGACACAGACAGACACACAGACAGTTGCCTCATTAATGCTTAGGTCCTTTTCCAAACTTTCCCTAATTGCTCTATACAGAGACCCCAGCCCAAGGTTCTGGCCAGTGAAGCTCCCATCAATACAGTCTTTAGGGGAGCCCCAGGCTTGGGAGCATGGATAATGTTCTCGATTTCCAAACATAAGTATAGTTTTTAAGAAAAGAGATTGCTCCATATTTTTGGAGTTGTAATTTCTTCACAATATCCTCTCCCCTTAAACTGCTGGCTGTGTGTTTTTCTTCCTTTTTACAACATCTAGTACATAACGTTTTTTGTTTCCCTATAATAAAAGGGGACCAAAAGTGGTTTAGTGATTTTTCTTTTTTTTTTTTCAGTGTTAGGGATTGAACCATGGCCTCATGCATGCTAGGCAAGCACTCAATCACTGAGCTATATCCACAGCTCTGGTTTGGAGAATATTGTTCAGAATTTTGTATCACAGTTTTTTCTGAAGTAACTGGACATGATTTGAGATGTTATGAAGTCACTTGTGTGATTCTGTCGTGAAGACTGGACAATTGGTGCTTTCCACCTGGGGACACAGGATGTTCATGGGGCTTCAAGAAGACTCACATCTAAATAGAACATGTCAAGAATCCTAATGCACTACTCTCTCAGTGGAATGGAGCACAAATGACTATACATTTATAATCCTTCTTTAAATAATCTACTTCTAATGTCCTTAATCACAGGGATAAGCAATATATGACTGCATACATTTTATTTCCCTTGTTATCTTAAAAGCTATGACTCTCTGCTGCATCATTTACTGTTTGTTCTACACTTGATATTACACATCTTTAACTGATCACAATCTGTCTTTATCTGATATTATAGTGGTCCCCTTTATCCTTGGGAGATACATTCTAAGACCCTCATCGCCCAGGGATACAATCAAACCCTATATACACACTGTGTTTTTTCCTAATCATGCCTATTTATAATAAAGTTTAATTTATAATTTAGTATAGTAAGAGATTAACAGCAATTACTACTGATAAAATAATTATGACAATGTGCTCTATAAGTTATTTTAAGTTTATTCACTATTTCTGGATAAGGAGGGACTGCTGTTATTACACCTCACATATAGTATAAGAGTCAATATCATATTTTTAATTTCTCCCTTTCTGGCCTTTATGAATGCCATACATTTTACTTTTATATGTGTCATAACCCTAAAGTACTAAATTAGTTCCCTATGGCAAATTTGAACTGGTTTCCTACTGCTGTTACAACAAATTACTACAAATTTAATAGCTCAAAACAACATAAATTTTCTTACAGTTCTAGAGGTCAGAAGACCAAAATCACTCCCATGGGGCTAAAGTCAACTGGCAGCAGGGTTGATTCCTTCCGAAGACTTTTTCCAGCTTCTCGAGGCCATCTGCATTCCTTGATTTGTGGCTCCTTCCTTGCATCACTCCAAACTCTTGCTTCTATCATGATATCTCCTCTCTCCTTTTGATTTGATCTCATGTCTCCCTCTTTTGAAGGACCCATGCAAACACAATGGGCCCATAATATCATCCAAGACAATTTTCCCATCCCAAGATAATCAATTTAATCATACCTGCAAATCCCTTTTGCTATATAAAATAACATTCATACATTCTGGGGATTCGGACATGGAGAGCTACTACAAGTACAATTATTTATTTTAAAACAGCTGTTTAAATGTTCAATAATTTTTAAAAGACATTCAAGTATACTTCAATACGTCATATATTTACCCATGTAGTTACTACTTGCAGTGTGTTTCATTCCTTTGTGTAGATATATATTTTCATCTAGTATTATTTTCTGTTGAAAGATTTATTTTATTTTAATGTTTCTTATAGTGTATAAGCCTGTTCATGATGATTTTTTTCCAGCTTTTCTATAACAGGAAAAAATTGCATTTAACAATTTTTTGAAAGATATTTTTGCTGGGTATAGAATTATAGGCCACACACTATCTAATGCCTATGTGAGCTCCTCAGAGTGTTCCTCTAACCCTTTCAGATGGCTCTTTGCCTGCCCTGGGGTAGTTTTTCCACACACCAGCACTGACCAGTAAGTGGCATATTCCGAGGGGACCCTCTGCACATCTCTGGGGGTCTCTCTTTGGGCAGCTCTTTCTTTAGTACTCTGTCTTAGGAACCCTAGTTGCCTCAGTTCCCTGTAAAAGCAGCTCCATTTCCTCTACTAGGAAGACTGTGGCTTCCTTTCAGTTCTCCTGTGCTGCAGCCTGGAAGCTCTTCAGGCAGTTAGCAAGAATAATCCTAGGGCTCCCCTCAAAGGTTAACAGGCTTCTGTTGTTTTATGTAAAGTGTCTTAAGAAATCACTCATTTTTTGATTGATTGATCAATCATTTGAATTCAGACAGGAGAGTAAATCTGGCCCCTGTCATTCCATCTTGGCCAGAAGAAGAAGTTGGGGTGAGAAACTTAAAGGCATATTTGAGACCATGTCATTTCATAACGTGATATCCATTTCAATCCTCAAGGAAAAGAAAGGGCAATAATGACTACAAAAATCACTTATGGCACTGAATTAAAAGAACTGATTGGTTCTGGTGTCTCTGGCTACATGAGGAGGAATGAAGAGTTAAGACGATGCTTCATTTTTCATAGCACCCAGGAATTCAATATAGAAAAACGTGGATCCTATAAATGAACAGATAGATTAGTTCTGTCTCCCACAGGTGGGAACTGGCATTGTCCAGGAAGAAAATAACAACACAGCTATCAGCTCACCATATTGGGCACTAACTTTATGACAGAACCATTTCTCTACACTTTACATGTCTTAACTGACCAGAAGCCTGATATTTTACTAGTGAGGACACCAAGGCACAGAGAAAGAGAAACAATCACTAGGAACCAGCCTGCACTCACTCCCTACCAGACTCACTGCCCTTCCTTGAATGGTTCTTGTCCTGGGAGGGAGCCATGGGAGTGGTCTGCATGGACCCTTGCAAGACGTCTGGCAGATTCACCCTTTATGGTAGTGAACCAGATGGAGAACCGTGCAATCAGGTTTAGAGAGTAATATATCTCATGGGGAGATCTCTAAGGATCTTTTTCTCAACTCTGCGCCTGTCCACAGATTCATCAGCAGGTGAGTGAAGCCACACAAGCAGGACTGTACAAACGTTCAGTTAGGGTCATGGCCGGATCCCAGAGCGACACATACTTATTGAGTGCCTACTGTGTGCCAGGCACTGCTCGTGGCAGTCGAAAATTACTGGTGAGCAAAAGTTAAGATTACTGCCCTTGAAAGATTTTTGATCTAGAAGAGGGGAATTACCAGTCATAATAAGTAAGTGCACTACGCAGCATGTTAAAAAAATAAGTATCTGGAAGCAGTGCTTTCCCTTAAGGGGTCAGTTGGAAGTCGGTGCTGCAAGGGTGGGTAGAGGAGGGCTACTGATCATAGTGTCAAGCAGGGTAGTCGGGATAGGTCGCATTGAGAAGGTTACATTCAAAAACAACAACTACAAAAAATCTCTCCTCAAAAAAGATGAGGAATGATTCATGTAGATAACTAAGAGAGGAGCTGCCAGGCAGAGGAAGGGGCTGCATACAGTGGGGCATGACCCCGCTGGGAGCTGCAGGAAGGCAGCAGGATAGCTGCAACAGAGCAGGTGAAGAGGAACACAGAAACGACATGGTAGGGGGCAACGCGGCGATCTTGTTCCAGAAAGCAGGGAGGGATGGCAATAGAAGACGTCTGTGATCCTGCCACACTGAACTCATTCTGGAGCACATACTTCTATAGGCACAGAGGGAGCAGTCTGACCACATTGTGATCCCTGGAATCCAAACCTGTGCTGGTATCTTGGTCTGGATCTGACTTAGAGGACCAGCCCAGACCCAGGGCAGTGTGTCCCAAATCTCTGACCTTCCACGGTAGTGCAAAAGCATTAGTGAGACATGTTCTCCAGCATGAGCAGTAGCTGCCACCTCACTGTCAGAGTCCTTGCAAGTGGAACAATGACTAGTGACTAGCAGACGCTGGCAGCCACCATGGTGACTCCACTACTTCACTCTCCCCACCCCCCGCACATAATGACTCCTGCTATTGGGGCAGAAAACACTATTTTATTTGATTACTGGTGCAACACTCAAGGTAAAAGCAAGTAAGAAAACATGAGGTGCAGTTCCTGGGGAGCTGTGGGATTAAAAGTTCAATTTCATGGCATCTTACAAATGGGAAGATCGCATTACAAATTTATTTGCATTTTGAGTCTCTAGGGGATAAGGAGCTACAAAGCTGACCTAACCATTCATTATTTGTTGACCTCTAATTGTCCTCTTTAAATGAAAAGATGTTAATGAAGGAAAATAAAATATCATGTAGCCTTCTCTCTCTTGGGGTCTTTGAAGACAGATTCCCTTCTCTCCCTCAGTAATAGACACACTGGGCTTTCCTTCCTGACCATCCTCTTACATCCCTAAGTGCCTAAGTGTTGCAGTTAGGGTACTGTACAACAGTGCAAGGGCAGAGTCTAGCCTGGGAGATTGCTGGTGCCCAATATGTGTCTCCCTTCCTCAACCCCAACTTCCTGCAATCACCTGGCTCCTAGTGGGAAAAATGGCTCAGCTTGCAGGGAAGGTGGTCTTTGTCCAGATCCACCCATTCAATCTTACACCCTGGAAGGCCAGCTCCTCTGACCTGCCTCCTCTCAGCAGCGCTGGGTAGGACTCCCTACTGGGCACTCTGAATCCACTGGGAACCTCCCCTTCTCAACCCTAGGGAGGGCCCTTCTGTCTTCCCTAAATGCTCAGTGTCTTTGGGAGGGTTCTAGACGTATATCCTCATGTTGGTCTTGTACTGAGCTTAACACCATCAAAGGCCCCCCTGAAAACTGCTCTCTTGATATTTGTATCATCGATTCACTTTGGAGACTGAAAATGAAGTGTAAGCAAACTGAATGCTCTTGGCAGACACATACATATAGAAACGAGAGCTTTAATGGTCAAGCTGTGCAGAGGCTGATGAGGAGCATTAGACATGGAAGGCTGCTGGGGCAGTCAGAATCCTGGCACTGATCACACTGCCCAGGGGACCAGCAGAGGAGGATTTAGAACAACACTGTGGATAAGTGTCCTTGGGAAAAACAGCTGGCAGTCGGTACCAGCTGGGTGTTGAGGTGCTGCTGTTCTCATACCCCAAACAGTGCCATACCCCACCTGCAGGATGTCACCCCAACTCTTAGATAGGAAGTCCTCAAGAGGTAGCATGAACTCCCTGTGAGTCGAGGCTTGCCAGGATCCGAGGCCTCCTTCTGTAGGCAGCCCTTGTGGACCTGTCTTCCTTGGTTTGGGTTCTGTTGTAAGTTCCTGGTCAGCCCTCCACAGATCCTTCCTGGGACTAGATGCTATCCTGAGCCCTGTGCTTAGCTCTCTCTTGGGCTGCCTGCCCCTGGGTGGCTCCTGAGCCCCACAAATCTCTAAATACTTTCCTTTATTCTGTCATTCTTCTGCCCCAGGGTGGGGCAGGCTGTGCTCCCTAGCTGAGTTCCACTGGAATGCAGGCTTCTCTGGCCATTCTGGACCTCCTGTGGCTGTTACACAGATGGCCATGGGCATGGTACCTATCCTGCCCCAGGTCCCAGCATGTTTCTCTTGGTACTCTCCATCTGCAGAATGAGCCAAGCCATGGGCCTCCCTCTTTGCTGCACAGTGAAAAAGTGTGTGCTCTGGGTGCGAATGCACTTGGATTCAAATCCTTGTTTTCCTACCTACTAACCAAGACACTGTGAATGGCCACTTACTTAGTCTGATTTGCTCTTATCATCTGTAATGTGGAGATAGAATCTAGGGAGTTATGGTGAGAACTAATTGGGAGCATGGAGATTAGACACTTTGGGACCAGACACATAGACGCTGCTCCATAAATGCTATTTAATAGGGTTATTATCACTATTATATAACTGATTTATTACATTTGAAATTTTCTCCATCTGACATTCTCCAACATTTAACAGTTTTTAGTCCTCTTCCTTATCTTTGCAAAGTTTGAAATCAGATGATGTCAGATCACTTCCAAGAAGTATGGGTCACTCTTCTTTCTCTAGCATTCAAAATTTTTCATGCTAAAATACTAGGCTTCTCTTTTTCAGTAGAAAGCCTGAAGCATCCTCCTTCAAAACTGCCTTGTATGCAGGGACCTGAAACACAAGTGTGGGCATGCATGCATGTGTGGCTATCTACGCTACATATGTGCAAATGCCTCTGAATGTGTGTTATGTACACATACATGCACATGTTAAGTGTGAATACCTATATCAGTGGCCCTTCCTGAGCCAGCTTTCCCCTGGATGCTTACCTCCATGTTTTTGCAGAAGGTGGCATTGGTGCCGAACAGGATCTGGCACTGCTCATTGGCGCTGTAGTGCATGCCTGGCAGCTTGTGAGGGAGGCGCACTGCATGCTGGCTCCTGGGGTCTGTGACCAGCAAACAGGTACTGACTTTGGACCTGAAACAGCCAAGAGGTAAGCTGACTTGCAAATGTACTGTTCAGGTTTTTGTTTTGATTTTTTGGTCTTTAAGAATGATGCACCTTCGAGCTGCAGTTGTGGCTCAGTGATAGAGTACTCGCCTAGCATGCATGAGGCACTGGGTTCGATCCTCAGCACCACATAAAAATAAAATGAGGATACTGTGTCCACCTAAAACTAAAATAAATAAATAAATATTAAAAAAAGAATGATGCACCTTCAAGTGATTTATGGGAGAAGGACCCAGCACTGGACATGTGGATTGTGCTGTGTTTGCTTTTTGTTCCCACATGACTGCATGTGGATTATTAAGAAACCGGCCACTCAGGAGGGGCCCAGGAGCAACACCCTTGAAGCAAAGGGTCTTTAATGGGGAGTTTGACAAAAAATGTTTTCGAAATAAATGACCATGATATTTTCTTAGAATATGGTTTTTGGACAAAAGTTACTATGAATAAAGAACAAGTATAATTTAAATAAAATCAAAGTGCTTATTTCCAACTTCACAAATTCTCTTTCAAAGATTTGTGGGGACAAGGCAGCTGTCTCACCTGACTACACCTGCTGCTGCCACCAAAGGCTGGCCAGTGGTACATTCTATGGAGGACTTCAGGATTTCAATCAGAACAGAAATGCTTACTTACAATGAGAGGTATATTTCCAAAAAGGAAGCTTGATTAGAGGGTCAAAAATACTTTAATGCTTCCCCCCCTCCATTCCTAAAGCAAGGCAGATGGTATTAAAAGGAAAACCCAGTAACTTGCCAAAATTCTTGAAAATTGCATGCATGCCAGTACACATAGCTGAGGCTGGCCCATCTTCTCCAGACTAAGACATTACTTGTCACCAGTGGGGTCAGCACTGTGTATGTGAGCAAATGAAAACACACTCTCTGGTTGTACCAACTCTGTTGGGTACAACAAATAACATCACATAGCTATAACATTTTACTAAAATTCTATGATAACACACACTCAGGGGAAGTAGACCATATTAAAACCAATGGGTTCATTTTTTAGCCTGTTTACCACTTAAGCAATTTCCCCATCAACAGGAAACATGAGAGAAGACCCAGACGATGCCTTTGCCACTTTACCCCAGATCGCCTGAGTACTTTAATACCTTGGACTGTAAAGCTGCATATGTAGGTTAGATTCACTGACTCACCTCTGTTCTACAGATTAACATGACTAAGTAGAGAAGTACTCAGGGCACACAGATCAATGCTATAAGCCAGCCTTGAGGGAGGGAGAGAGGGAGGTTGTATGTATGTGTGTATGTGCTGCAGTACTGGGGATTGAACCCAGGACCTCATGCATGCCAGATAAGTACACCACCACTGAGCTACACTCCCGTTCCAAGCCCCAAGGTTTCAACACTCTATGGCCAGAACAGTTTGTGTGTACACTCAGTTTGACAAGGATCTGAAACTAGATGAGCAATTCTTCCACAGAAAATGTAAAAATGGAATGATGTAGACATCTTGTAGGAAGAAAGTAGCATTGAGATAAACACATCCTGTCTCCACATGAGCAGGTGGTGAGCAAACCCACCCTGCAGCAAATTCACTCCCTACCAAGGGAGGCAGCCTCAGCACCCAGGGAGTGTTCAACACCGCATACAGTTCCCAAGGAGCACCTCTCAGGTGGTGTCCACTCATGGTCACAGGACTGCAAAGAAATGAAGTGGATTTTTAAGCCAGGGTCTCTATGTTGATATTGCCATCATTGAATAATTATTTAATGGTCACCTGCTGGGTGTCCAATGTCATATCAGATGCACACTTGGGAGGAAGCATTTGCCTGTTATAGGATATTGCACTGACCACCTCTTCAGGCTGAAAGGACTCTAATCATTTTGCATTTTGGGAGAATTTTCTATTGTACTAATGCTACAGAATGATTCAAGGGCTTACTTGAGGAAGTTTTCAAGGTCATCTCGACTGCAGGAGGACCAAGAGAGGTCACTGGGGTTCCGGCCTTTTACCCACTCGCCCGACATGATGTGGGACCGGCCAGCACAGGATGAGTGGTCATCGTCATGGTTCATCCCCAAGCTGTCCAAAGAGAAGGAGGAGGAGAGAGGAACACTATGTTACAGGTGTCTCATTTCCAGGTCCAGGTTCAAGCACACTAAGTACACTTAAGTCTAAATACAAGTGATATAGGGTGATAGCTGCTTTCACAGAGATCACAGTGGGAGTTTACAGAGAAATAAAGTGGTGATTAGCTCACAAAGTGAAAGAAAACTGATTGAACAAAGAGACAATATAAATAAATGAAAATCTTTAAATGAAGTGTGATAATTAACTGACATTATAGCTCTTAAACTCTCAACTCCTTTTTTATAATATTTATTTTTTAGTTGTAGTTGAAAACAATACCTTTATTTCACTTATTTATTTTTGTGTGGTGCTGAGGATCGAACCCAGGGTTTTGCACGTATGAGGCGAGCGCTCTACTGCTGAGCCACAAGCCCAGCCCTAAACTCTCAACTTCTGACCATCAGACTTCCTTACTCTAAATATTCCATTAGAGGTTCAAGTGTTTGGTATTTCTTGGAGATGAGTCACAGTGCTAAGGGCCAGTGGGAATCACCCAAGACACTCAGTTATCAAATGTCATGGGTTTGAGTTTTCAAGTTCATAAATAACTGTGGCTTTTTGGTTTTTCATATCTCTATACCTGGGTCCACCAAGATCAATCCCGTCACCTTCCCTGCCCATCTGGACCGGAAAGACAGCAGAATGCGTGACTAGGCATGGATAGTGGGCCACAGGCTGTAATCTGAACGATGAGTCACCAGAGTTCATATACGTCCCATCACTGCGAGGGGCTGAGATGCAGTTTACTGCACCAGAGAGCACAGTTTGCTGACTCTTGATGCCCAGAGGGGAGACCTCCTGTGTGTAAGGATGCCTATTCTTTGCCAACAATCCCAATGGAGGAAAAAAAAATCATGCTTTGATTCATGTAAAAAATATTAGCTGCTTTTCAAGTGGCAGGTAATAGACCAGAAGAAGAAAGAATGGTGGACCAGCTGTCATTTATAGCGTCAAATCACAGCCAGCCTGTGAGAAGAGGTACTTATTAAAAAAAAAAAAAAAAAAAACTACTCAGCAGAATAATGAAAACCATCTCTGGTTAAATCCCAGCTGATCCTCCTATTGAGAGGTCAGGTGTCCATCCACTTAAGGTAAAAAGAAGAGCCAAGAAATAATTAGATAATTCTGGCCAATAAAAATAATTTAGACATTTCCAGTAATTGCTTTGCTGAATAAAGAGGGTCCTATTTCTCAATGCAATTTCTCACTTTTTGTCTTTTTTTTTTTTTGGTGGACAACAGAAAATGATGATTTATATGGAATACATGGGAAAACAATTTTCTTTCAGTTTTAAAAAGAATTCTGTTAGAAATAAAAAGTTATTTAAAAGATATTCATTCTTTGCGCCTTAAATACATTCTTTTTTACTTTTACTCTCAGTATATTTCTTTTATTTTGAGGTTTACTTTTAAAAACTTTATGTGGTAAGAACACCAAATATGATATCTATCCTATTAAAGGTTTAAGCATACAATGAAGTATTGTTCACTGTAGTTTTAATGCACAGCAGCAGCTCTCTTGACCTATTTATCTTGCTTAGCTGAAACTTGATGCCCACTCATCCATCCCCTCTCCACTGCCCTCTCCTCAGCCCTTGGCAACCACCATTCATTCTATTCTTCAATTCCATGAATCTGACTATTTTAGATATCACATGTAAGTGAAATCAACAAGTCTTGTTCTTCCCATGATTGTTTCACTTCACTTACCGTATTGTAAAAAGTCAACCTCCAAAATACATAAGGAACTCCTATAAGCCAGTAGCAGGAAAAAATAATAACCTGATTTTAAAATGGGTTAAAGACTTGACTTAACCATTTCTCCAAAGATAACATACAAATGACCATCAGGTACATGAAAGGATGCTCAATGTCATTAATCAACAGGGAAATGCAAGTCAAAACCCTAATGAGATATCGCTTCATACCTTTATGATGTTTGTCATCAAAAAAACAAAGACAAGTACATGTAATGATGTGGAGAGATTGGCATGCCTGATCACTGATGGTTGGAATGCCTAATGGTGTAGTGTAACTGCTATGGAGAAAAAGTACCAAGGGTCCTCAAAAAAATTACAACAGAACTACTGCATGATCCAGCAATTTCACTTCTGGATATTTAATCAAAAGAAGTGAAAGCAGGATCAAAGATATATTAGCCAAGATGTGGAAACAATCTAAATGTCTATTGATGGATGCATGGATAAATGTGTTACATTCGTATAATAGAATATTATACAGTCTTTAAAAGGAAAAATTCTTCCATATGTAACAGCATGGATGAGCTTTGAAAACACTATGTTAAATGAAGTCAGATTTTTAGTTTTTTTCTGCCTGCTATGTATGTATGTGTACACATGTATGTATATGTATATGTATGTATGCATGTGTATTTATCTCATATTAAGTTTTGAGGGAAGTGAATGTTTTTTAAAGTACATTTAGGTTATACAAGAATGACTTACCTTAGATGTAATGTATGGTTTGATTTGATATCAGTAAATAAAACTAGTGATGATGTTTTCAAACAGGTAGACTTAAAATTTTTGATGGATTTTAATGAAGTCTGCAAAATGTGTAGAAGTTATGAGATAGGAATTTAAGGATATGGAGAGAACACTGAGTCTCAAAAGAGAAATGCCCATAAACTGTTGGAACACAGAGCAAATAACTCATGAGCAATCTAGCCCATGACCTTGTACCCAAGTCCTTGCCTGCAGCTTGCTGACTGGCTGATGAAAAAGCAACAACACTGCAGGACAACCCCAAGGCAGCTGGAGGAACCACTGCTGTAGGGGGCATATGCATAAAGACGGTGGTGACCAATAAATGACCCTATCATTAAAATAGCAAGATGCATCCTCCTGGATGGAGATTTAAAATGCTAATGAGACATGTGATGGAGGAAGTAGCATAATTAGAACATTCCAAGGCAATGCACAAGGAAAACTGGTACAAAACTGCATAACCCTGCCCTGACTCCACCTCCAGCATAGCCCCCTTGCTGCTGGCCCTCCATAAATGCTAAAACTCCAGATCAAGATGGGGTGACTGACGCTCTTGAGACTTCCCACACTCCCACTCCCAAGTGAGTACTTTCCCTTTATAAAAGTTTCTTGCTCATCTGGTACTTGTACCTGGCACAACCTTAAATTATTTTTTGCACTTTTCTGTGATGTGGTCAAGAACCTAGAAAGTCTGAGTGGAGGTCTCCTCTGCTCCTGGAGACCTCCGTGGATCCCCATATGGTGATAATTATAGAAATACCTCATGAGAAAAATGGCTTCAGCCTTTATAATGTGGGGTAACTACTGCACATGGAATGGGTTAAACTGCTCTGTCTCCATCCAGCTTTGGCAGGGCAGTCCTTACTCAGAAAGAAGGAATGTTCCTTCCAATGGACAGACCCCAGAGTCCTCACCTGAATCCCAGACCAGAGACCCTATTTTGAACATGACCTTGCCCATGAAGGAAATGAAGCAAGTAAGTTCTATGTATAACAATGTCATGAAACACTAAGGGAACAGCCCAAGAGAAAGAAATCTTTTGTCTCTTAAGGAAGATTAATGATTTCCCCAAAGCCTAAAGTTCTGGGATTCTGAGCTGGGTCCTTGGGTAAATTATCTGGGAACTTACACAGCAGTTCCACTGGCCTTCCCCCACCCCTCCCCAGTCCTCCATCACAGAAACCCTTTCTTCCAAAACAGACCCAAATAAAGAAGGCCTCACGAGTTGTAGCTTGAAGAACATGTCAACTGTTACCAAATTTGCACGTTCCCCAACTAGGTGCAAGTCAATCTTATTTTCAGAAATGGTTAAACCCCTTAGTGGATCCCAATTCTACCTACAGGAATTCCCTCAAACCTCTTTCCCACCTTTCCAAACCTGGTCCACAATCTATGGAGAATCAATACACCATTTAATTATTCTATCTTTGCACTTTGAAAAACTACCTTCCATCTTCCCTAGGCAGGATCTTCTGAACCAGACAGGTTCCCCACTGCCCCTCCCAACAAGGATGTTTTGGAAAATGGCAGCCCAAGGAGATCCAAGCCCTGGGAGGATAGTCTCACCATGGGCATAGGGATGTTAGGCTTGAAACCACATCCAAGTTTTCTCTGATTTTCAGATTGGTTATAAAATAGAAAAGCCTCCTCTCCCCACACTTCTGGACTCTCCTGACCAGAGGCCCTGGTCTCTTAGGAGATTCGCAGGATGGTTACAAAAGTGCTCAGAAAAGTTGAATGTGCAGTCAGTGATTCTGCATCCACCAGCAGCACGTCCCTCTTCCAGCCTTCAGAAGAGGACTTCCCTGAAGAATGTTCCAGCCATCAATAGTGGGATTCTTGGCTTTCCAGAGCCTGTCTCTAATATAGATCACGCCTGATCTATTTTAAAAATGTTAAAATGCTAACAAAGTGCCTCATAAATTTACAGTTTGATGAACTAGCACTGGGCTGGGAGTCTCGATACTTGAGGTTTATATAAACTACTGCTTAGGTTATTTTTAGTTTAAACTAAAGATTACCTGACAGAAAATTCCATGTTATTTTAGGTTTATGTCCCAGGGCATCTATTATTTCTGGCAATGATATATTTAACAAAAACGTGTAGCATTAAGTATGCACAGTAATTTTAACTCTAAATGTCTGTGGGATTGAGGGCACAGGTGGGCCTGGTGTCACATGTATCAGACATAATAATAACTTAATGGCATTGAGTTTATTTTATCTTAAAACAAAATAACATGCTACTTCTGTATTTGCTTCTGGAAATCCCTAGTGAACCCTGGAGGGAGTTCTGAAAGTATTACACTGTTCCACCCCTTCTGTCTACCTCAAAGGCTCTTCCTTCACTCATGGAGAAGAGACATCAAATGCATGGTCGTTCAGAACTCCTCCATGACTTCAGGATGAAATTTGATAAACCTCAGAGTCGCCTTTCCCCTCAAAACATCTTCTAGCAATAGGGCCAGTCCTCATCCAGGGGTTCTACATGTTTAGAGTCACCCAACCATGGATAGAAAATATTTGTAAAAAAAATTAGAAAACTACATCTGAATACATACAGACTGCTTTCTTGTCGTTATTCCCTAAACAATACAACACAACAACTACTCACATAGCCATTGCGTGGAATTCCATATCATAAACCCCCTAGAGGTGATTTTAGGTGTTGTGAAGGATGGACGTAGGTTCTATGCATACACTACAGCATTTTATTTAAGGGACTTCAGTATCTGTGCATTTTGGTATCCAAGGAGAGTCCTGGAACCAATTCCCCACAGATACCAAGTGACAAACTGTATTAATTTAGAAGAAATGCTCTAGATAAGTTGGTCTTATATCAGATTCTTCCCCTGCTGTACCCATAAAGAAACACCAACCCTCCAAAAAAAGATAGAATGATTATTTTTAACCATCAATATGCCTTAACCAGATGAGATTAATTTCAATTCCACCTAGACTTGGCAATTTCAAGTCCTTAGAATCCTATTTAATAATCTTCCCACTAACAAATAGTACCAACAGCTAGATTTCTCAGGGAAGGTTTGTCTCAGCCAATGGGGAATGGCTTGGCTTCTGGCCCTCATTAATTTAATTAGTAGTTAAAAATACGGGCATGGTAAAAATTTAAAGGATACCAAGGGGTATAAGATGAAATCGACCTGCTCGCCACGCCTCCAGCTTCCTAGGCTCCTGCTGCCTCCTCAGAGGGAACTGCTGAGATCAATTCTTCTAGGGGCAGCTTTTTTAATGGGCATTGGAAACCAGCCCCCAGCATTTCCTCTCCCCTTCAAAGGCCAGTGCAGAGGAGGGGATTAGCTGACCTACAGGAGGGGTTGCAGCTAAGAGGGAATCTGCTGCTTCCCAAAGTTCAAAGACCTCTCAGGGACATCAAAGGGCACAGGATGCTCCAGGCAGTAGAAATTCTAAGGACAGGCTGCTTCCTGCACCTAATGACCATTACCCCCTTCCTTTCCTAAAGCCACACACAAGGAGGGGCTTTATGGTCTAGTTATTTGGTCTCTGCTTTTTCCCTCCTGTCAGAGGGCTAGGGAAGGGATAGGGTTGGGAGTGTGTACTTCTCCACCCCCACTCCAGGACTGAGATGCACATCAGAGGGCAGAGAGTGACCCCACCCCTGCCAAATCCCTCAGTACCCCAGGAGCCAGGGCTTTTGCTCACGCCCTTTGTCCATCTGGAACTCCTGTCTACTCAGAGGTCCAGTTTTCATGTCTCTTCCTTCCTTCAGTGGCCCTTGATGCTTGAGAGGGATCCCTCCAGACTGAACTCCTGACCACCAGAAGTCCCTCTTGAGGCCTCTCAGAGGCAATATGAAAGTGGGATTTATCATTCTTCACACCTCAGAAGTCCAGAACTCCTCAAAGCAGACCCAGTGATAACCACACTGAAGGGGCTGATGAGTGTGTGGAAATTGATGGAACCCATAGACCAAACAAAACCAAAACAGTTTGACCATGGCTAACAACTTCCCTTAAAAGGTTTTTCTCCCATGGAATGATGGTCTGTGCCCATGTTCCTGAAGTGGCTGGCTGCGCCTGAGAGCACCACCTCAGCATGGAATCCTGGTAAGCCCTCTCCCCTGAGTACATAATAAGCCAGAAGCAAGCAGCCACATCTTCCAGCAGAATCAGAGTTCTAATGGGGACTTTAGCATTCCTTCAAGGCTCTGAGGCAACTTATGTCCTAATACAACACAAAATGAGGGAGTCAGGACAGAATTTCAAAGGCAAATAGTAGAATATTAAGAACAAGAGGAACCTACCTCTGTTTCTATAATGCGTTAGTTTTTCAAAAGTGGATACACAATGGAATCTCCTAGAAGATTTTAGAAAGCACTGGTGACTATTTTCTAGCACCAGAGGTTCTGATTCCATTGGCAGGAAGCATGACTTAGGTATCTGAAATTTTAAGAGCTCCCAGGTGATTGTAACATCCACCAAAGTTTGAGAACCACTACTACAGCACGGATTGGTGGTGTTCAAACTTCAATGCACACTAGAAACCCCCGGGTGTGAAAATTTAGATTGCTGGCCCCACCCCAGTTTCTGATTCAGGCATTGCACATGGTATATGAGCAGGAGGAATGAAGATTCCTACTTCTATTACGTTCCCAATTAATGCTGAAGCTGCTGGTGAGGTTGTTGTAGTTTCGAACTGGAATGTCCCCCCCAAAGGCCCATAAGTTACATAAAGGATTGGCCCCCAGCTAGGGGATATTGAGAGGTTGAAGATACTCTTAGAAGTGGGACCTAGTAGGAGTTCTTCTGGTCACTGGAGGTGTGCCCATGAAGGGGAAAGAGGAGCCCAGCTCTTCTCCTCACTTCCCAGCCAGGAGGTGAGCAGCTTGCTCTATCACATGCTCCTGCCAGGATGGGCTGCCTCACCACAGGACCAAAAGAATGGGGCCAAGCAACCATGAACTAGACGCTGAAACCATGAGCCAAAATAGACCTTTCCTCCCTTTAAGTTGATTATTTCAGATATTAGTTACAGTCACACAAAGTTGACCAACACAGCAGCCAAGCAGACCTCAAGAACCATGGCTGATAAGGAATTCTTCATACTAGTAAGCACCCCTAATAGGTTATCAGCCCTTGTTGATCAGGTAAGAATCACCTGGAAAGCTTGGAGGTATCGGCCCACTTGCCAAAGCTACAAATACCTGCGGCGTACTCTAGATCAGGATCTGCGAGGAGGGGCTCCCAGGTGTGCTAGTGTACCACTGGGGCCAAGAACGTCTCCTCTAGAAACAGGCTGCCTATGAATAGCCCAGGTAGAGCCAGCACCATCACTCTTTCCTCTTCTGAGCTGAGACCTGCCTTTGTGCAGCTTCCAGACACAGATTCCAGCCTGCCATCTTAGCAACCACTGATCAACCCCTCTTGGTGATGCAACAGAGTTCAAATATTTGAGATCTTTCTCATGTCCCCATTTGATCTCTCCTTTTTGCCCACAAAGTCCAAAGCGAAGTACAAGTTGATAGCCAATGACAAGAATTCTCACCGAGATTTTAGCCAAACAACACAAGATTTATAACAACCACTTCTTGTTTAGTCAAAGTCAAAATTCAGACTGTTATTTCTGCCCAGATTGTCAGATTTCTGGATGAGACCAGGGAGGACATTAGTGTTGGCAGTTTCTGGATGCACTCAAAATACAAGGCCCAAATACTGCCCATGTAGTCCAGCCTGATGGTAAATAGTTTAAGGAGCAGAAAAAGTTCAGGAACTGTAATAACACTACAGCTATATTATTAAATATAGTCGGGTGCTGCTTAACAACGGGGACCCATTCTGAGAGACGCATCATTAGGCAGAATCGTAACACATCCTGTTACACGTCTGCTGCTGTGAGAACATCATAGAGTGTACTTACACAAGCTAAGATGGCTGCACATCACCAGGCCATATAATTTTACGGGACCACTGTCACATATATGGTCCAAATTGACCACTGACTGACTGAAAAGTCTCCATGCAGCGTATGGCCACACTAGCTTATGTGACTCTTTCTCAAGTATCCTGGGTATTATACAGACAAACTGTTTTTCTAACAAAAGGCTTTCTTTTTAAAATTTCCATGCAGTTGAGTCTTTGGGGGCTTTGTTACTGGTATTTCTTTCATTCTCTCACTCTATTTTTTTCTTTTTTGAAGCTGTTCTTAAGCAATACTTTTTATCTTTAAAAAAAATCTTCACTTCCCCTAGTATAAATTACAGCTTCTTGCAGTAATCACTACTGCTTAACTGGCATTCAATTTACAGGATAAAAATATATTCTTTTGGCCCACTTAATGATTGTGTACACAACTTGTCCTCAAACCCTCTCTGGATTTTGGCTCAAAGCAACTATCATGTTCCGAGGATGGAATGTGGTTTCAAGTAATGCCAAGTCTTGCATAAGCGATAATTGATATTTTTGCTAGCGGCAACTTTGTAGTTGATAACGGGTTATTAAAACAGGAAAAGAGGCCCTGCCCACAAAATCTCATCTGAGATGTAAAAGGTGTTCCAGACAAAAAGCCTCCTGGTGTCAAGAAAGGGTGGTTCCAGCAGGTCCCATATCTTTCAGAATGTGTGGCCCCAGGGAAAAGGCAGCAAAGATGCCTACAAGTTCCAGCATCTGTCCACCTGCCAAAGCCCTCTTGCATTCCAGCCACAGGCATCCCAGCCCTAGAACAACTCGATTGCACCTTCACAGTGAAACAGGAATCAGAAGTAGTTCTTTCAAAAAGAACTTTGACATTGGCCTTTATTTAAATGTCTGATTTCAACTTTTGCTGACAGAATAGATTAGAAACAAAGTTGGCAACCCTGATATAGCAGAGACTAATTGATCCTGACCAGAGCTGTCCAAGAAACAGCATTCTATCCTTACCTTTGGCCACCCCTTTCCCAAATAAAAGGCCAAAAGACTTTCCTTCTATTCCAACTAGGATGTGAGTGAGATTTTGCTGAATTGAATGCAGCAGAGGGATCATGCGTCTACAAGTACCATAGTTCCCTCTTCTTGCATTTTGAGTTCTTCAGGAGAATCCTAATTCTTCAGGAAAATAAAACCAACATTTCAACCCTCAATGAATAAAGAGAAACAGACACAGAACAACAACTGTCTTGTAAGGGATGGTGAGGGAATGTGTGTAGGATAGGATGGAGACTTTAACCTTGAGGATAAATTTATGTGGCCTTGTCACCTCTATCACATCAGCACCAATTCTGGCTTCAGCATGACAGTTTTGTCTACATGAATGGTGCCCCCAGAGCATGCAATGTGCCAGCCCTGCTTATTGCTTGGCAAGACTTCCAATGCTTTCCTTTTTTTTCTTGACCCTCCATTTCCATTGTACATTCATTCTCTGCAGTGTCACAGGAATATAAACACTTATTTTTGGCTCTTCTTTTTAATGGCACAAGAAATTATGAACTGGATTAACCCAGCAGCCCAAACAAGATAAAAGAACCCCTAGACTGGGTCCTGTCTTGTGATCTGTCTTCCAAACCACGTTGCTGAGGCCATGTGACCAAAGTCAACTGATCCATGTGTGTGTGGATCTTCTCTGCTTCTACATTGAAATTTCTTCCTGAGTCAAGCCAAGTCCTCATTGGGTTTTCTGTTGCTATTACAGAACACTTGAGACTGGCTAATTTGTAAAGAATAGAGATTTATTTTGGCTCTCAGTTCTGGATGTCAGGAAATCTGAGATACACTGGCTGTATCTTGTGGGCTTCTGGTGAGGGAAAATGAAAGGAAATAGGTATACGCAGAATAGAGAAAGGAGGCCAAATATGGTGTTTCTATGATAAAGGCACTCATCTATTCACTAATCTATTCCACCTCTCACTGGGCCCCACCCCTCCAATATGAATTCACTGATGAATTGAGTCTCAACAGGAGTTTTGGTAGGGGCAAACCATTTCCAAACCACAGCATCCAGTGCTCAGTAGCATGTCTCATGCACTGGAATTTTCTGTGAGCTACATCGATTGCTGGTCAAGTCCTGAGGACCTATGGGTCACATTATTCTCCATCTTCCCTGCTCTATATGCCCTGGTTCCGAATGGTACCATAACTATGGCACATGAGTCCAAACTAGAAATGACCATCTCCAGATGGGAGGACAAGAAATGTGAAACCTCAAAGACCAAAACCAGGAAAGGCACGTCAACTCATTTCACCCCACTGCTGAGAAAAGAGAGCACTCCTTAGACACACCTGCAGCAACACCTGCCCCCTCCACTCTCCCTTCAAGTGGCTTTCTCTTTGATTATAGGTAAGGTCAAGGAAATCTGGGTAAGAAAATAGAACCCATGACAACTTGGGCTCTTTTCCAAAAGAAAATGAGTGTCACTGTATGAGGATGAGTCAGATCTGCATTGTCTACATGTCCAGACTCATCAGTCAGAGACCAACTGATCCCTAATGGGGAAGAGCCCTAATGATGGCATTGAATCAAGAACAGTGATTACTACTGATGGTGAAATGTGGTGATGGACACAAAGTGCTTCAAACGGTGTGCAACACAGAGGAATGGCTCTGTTGGTGCTATTGTCTTGAGGAGGAGGGGAAGGATGATCATGAAAACCACTCACAACAGTGAGCACAGGGTCTTAAACTTGGCTGCGTTCTCAAATCACCTAATGAGCTTTTCTAGAAACACAAGATGCCTAAATTCTACCCATAGAGATTGTGATTTAATGAATGTGAGGCCTGGACATCTGGATTTTTAAACATCCCCCAAAGCATTGTCTCTTTCCTCTTTTAACTTTGGAATAATTATAGATTCACTAGAAGTTGAAAAGAAAAATACAGGTAGGTTCTGTACTGTCTTCTTCATCCTTTGGATATTGAACCAGTCTTGCATGTGTGAAATAAATCCTACCTGATCATAGTTTAGTAATTTTCATATCTACCTACCTAGATAGATATGTAGATACATATAAATTATTGTATTCAGTTTGCTAAAATTTTGTTGAGAAACTTTCCCGAAACATTGGTCTACAATTTTCTTGTGTTCTATCTTGTGGTATCAGACGAATATTGGCCTCATAAAATTAATTGGAAAATGCTACTTTCATTCCTATTTTCCAGAAGAGATTATAAAAAAATTGATGTTAATTCTTCTTTGGATGTTTGGTAAAATTCTTCAGTGAAACCATGTTGGCTTGGAGATTTGAGGGGAGCTCTTATTTCAGGCTTTTCAAGTTTTAGTCTAAGTTTTTAAATATTTTAAACTGACACATTAAATACATAAAAATTGTACCTACTCATGAGGTTCAATACATGTTTATGTATGATGGTGTGATGGTTCAATACATGTTTATGTTTATGTTGTGTAATGGTTAATGCACTTATCTCCTCAAAAGATAAGCTCAACTTCTTTAATAGACACAGGTCTATTTAGGTCATCTATGTCACCATGCTGAGTTTTATTAATTTGTAGTTTTCAAGTAATTCATCCATTTCTTCTTAGTTGTTCAGCTTATGAACATAGTTACTGTTCTTTATTATCCTTTGGGGGGTGTAGGATCTATGATGCCCCTTTTTGTTATTGATATTAAGGATGATTCTTCTCTCTTAATCTTCATCAATCTTATTGGAGGTTAATAAATTTTTTATAGAACCATCGTCTTTCATTAATTTTCTCCATTGTTTTCCTGCTTTTTCATTTATCTCTTGCTCTTACCTTTACTACTGCTTGCTTTGGGTTTATTTGCTCTTCTTTTTCTACTTTCTTGAGGTAGTAATTTAGATTTGCAACCTTTCCTCCTTAAACTTCTCTCTTAGCACTGTCTTTAGCCGAATTCCACAAATTTTGACGAGTTGTACTTTCGTTTTCATTCAAGTGCTATGTACTTTTTATTTCATTGAAATTTATTTGATCCATGGATTATTCAGAAGTGCGCTGTTTAATTTCCAAGTCTTTGGAGATTTTCCTATTGCCCTTCTGTTATCGATTTATAGTTTGATTCTGTTATGGGCCACAGACAATACTCTTGTCAGATCTCAATTCTTTTAAACTTGTTAAGATCTTTGGCCGAGAATATGGTCTGTCTTGTTCCCATGGGAGCTTGAATAGAATATATATTTTGCTGTTGATGGATGGAATGTTCTGTAAATGTTAACTAGATCCTGTCGGTTGATAGGATGTGAACAACACTTTCTGATTTTCTGCCTAATACTTTTATCAAGTGCTGAGAGGGATGTGTTGAAATCTCCAGGTATAGGCTGTGAATTTATCTGTTTCTCCTTTCAACTCAGTTTTGGTTTCATGAATTCTGAATCTCTATAGTTTGGTACATGCTCATTTAGGGTTCCTTAATTGGTTAGTGGGTTGACATTTTTTATCATTATGTAATGTTCCTTTTCACCTCTAGTAATTATATTTCCTCTGAAGTCTACCTTTTCACATTGCCATTCTTGCTTTTTAAAATTTTATGTTTTCATCATATATATTCCCACCTTTTCCTTTTAACCTGTGTCATTATGCTATAGGTGACTTTCCCATAGATAGCAGATAGTTGAGTCATGCTTTTGAACCCATTCTGCCTGTTATTGTCTTGCAATTGGAGTATATTTCAGATGATTTAGAGTAATTACTAATATCTTCAGAGTTAGATTTGCCATTTTATTATTTGTTTCCTATTTTTTTTATTCCTTTCTCTTGGGTTAATTGAATGTTATTTATAGTACCCCTTTACGTTTTATAGAATATCACTTTGCACAACTGTCTCAGTTGTTGTTCTAGGTGTTACCATATACATATATAACTTATCACAGACAACTAGTATTGACATTTTACCACTTTGAATACAATATTAAAATACTCTATTTAGATTCTTTTACCTCCTTAACTCTTAAAATTGTCTGAAGTATTTTTTTTCTACAGACATTCTATGTTTCAACTGTTGCTTCAATAGAATATAATTTAAAGACCTAATTAGGTGAACAGTCTATTAATATGAAGTTATACATTTACCACTTTTGTTACTGTTATTTCCTTTTTGAAGGTCTCAGGCTCCTTCTGTCAATCATTTTCTTTGGAGAGCTTCCTTCAGCCATTCTTTAAGTATTTGTCTATTAGCCATAAATTCTATTAGATTTTTCCTTTTCTGAGAATGTCTTTCATGACCTCTTTATTCTTAAGAGACAGTTTTTCTGGACATAAAATTAGAAATTGAACCAGGCATGGCAGCACACACCTGTAATCCCAGCTACTCAGGAGGCAAAGCCGAAGAAAATAGTTTCTAGGCCAGCCTCAGCAACCGAACAAGACCCTGTTTCAAAATAAATAGACTTGCCTAGCATGTGAGCAGCTCTGGGCTAGACGCCTAGCACTGCAGCAGGAAGGAAAAACCATGGTTTCAGATAAGAAATGCATAGCACAACACTATTTCTTTCTGTTTTTAGGATTTTTTCTTTGTTCTTTAATTTTAAGGAGTTTAATATTCATGTCTGGGTGTGAACTTTTTTAGGGTATATTCTATTTATGGTTCATCTGTCTTAAATCTGTAAATTTATGTATTTCACTAAAAAGACAGGAAGTTTTCAGCCACTGATTCTTTCAATATTTTTTAGTGATTTCTCATTCTTTCTCCTCTGCTTCTGGATTCATAATATAAAATTCAATCAGCCCACAGATATCTCAATCTCTTTTATTTTTTTTCAGTACATTTTCTGTTATTACTGAGAAAACTATACTGCTATGTCTTTAAGTTCACTGATTCTATTCCCTTTATTACTAAGTCCATCCAATAAGGGTATTTATTGTGGTGGTTGTTATAGTTTTCTTCAGTTCTATAATTTCCACTTAGTTCTGTATACTTCAATTTCCTTGCCGAGATTTTTCTGTTTTTGTTTCAAGAAAATTTGTAATTAATTATTGTGCACACTTTCGTGGCTTAAAATCATTGTCATCTAATTCCTGTATCTGTCATTGGTGTCCAGATAACTGACTTTCTTAAATTATTACTTTCCTGGACCTGGTATGACAAATGATTTTCATCCATATACTGCATTACTTTGGTTATTATTGTAGGCGATACTTGATACTATTTATTTTTTAAATATTTAATCGATTTTATTTTTTAAATACATGACAGTGGAAATGCATTACAATTCTTATTACATATATAAAGCACAATTTTTCATATGTTTGCACATAAAGTATGTTGACACAAATTCGTGTCTTCATACATGTACTTTGGATAAAGATGTCCATCACATTCCACCATCATTTCTAACCCCTTGCCCACTTCCTTTCCCTCCACCCCTCTGCCCTATCTAGAGTTTATCTATTCCTCTATGCTCCCCCTCCCTACCCCATTAAGGATCAGTCACTTTATATCAGAGAAAACATTCTGCATTTGTTTTGGGGGGATAGGCTAACTTTACTTAGCATTATTTTCTCCAATTCCATCCATTTACCTGCAAATGCCATGATTTTATTCTCTTTTGCTGAGTAATATTCCATTGTGTATATATGCGACATTTTTGTAATCCATTCATCTACTAAGGGGCATTTAGGTTGGTTCCACAGTTTAGCTATTGTGAATTGTGCTGCAATAAACATTGATGTGGCTTTGTCTCTGTAGTATGCTGTTCTTAAGTCCTTTGGGTATAGTCTGAGGAGAGGGATAGCTGGGTCAAATGGTGGTTCCATTTCAAGTTTTCCAAGGAATCTCCATACTGCTTCCCATATTGGCTGCACCAATTTGCAGTCCCACCAGCAATGTATGAGTGTGCCTTTCCCCCCACATCCTCGCCAACACTTATTGTTGTTTGTCTTCATAATAGCTGCCATTCTGACTGGAGTGAGATGGTATCTTAGAGTAGTTTTGATTTGCATTTCTCTAATTACTAGATATGATGAACATTTTTTTTATATATTTGTTAATTGATTATATATCCTCTTCTGAGAGGTGTCTGTTCAGGTCCTTGGCCCATTTATTGATTGGATTATTTGATTTTTGATGCTTAGCTTTTTGAATTCTTTATATACTCTAGAGATTAGTGCTCTATCTGATGTATGAGGGGTAAAAATTTGCTCCCAAGATGTAGGTTCTCTATTCACCTCACAGATTGTTTCTTTTGCTGAGAAGAAACTTTTTAGTTTGAGGCCATCCCATTTATTGATTCTTGGCTTTAAATTTTTTGCTATAGGAGTCTTATTAAGGAAGTTGGGGCCTATTTAAATCTACTATTTTAGGTTAAATGTGTAGGTGTGGGACTATTTTTGAGAGCTTTAGTTCCAACAACAATTTCATTTTCAGTTCTGCAATGTTATTCTGATCTGCTTTTTCTGGTGTCACTAGGGCTCCTCTTCAGTCCCTGCTGGTGACATCCACTAGGGCTGAAGGTACTTCCCTGGGTTGCCAGGCCCCCTGCTGCACTAGATTAGGAAGGAAGATGCTTGCTGAGTCTGAGTCTCCTTATGCTTCTGGTGCAAAGGCAGGGAGACTAGGGTTTCACTGCAGCTGCTGTGTGCAGACTGGACTACCCACCAGTGTCCCAGTCATGGAGCAGCTGTTGGGTTGGCCCAAGGTGGGTGGGTGCTGCTGCTACTCCAAGTAGACTGGAAAGCCTACTGTGTTTATGGAGTGAGTGTTGGAGATCCATAGTAGGTCTTTGTTGGGCTTTGCCTTCCCATCCCTTGGCCATTGAGAGTATGCTGTTCCTGTGTTTTATGTCTAAGATTACTGATAGTTCCAGGTTGTAGGCCTTGAGGTGCCCAGTCCAGGATACATGGGAGATAAAAAGAAACCCAAGGAACTCACCATGTTGTCCTTCCTCAAGTCCTGAGGTCCTCGGCCAGTCTGCCTCCCTCTTTCCAGTTCTCTTTTCATTGCTGTCTGTTGAATAATTCCCAGAGGACTCAGCTGTACTTGGAAGGGAGAAGCAGGGAAAAGCGAGTCTATGCCATCGCGTTCCAGTGCCAGAAGGTGGCATTTTCTTTTTGAATCCTCCTACCAATGTTATGAGGGAAGAACTATCAATTTCCCAATATACAGATGAGGAAATGGAGGCCTGTGGAGGTTCAGACACTTGCTCAACCTAGGGCAAAGCTGCCTTCAGAAATTTTTTTCTTTGAAGACTTGAATTAAAGCTGCAGACTCTGGCTACTCATTTGATCACAACCTTTGAATCCCTGGGGACAGTGTGGGCCTTGCTGCTCCTCTGTGCCTGCTAACTGCTGCTGCTGCACCCTGGGAGCTCTGCTCTTTCCTCTGGTCCATCATCACCAGAACAGATCTCCCAAATCCCCTTGTTGTAGCCACTCCCCTCTCGAGGCCTTGATGAAGGCCCTGCCCAGGGCCCTGGGGCCTCTCTGTGGCAGGTATGACAGGGCCTGGTCCTGCTGTACCCCAGGTCCCTGTCTCCCTCCTCCTGTTTCAATGACTCTTCCTAGTCTTCTCTCCCCCCCTTATCTTGTTCTGATGTTGCTCCTGGGTCTCTAAATTAGGACTCTTCTTCACGGTGCCCATTCTTGTTCTCCTGGATGAATCCACCTGATTCTTCCTTAGGGATTTCTAAAATGGCCTTTTAAGGGGTCAACTGCTTCTGTACCTAACAGTCTGCAATCCCAAATAAATAGCTTGTTGCAGACCATCCTACTTCCCATGTGTATCATACCCTTAAGTGATCAGTTTCGTAAGTACAGCAATGCACTCTGGAGCACTCTGAGAGCATTGCTGTCTTGACCAGAGGCCCTAGACCCGGTGATAGCAGTGTCAGTGGCAAGGTCTGCCTGCCTGAATCAAAGCCCTATTCCACCCCGTAAAAGCTCTGGGATTATGGCAAGTAGTTTAAATTCTTGCCTCAGTTCCCTAACCTGTAGAATGGGGCAAATGATAGAGTTGCTCCTCAGTATCTGAGGGGGACAGGTTCCAGAACCTCCTGAAGATACCAACATCCATGGATACTCAAGTCCCTAATATGAAATGGTGCAGAGTTTGCAGAAAACCTACACACATCCTCCTGTAAACTTTAAATCACCTATAAATGGCCTATAATACCTAATACAATATAAATGTTATATAAATAGTTGCTATGCTGTATCATTTAGGAAATAGCAAGAAAGAGTTCTTATGTGCTCAGCACAGATGAAATATTTTCCAAATATTTTCCATCTGCAGTTGACTATATCTACAGATGAAAAACCCACAGACACAGAGGGCCAATTGTGTTTACCCCATGGGATGGCTGGGAGATGGAATGAATTATTAGATGTAAAACAATGAGAACAAGCTTGAATAGAATTGTGTGATCTGCCACTGTTCAGTGGGGTATATGTGCTGTAGGCTTTGCCTGGGTGCCTAAAAGTCCATGGCATGCACTGCCCATATCCTGGTCTTTCTCGCTTCCATGTTGTCTGCAAACATCCCAGGTTGAGAAAAATCAGCAGAGCCCTGCATACTTCTGAAGAGCTCTATCTATGAGAACTTTCTTCCTGCCACTAAGGTGATAGTTCGTTCCTGTATCTGAGTATACCAGTCCAAATCCGCCATCTCGGGCCATATAGAGACCCCTTGTGCCCAGGCTGCTCTCAATATGTACCCAAGTCCCTAGATCCTTTGCATACCTCTCCAACATAAAGATGACTCTCAGTTCTTCCAGATGTTTCCTTTACCATTCCCTTCCCTTACACACAGATGTTCTCTTGGTTCCTGAAGTCCTTAAAACAGACTTACCATACTGCAAATAGTCTCCCAGTGCCCCTCAATCTCTGAAAGGCATGGCAGAATGACCACTGCCTCGCTTAGTGTTTGAGAGGAGGCTTGTGTTGATGTAGCCTAGGAAGGCACTGGTTTTGTGTGCATGCAGCTAAAAACCATAACCCTTCACGTAGAGGATGTTAAATGATCTCCTGTTCTCACTCTAATCTACTGGCCATAGCTGCCTGTGGAGTTAGGAAGGTTTAGAAGCTGGGACTCAGTGGAAATTTCTCCTGGGATCAATTAGTAATGTCTGTCAATAGAATATAACAAAGAAACAGAGACCAGTGTGTTTGCTGGCAGTAAATGCAAATTTTTCAAGCACACTGCCAGTAAGGCATGTTCCTACCATCCTGTATATTACAATCCAGTTGAACTGGGACTTATCCTATATTAAGTGCCATTCAGAAAGCTGTAAGACATATGGTTAGTGCAGGGTCTTCAAAACTGCAAAGGGCATGAGCCCTGACACTATCACTTACCAAGGGAGTTCCTCTGGGTCTCATTTTCTTTTCTAGAAAATGCAAATACTACTACAATAGGGCTAGGGTGAAGAAGAAATCATACATCGCTGCATTTGGCCACTTCTCCATGTGGTTGAGAACTTTGTGTATCCTGTAAATTTGCACACTGACCACCTCACATATTTGTGCATCTCAATGTCTGATGAGCAGGTTGCCGTCTCTATAGCCAGGTCACGAACAGAATATTCAATCAAGCAGCAATTATAGTGATCCCCATGGCAGGTGGGCAGCATCTCTCCCACACAGACATCTCTCCACTAATAAGCACATTTTGAGTAAGACTGTCCAACAGTTACAGATTCACGTAACTGCAGTATCCAGTTTATAGTTCTCCAAATTCCCCTTAAGGAATGTTAAGATTTTTGAAGAAACCTGGGAGAAATTTACATTCCTTGTCTCTGCACAATCCTTAGCTGACTTCTAGGATTGCCTCTTTCATTTCAGAAATCTCAGAAATTATGTTTGATGAGCCATTCTGTAGTCTTTCCCACAAACAATATTAATAGCCTGAGTCTCGAATGTATGCCATTTGTCTCATTTCCCATTTGCAAGATGGCACTGGTCTATTTTTAGTGTTCAACACTCTTTGCACTTCCTTTATTGCTCCTCCACAATTATCAATGTGGTCTGGCACTCTCCTTTAAAAATGAGTTCCTTCTATCTGGATAAAGACAGCCCAAGTTATGTGAAGCCACGGGTTGACCTGTTATCTAGACTTTGGTTGCAAGTGGTACAAGGTGTATGGTACAACCTTAGTCTGCATAAAAAGCAGGTAAGAATTGCAGATAAGACATGATGACATGCCCGACAATACGACAGGTTTTATAAAGCACTATGCTTTAAATTACAGAAGGCAGCACCTGTCAGGGGATGACTCTTCAAGGGATAATGTGCTCGTGTGTTCAAATAGGGTTTATTAAAACCCTTTAAGACCCCCCATAGGTTGAAATACAATCACTTTGAGGCGGCTCTTTCACTTTCTTTCTATTTTGGTAACCAGCTTTCCTTCCTGAGCCCCATTTCAAAAGGAAACGGATTATAAAATCACTTTGTAGGAATTGCTATATGCACAAAACAAAGTCCACTCAAGATTAATGTCAAGGCTCAAACCCCAAGAGGTGGGCCAGCTTCTTGGGATACACAATTCATGTAACAAGAAGTGATGGGGATCTTAGTCTATAGTATTTCCTGTATACTCCAAGATTCCAGAAGTTTTCATACAGCAATTGGGGGTTGCACTGATCTTTTAGGTCATGGGTAGTAATATGCAAAATGTGGGAAGGGAAATGATGCCTTATCACAATTCAAGAGGCTGACTTGTAAACTATGGGACTTCACCAATGGTGTCAGCCAACTTTTCACATATGGGTCACTGGCAGCGAGGATGGGAAGGAGTCAGTGTCTGGGAAAAGCACCACTGCTTTGGGGTGGCCTTGGGGTGGGTGAATGGATCATGGACTCTAGCTTCATCATGAAATCGTCCATTGATTGATTCGTAAGTCGATGCTACATTGGGAGGTGGAGGAAACTGTAGGAGGTGGGGTCTTGGTGGAGAAATAAGATCAATGGGGGCATCCCCTGAAAGGGTATCTTATCTCTGGCTCCTTCTGTCCCTCTTTCTCTACTTTCTGGATACATGAGGTAAGCAGCTTTGCCCTGCCACATGCTCCATGTCATGGTGTACTGTGTCAACACAGGCCCAGAAACAATGGAGCCAGCTAACCATAAACTGGAATCTCTGAAACCATGAGCCAAAACAAATCTTTACTCATCTAAGTTGTTTTCCTCAGGTATTTTATCACAGCAAGGACAAGCTAACAATCTCAGCCTTCGGTTTCTGTCTTCAAACCAGCAATAAAAACTGAATGGGTGACCAGAGAAGGACAAGACAGCAGGGACAGCATTTCACAGCATTGGGCCAAGAACCTGCAGTGTGCCTTTTGGGCATGTCAAAGGTTAATGCTTTGGGGACTTCAGAGGAGTGTCTGACTCCTCTGCTTCCTTCCATCTTCTAAATGCAAATTTTGGTTAATCAACAGGTTCCCAAATGGGTTTGTCAGTGTCCAAGAATCTGACACACAGGAGTTCATACAAAAATTGACCAGATGCACCAAGTCAGATATTCAGACTAGAGTGGGGTCCCTGACAGACAGGACCATGCTGGCTATACCAACCCTATCTTTAAAGACACACCGTTTCCAAGTTGCAGGGGGAACTAAATAGAAAACCAGCAGCAAATTCTGGAAGCTGGCTAAAGACCCTTGAGGCCTGCTGGCATCACACAGAAAAAGACAAGGAATCAGAGAGACATCCAAAACCAGGGCAAGAAAGCTACTCTAAAAACTCCACCACTGGAAAAGAGATGGGATTATTTTTTTTAAAACGCAGTTTTTCCCCAGTATTATATTGTTATATTGTATGCATATACAGATGTACAACAATGAATTCCACTATTATGAAAAGTTAAAATGTATCAATTTAAAAAGTTACAATAAAAAAGGAATCCTTTCCCTTCAATTCCACCAAGATACAATCAAGCACTGCATAATGGCTTTTTGGTCAACAACAGACCATATATATAACAGAGGTCCCTTAAAATTTTTTTAAATTAATTGATTTATTTTAATTAGGTATATATGACAGCAGAATGCATTTTGATTCATTGTACAGAATTGCAACACAACTTTTCATTTCTTTGATTGGACATGATGTAGCTTCGCATCACAAGTCATAAACGTACCTAGGGTAATAATGTCCATCACATTCCACCATCTTTCTGGCCCCAATACACCCTCTATTCTACTCACTCCCCTTTGCCCAACAAAGTTCCTTAATTTTTCCCATGCCCTTCCCCATTATGTATCAGCATCCACTTATCAGAGAGAACATTCAGCCTTTGGTTTTTTGGGATTGGCTCCATCCATTTACCTGCAAATTCCATAATTTTATTCTCTTTTAATGCTGAGTAATATTCCATTGTGTATACATACCACAGATTCTTTATCCATTCATCTATTGAAGGGCATCTAGGTTGCTTCCACAGTTTAGCTGTTGTGAATTGAGCTGCTATAAACATTGATGTGGCTGCATTACTACAGTATGCTATCTTCTGGGTATAGACCCAGGAGAGGGATAGCTGGGTCAAATGGTAGTTCCATTCCAAGTTTTCTAAGGAATCTCCACTGCTTGTTTCTTTTGTTTCAATTTCATTGATTTCTGCCCTGATTTTAATTATTTCCTCTCTTCTAATTTGGGTGTTGGTTTCTTCCTTTTTCTCTAGGGCTTTGCATTGTAATGTCAGGTCGTTTATTTGTTAACTTTTTCTTCTTTTAAAGAATGAACTCCATGCAATGAACTTTTCTCTTAGCACTGCCTTCATAGTGTCCCAGAGATTTTGATAAATTGTATCAGAGTTCTCATTTACCTCTAAGAATTTTTTTTATCTCCTCCCTGATGTCTTCTGTTATCCATGTGTCACTCAATAGTCTCCAGGTGTTGAAGTAGCTTCTATTTTTTATTTTATCACTGATTTCCAATTTCATTCCATTATGGTCAGATGGAATGCAGGGTAGTATCTCTCTCTTTTTTTGTATTTAGTAAGACTTGCTTTGAAGCATATCATATGGTCTACTTTGGAGAAGGATCCATGTGCTACTGAGAAGAAAGTATATTCACTCATTGATGGAATAACTTATTGATTGTATTATTGATTTCTATAGTTTTAGTTTTGGTTTGGAAAATCTATCCAGTGGTGAGAGAGGTGTGTTAAAGTCACCCAGTATTATTGTACTGTAGTAGTTGTGAAGGGTTTGATATACATAGATGCCCCACTGTTTGAGGCATAGATATTTATGATTGTTATGTCTTCTTGATGTATAATCCCTTAAGCAGTATGAAATGTCTTTCTTTATCCCTTTTCACTAGCTTTTGTTTGAAGTACACTTTAACTGATAAGGATGGAAACCTCTGCTTGTTTATGTGGTCCATGTGAGTGGTATGTTTTTTCCCACCCTTTCACCTTCAGTCTGTGGATATCTTTTCCTTTGAGATGAGTCTCTTGAAGACAGCATATTGTTGGGCCTTTTTTAAAAAAAATCCAACCTGTCAATCTATGTCTTTTAATTGATGAGCTTAGGACATTCACATTCAGGGTTATTATTAAAATATTATTTGTATTCCCGGCCATTTTGGTTTATTTTTGACTTTTCACTTGACTTGATTTCTCCTTTGATTGGCCTTTCCTTTAGTGTAGTTTCTCCCTTTGTTGATTTTCATTGTTGTTTTTCATTTCCTCTTCCTGGAATATTTTGCTGAGAATGCTCTGTAGTGTAGGTTTTCTCACTGTAAATTCTTTTAACTCTTGTTTATCATAAAAGTTTTTTGTTATCAAATCTGAAGCTTAATTTTTCTGGACATAAGATTTTTGTTGGTATTCATTTTCTTTCAGAGCTTGGTCTATGTTGTTCTAGGATCTCCTGGCTTTGAGGGTCTGGGTTGAAAAATCTGCAGATATCCTAATTGGTCACCCCCTATAAGTGATCTGATTATTTTCTCTTGTACCTTTAAGATTCTATCCATATTCTGTATGCTAGACAGTTTCATTATAATGTGCCTTGGTGTAGATCTGTTGCAATTTTGTACATTTGGTGTACTGTAAGCCTCTTGTATTTGATTTTCCAATTTACTCTTCATGTTTGGGGAATTTTCTGATTTTATTTCATTGAAGAGATTGTACAGGGGGATGGTGGAGGATGGGAAAGGCAGCGGAGCACAACAGACACTAGTATGGCAATATGTAAATCAATGGATGTGTAACTGATGTGATTCTGCAATCTGTGTATGGGGTGAAGGTGGGAGTTCATAACCCACTTGAATCAAAGTGTGGAATATGATATGTCAAGAAATTTGTAATGTTTTGAACAACCAACAATAAAAAATTAAAAGAAGAGATTGTACATTCCTGAGGCTGGAATCTCTGTGCCTTCCTCTATCCCAATAAATCTTAGATTTGGTCTTTTGATGTTGTCCCATAATTCTTGGATATTCTGTTCATGGTTTCTTACCATCTTCACTGTGTGGTCAACTTTATTTTCAAAATTGCATATTCTGTCTTCATTATCTGACGTTCTATCTTCCAAATGATCTAGTCTGTTGGTAATGCTTTGAGTTTTTTATTTCATTTATTTCTTCCTTCATTTCAAGGATCTGATTTTTTCAGAATTTCTCTTTCTTGAAGTAATCTTTTGCTACCTGTATTTGCTCCCTTATCTCTTTCTTGGGGTGATCAATGGTTGCCTGTATTTGCTCTCTTGTATCTTTGTTAGAGTGATAAATTCTTGCCTGTATTTGCTCACTTAGGACATTCTTTAATTCATAGATCATTTTAATTATGTACATTCTGAACTTCTTCTCCGACATTTCAGCAGCTGCACAGTCCATACATTCTATTATTGTAGTATCTTGGTTTTGGGGGGCACTTTCCTCCCATGTTTTTCATGTTGTCTATGTGTCCTTCTTTCTTGCAGTATGGATCTGAGGTATTACTTGTACCTCACCTTGGTGTTGGGCTTCTAGACCCAAGCCGGTGTCCCACAATAAATGCTTCTGCAACTAAAGATGGTCACATCAATAGCAGAGGTAACTCAAGATAGCAGTGGGGGTGTCCCAAGATGGATGGAACCACTTTCAGAGATGGGGCTAAAAGAATGAGCTGCCTGTTCAGAGATGCAGCTGCCTCCCAGCCCTATCTGTTGTCCCAAGGTGGAGGCTACTGTATATGGAATGCTATGGAGATGACTTCAGTGTCCCAAGATGGAGGCAGGCTATACCTGGGCTCTGGCATAGGTCTGCTGGTTGATGGGGGTGGTCCTAGGCCCGAGCCTGGGCTCCAGCCTGGGTCTGCTGGATGGAGGGTAGCCCTGGGCCAGGGCCAGGGCCTGGGTGGGGCTATCCTAGGCCTGGGCTTGGGATCCAGGGTGGGTATGCTGTTTAGTGGGGGACACCCTGAAACAGAGCCTAGCCCATAAGATTTTAATGAAACTGAAAAATTCCTACCACCTAGTGACATCATACCCATCACAATGCAATGTCTTACATTTTGGTGATGATGCTGGTATGAATGAACCTACTTTGTTGCCCATGATACAGAAATATGACCATTTGATATAGAACTTAATACTTGATAACAATGATAAACAACAATGTTACTGTTTATATATTGATGATACTATACTTGTTAATTTAGATTATATTCCTACTTATAAAAAGTAAAGTTTACTGTAACACAGCATGCCACCAATGCAGGCCGAAGCTTCATGAATTTCGTCTCTTGACTGCATCAACAAGCCACATGCTGACACGTGGTCTGTGTTAGCGCACTTTGTGATAGTCCCACAATGATAAAAAATGATGCATTTCTCAAAAGATATCCCCACTGCTAAGTGATTCATCACTGTTCATACAACCGCAGCTTCAGCATGCAGCTGGGAGCAAGCATGACCTGAGATGAGGCAGACAGAAAGTGCTACCCCTTTAACATATTTTAACCCTTCTTTTAAAACTGTCATGTACATAAAAATTACCCTGGTGGGCCTGAGTCCCTGCATTTCTAAGAGGCTCCCAGGTGATACTGACGGTGCTAGTTCTCTGACCACACTGTAAAGAGCAAGGCACTAGATGCAACTTTATGGTTCGTCTCCAGTCTGGGCAGTACTAAATATGGGGCTTCCTCACTCTTCTTTGCCAGATTCTGAACTGGGCAAGGGACATGAGAATTTGAGGTGATAATTGGCAATGAGAAAGGACAGTTCAGCTGGGAGTGGGGGATAAGGGGGAGCTTAGGGAAGCTGGTTTTGTGAAGTAAGCTAAAAATCCATGTGGATCAGGCAGCCAGCAGGAAGTCGGCTACTTTTCTCTTAATAGCAACTATTCCTGCAGCTGGCACAGAATTCCTGCCACCCCTGGGTGACTGTGGAGCAAATGCCACAATGTTGAGAAGGTCCATAATTAACCCAAGTACTCCTGTCTCCCTACAGAGCCACCAGTATCTCCAACCGTAGGTTCATCAGGTGTAGATTACCAACGAAGATTACCAATGCTTCTTTCTGGAAGGAAGGGTGTAGCTGAAAGCTCCTCTGAGAAGAAACCAAACTACACAAGATTTTGTCATCAGCAGGGGCCTTGTCATTTGGTCTTCAGAGGTTTTACCCTCATGGCAGGGGTCCTACTGAATCTGCTCCATCCTCAGAAGTCTAACTTCTGAAGGCCACTGCCATGTCTCTGTCCTGTTCTCCTCTTTAACTATCCACCTGGTCTAAAGCTGAAGCAGCTGTGGCCTTGATGCAGATTCAAGTTCAGTCTCCCAAGGTCACACATCCCAGGAGAACTGGGCCCTGCTTCTGTAGCAGCTACCTGGGATCTCCTCATCACCAGGGACCTTGACAACCCCAAAATTTTCTGGTTCAGCTCAAAATACCCAACCTTACTTATTTTCCTTCTCTGATGATAACCCTAAGTAAGGTTTAGAGAATCCTAGAGACTCCCTGGCACAAACCATGGAAGTATGGTTATGTTTAGCAAGATGATGTGTTTTGAACCTTTTCCATGACTTGCTAGAAAATCATAACCTCCTTCATTCCATAGCATTGACTGATTGATATTTTTCCTGAGAGATGCCATTCCCAGATCCAAATGCCAGTTCTAGCAACTACCATGTTCTGCTCAGATGTCAGTAATAAAGCACAAGAACCTGTGGCTGGACCAGATCCTTCAGGCCCTTCAGCCAGTGCTTTCTGTCGCAGTCATTTGGCCAACCCATCACCTGCATGCAAGGTGCAAGCATGTTCTCTGTGTCCTCAAACAGACAAGGATGAGGAGGACCCTTTCCCAGCATGTTCCACAGAATGGGCTGGTTGCAAGGTCCCTGGGGTCTCAGCATATGCAGGGTTCCTCAAGTATTTGGTTTTGAATTTTCCATCAGCAGTGGGCAGTAAATGAACAAGGATTGCAGGTATGAAACCAAGCACCTGCGAGAATGGGTGTGGAGAGATTTGCATCAGATCACATGCCTGCCACTTCCCATGGGACTTAGAAATGTAGCAATGTCAGCAGAAGGTGTCTGAGTGAAGGTACATGAATCCACCAGGCTGTGACCCATGCTCTGTTCATGTGTGGAAAGGGCATCATATTTCAGCCTGAGGTTCTAGCCCAAGCTTCCACTTGGCCACTTGGAGCCATGGGAAGGGATGTGTCTCACCACTTCACTTGCAAAATGATGCTAAGATGACTCCGGACGTCCCTTCCAGCCCCAAGAACCATGAGAAAAGCCACTTGGCTGAAGCTGCCAGAAGCTTTGGCAATCTAACGAGAAAATTGGATCTCATCTAATTCCTGGCAGACTCGGTAATGTAAGGAAGTTCTGAGGGGATTTCAGAATCTGCTTCTTGAGCCAAACTCTACTTTCCTCCCGTCTCCTCACACACCATCTTGGATGACTTTGTTTCAGGCAAGGCGATCCACTCGACAATTAAACACACAGAACTCCTAGGGTAAAGACAAACACCAGCACAGCTTTTGTAACCTTCCTTATTACAGTAATGACATTCTGGGGCAGAGGGAGCCTCCATGCAGCTGGATTTTCCATTGCAGTGATAACGTCCAGCCAATAGCTGCTGGGCCACGCTGCTCCATGCACAGGTGGGACCACATCTGCCTGGTGCTGACGAGCTTTTAATGGCCTTCTATTTGTTTATTTCTTCTCCCTCTGAGCTGGCAGAGATCAGATGGGGAAGGCTGTGGTCAAGGTCTTCTTGAGGACAGAGACTCCAGGGTTTCCAGACCACTGAAGGAAATATTCTCTCCTCTCAGAGGATTCTGTGTAAATAAGACTCCAAAAGAAAGCACTGCCATTTCCCCACCACCCCTGAGAATGCTGGAGGAGGAGGAATGGCTGTGGATTGCAGGAGAGGCATTTAAATGGGGCCAACAGTTGCAATGTGTCCTTGCTGATCTGATAGTTGTGACAACTCCAGTTCAAAAATCCCCCATCAGGGAAGAGACAGAAGGAAATCCTGCTCATGTTTATGTGGGAGAAAGAGGGGAGAAGAAAGATGGAAAGCAGGCATCAGAGAGGGGGATGGCCGCTCGGAATCCTCCAGAGTCACAGGTCATTCCAGATCAGTTGAGGTGCCATGAAGTTCATGGTGAGTCAATTAATGGGGAAAAACCCGGCCATTCTTGGCAGCCAAATTTTAAAAATAGATAAAATACACAAATAAAAGAATGGGATGCCAGCGTGTTTTGTATACCTCTGGAATTTGGGTAAGAAAGCCACATCCAGCGGATACTTACATAACGACTTTGATGCAGGGGCCAAGCACAGAGGAAAGGATACTTAGGAATCACTCCAAGCCCCTCCGTGGGAAACCTGAGAGCCCTTCAAGGCAGCTTCCACCCATGCTCACCCTTTAGTGGGGACAAGAAGGCCTCCCAGAGGCTCTGGGAACTGAGGGTGAGCCTTCCAAGGAGAAGATGCCCCCTTTTCTGTTCCTCCAGGAAGGCCAAACCCTGAGTGAACCCAGCTGCCCTAACTCCAGCTAGAACTAAAGTACACCCCCAGGATTTCTAAACAGTTATGACATTTCCAGAAATTCTCTCTCCGTAGAACCTTCCTCAAAAAAGGCTGGCCCAGCTGATACCTATACTGTGCCTAACCAGGTGGAGTACCCAGACCAGAAACTCAGGGCAGGAGTAGCTGTGCCCAGTCTGCTGGCAGACTACCTGTCCCGTGTCCTCTCTGCGTTCCCCAGCACTGTGCCTGGCAGCTCATTCTTAATACAAATCACAGAGGAGCATTTCCACGCTTCACACATCTGGATTATGACTTGCCTTCCTTCCTGCCCTGGGACTAGGACAATTCCTTTTCGATTGAACTATGTCAACTCCAGTTATGAGAACATTTCCCCCACACTGCTCTCTCCTCCCCTTCCCTCTGCTCCAGACACGCATCCACCTCCCGTCCATGCACCATGCTTCAGGGACAGAATTCCTTCATGTCTGAGCTGCTTGCCAGGCGAGCATGTCCTTGGGCACATGGTCATTGGGATGTTCTTCTCAACATCACCTGTCCTCAACTCACCTTTGCAAGCTCTCATTTCCTGGCTGGAAGCCTCCAGAGTGACTGGATCCACTTTTGATAATCTCTATGTTGGAGAAGCTTCCCATGTGGATGTGTCTGGGGCCGTGGATACCCTATCACACATGGGGCACCTGGCAATGCTCTACTACTGAGCATTAAGTCCCCAGCTCTTCTCAGGTTTCTACAATCCTCCCAGTTATGACAGTGCTTCCAAAACAGGGAGGTCAGCTTCAGGGGGCCCCAGAGCATTTGTATAGGTCTGGGAACCTAGGTATGAGCCACACATGGTTGAGACCATGTCCGTACACGTTGTTCTGAGTATCTGCAGGCATCCACGTGAGGACTAGATGGCCATATTTGCACCTTATCACTGCATCTGTATCTCAAAAGTCCCAGCCCTGTGCTCCTCTCCTTGGTAGCCCTGTGTATTCTCTACCTTTACCTCTCTAGAGGTGAGACTCTGGGGGGCCCTACCCATCCCTCTCCCTCTGCTCCTCCCTCTTCCACCACCTGTCACTCTGCACACAGGTCAGGTCATTTTATGCTCTGTGCTGTGCCCTCACTGCGGTATCTAGGGAGATGTCAGATGAGAGATGAGACTGAGATACAAGACTGAGACTGTCTTGAGCAGACCTGGCTAGGGGAGCACTCAGAAGAGACGAAACACACAGCATTCAGGGTGACAAACAGAGGCCATCAGGGGCCAGGAAGGCAAGATAATTTTCAGCATCACTGTGGCTCAATTCAGAGGGAGGCCCGGAAGGCAGGTGTGTGGGAGCAAGAGACAGAAACAAGAAAATGACTGTTCACATGAAGAGCAATGATGAGACCCCTCAACATCACATCAGCTGAGGCTTTCATCTAGGACACAGGGAACTTCCTGGAGAGGCTTCCTAAGCCACCTCCTTCAGAGCTCGTGATTTAGTGGCTCTCAGGTGAGGCGGGGCCATTGGCATTTCTAAATGTCCTCATCTCCTGCAGCTCGCATCATCGTAGGCAATTCCAAACTTCTATAAAGAGATGAATATTCATAAACCACCTGCTGAGCCTGCCAATCAGGGGAGAGGTAAATTCTAGAATGGAAGGAGAATAGTTCTTTGACCTGAGAAAGGGTGTAGGGATGCCAGGAAGTACCTGAGGAAGAGGAAGCAAAACCTTTGCCCTCAGGACAGGCAGAAGGAAGCTGATGGCATGGCATCTGCGTCACTGCAGGACCTCTACAGGTTCAGCTGGTTAGAGAGATGATAGGCTTTGGACTGGCCCTCAAAATAGGCAACTCTTCAGCCTTGATCCAGCCCAGGCTTATGTGAATCTGAGAAAGCCTCCTAAATTCAGTATAGCAGAATTATTTTCTGCAGAGGGAAAGCTTTTTTTTTTTTCCCCTGAGTGTATATGCATTAATTGAAGCCCTGCCCCACCCGGCAACCCCACCACCTATCTTGAGGTTCTGTCTTTCAACATTTCTCAGGAACTTGCTGCTTTACTTGATAGAGAAGCATCCTGCATGTACAAGGTGCTGAGTCTCTGATTCCCAGGCCTCCAACTGCACCAGGGGAGCTCTTACCAGCCATGTGCCTCTCCTGGGCCTAACTGTGCTATATCAATAGGTCACTACTTCCCTCAACACAGACAGTATTCTTATCAACTTCTGCAGAACCGTCTGTTCTCTTTTACACTATAACTTCTGAATCATAAGATGTACTCTACCTCCAAGTGAACGTAAGATATGTTCTATTATATATGATATCCACGTCATAGAATACATTCATATGGACATATTCTGCAATTCCAACAGTTATATTATACCCAGTCATTTGAAGATCATACATACTAAAGTCACTACCTACACTTTGATATGGGAAGGAATCCCTTGATTATCTTTTTTGTTTGTTTGTTTTGTTTTCTCATGGGCAGTCAACAGAGACCTGAGCTTCCATCTATCACTGGGGGACCATCTTTCCCCAAATCAGTTATGGTTGAGCCCCAAAAGCACAGGCCTAAAACAAATGCTTGCTTCCAATTTTCCCTCTTTCTCTCTAAAACCAAATCTTGATTGGCTTCTTGAACTCTGGCCTCCACTACAAGGCACCTGTCTGGTTTGTAGAAAGCAAGAAGCTTGGTTCAGATGGACCTCCCAAGGAACTGCTGTCATTTTATTGATTCTACCCTAATAAAGAGCAGTTGGTACTAAAGCCCTTGGAAGGGCACAGGGCTCATCGTAGCCATCTTTCCAGGTCCAGGCGCTGTCACTTTCAAATTAAGAAATGCAAAAGAGGCTGCATGAGTACAAATTGGAGTGGATCCACTGTACAGTACCTAAGATACATTTGTTTCAGGTAGGTTTCTCAAGCAATCACGACAGAAGAGGGCGACAGTGGCCTCCCCCAAACTTACACTGCCAACATTTCTATTTACCAGGGCAATCAAAACGTAGCAGGTATCTGTCAACCAGGATAGTCTTTCCTGGGCAAGCAAGCAACCGAGGTCATGGATGCTCATTTACAACCTTGAACCTGTTGTCAGCCTGGCTGCTGCTCAGGGCCAACTCCTGCTCCAGGCAGCAACACAGAGCAGACTTCTAACAGCCTGCACCAGGATCTGCAGCCCCTGGTCTATGGCAGCCCCCGTCTACGGCAGCCTGGAGGCTTCGTCAGCCCACTCTTATATTGGGGCAGAGTGTCAGAAAGGTGTCCAACTCATTTACAGTCCTTGAGTCCCTTTCAACAACTCATGTGCTCTCTTTGGCCAACTAGTCTGAAGTACTCTGCAGCATTTCTTTCCCTTAAACAGATGCACCTTGGATTTTAGATATCCAAAAAGTTCTCTCTTTTTTTACTTAACTCTTGTAATTTGGGGTTTTACTTCAAAGTAAAGTATTTTGCACATGTACTATCACATTAGAAATTCCAAACATGCTAAGTAGAAACTATAATTAAAAAATAGAAATCAATGCTAGGACCTGGGGTAGTGGCTTAGTGGTCGAACACTTGCCTAGCATGTGAGAGGCACGGGGTTTGATCCTCAGAAACACATAAAAATAAATAAAGTATACAATTTGATATTTAAAAAACAATCAATGCTAGTTTCCTAACCCACAAAGTAAAAGCTAAATACCTACCTACCTGATAGGGCTGATTGAATAGCATAATGAATGCAGAGCATCTGACCCAGTACCTGCCACATAGTAGGTGCTCAATGAGAGATCTGATTTGACTTAGACATGTACATTATTAATTCAAATCCAAAGCAGCACTATTGACATTTCCATGACAAGAACGTTTAATTTATAGTTTAAGACCTATTTGATTGCAAATTGGATGGAAGTCAAGTTACAGTACCAAATAAATTATGTTTCAACTATTTTAAAACTGTGCATACAAAGAGACACTAGAAAGAGGAAAGAAAGTCCAATTACAGGATGCAGATGTGTTAACTGCTGAAAGTGAGCTCTTGATTTAGTTTAATGTTGTCTGATGGTCAAAGAAACAAAATCCTGTTAACTTATGCAACTCACTCCTCATTTAATAAATGGAATGTGTAACTCACAGGGAAAATGGATTTTCCTCCTGATGTTCAGAGCTGAGGGCAGTGGCTCATGTGGGTCCTGACACCAGGCACGCTGGGTAACTGAGAAGAGCTACATGTCTGTGTGCCCAGGTGCAAAGGTACACACCCATTCATCAGAAGGGATGCTCTGCTCTATGGGTATTGTAGGTGAGGAACCAGTGGGCAAGTTGGCTGAAGTCTTTCTTAACCTATGTTCAGAAAACTGGAGTAAAATTTCTCCACTTTATTCCAAAATATGGACCAGTTTTGTATTTGAGAAGTTTGGCCCTTGGTTTTTTGGAAGTATAGGTCTTGACTTTTTCAAGCAGTCCACTTGGGCTTGCCTGCTGTCCTGAGCCAGGATGACCAGAGTGGCCTGTGGATGGGGAGGATGTGGAGGAATCTGCTTCCAAACACTTGAGACTAATCAGAGACAACAGGCTTCCCTGGGAAAATCGTAATCACCATACTGGGGAAGGGCCAAATGCTGGCAGGATTTATTGGCTTTGATTAACAATACGGTGTTTGTTTTTGTAGGTAATTAGAGTTCAATAGCAAGCTATAAAAGTCCTCTAAGAAATTCTAAATGGACTATAGCTAAAGGGTACTAAATTATAACTGAATCTAACCATTCATCTATGCAGACCTCCTGTACTAATGAGCCAGTGTTTGATACAGCACAATCCCAGGCTGTCAAGGAGAAAATGGCCTCTGTGTTCCCAAAGTCCTGGGAGAAAAGACCTCCATGCAGTGTGAGTGCCCACACACGTGTGCAAACAGCACTCCAGTATGGATCATGCTTCAGCATCCCAGCTGCCTTGGGATGTTACAGCTCATGAAGCAACAGCTCACATTGTCTGATTTAAAGCCACTATTCAAAGATCCATCACAAGCTGGATGATGACAAATGTTCCGACAGCTCTAAATTCTTATAACAATCAGGGAACAGATTCCTAGGTACTGTGATGGGCTAGCTGGGTATTTTGATAGTCAGAAGATGCTTGCCAAAGCTGTTTTGATTCATGCTCTTTTTTCCCCCAGTATGTCACTGTTGGGCACAGATTTTTAACAGGTTAGAGGTCTTAATATAAATGCAATTGTACTTAATTCAAAAGTAGGATAGGAAAAGTGTTGTCAGCCATATTTTTTAAATAGTATCAAGATGTAGTGATGGTGTACTTAAGAGACAACTGTGCTCATCTTGCTTTGCTGAATCCTGGGACATAACATGTTCCTGTGTTATGCATATCATATCTACACAGCATTATTTTTACTCTCTGTGCCCACACCATGACGCCCAACCATCCAGAAAAGCCAACTATCCAACCCCTGCACAGAAGTGGGAAAAATTAAAATGGGACCAGATAAACAAAACAAAAAGTAAAGCCATAGATATAGCTGGCACTGGAGGTAAACGGTTGCTTTTATTCTCCGTCTTAGACATTAGCTTTCCTCTTGGCAAAAGCTAGACTTAACAGCTAAGGCCTCAGGCATCTTCTTGTGTAGTTCATTAGAAACCTTTATAATATTTTTCCCTCAGGAATTAGATTTTCATTTAATTATGTTTTATACAACCCAATATAAAATTTTCCCACTGTTCTGCATACTCTGGCCCCCTTAATTTTATTTTTTAAAAGTTCTTATGCAGTCATCGGTTTTTCTTTCAGAGGAACATAAAACAGACATCCACTCCAGGACCAAAGCTAAACTTGCAGGCCACAGTCGTAGAGTCTTCTGGCTTTCTGCCCTCTGAAACTTCATGCAGGTGACTGCAACCTTAGACCAGCCGCTTAACCCCTCTGACCCTTTCCTTCTTCCTCCGAAAAGAGGAGGAGATTGACTCAGATTCTCCTTAAGGCATCTCTGTGGTCTGAGGTTCTAGAGTTATTTTATCCTAAAGGGAAGAACTTCCAAATGTGAAGGCAGTTGCTGTTAATTCTTTAAAATTAAGACTCTAAACTCTACATTCAAAAAGTTAGATTTTGTGAAACTGGTGGAAATAAAATATAAGCTAAGTGCCCTTTTTTTAAAATATTTTTTTTTAGTTGTCAATGGAGCTTATTTTACTTATTTATATATGGTGCTGAGAATCAAACCCAGTGCTTCACACATGCTAGGCAAGTGCCCTACTACTGAGCCACAACCCCAGCCCTGGCCTAAGCCCTTTGATGCAGAAGCAGCAAAAGCACAGAGCAGCACCGTTATAAAATTTCCATAATTCAAGTTAAAAAATTGTGTTCAGAAAGGAATTTAAAGAAAGCAGATTTCTGATACTTACTTGTGGCCCAGCTCATGAGCGATGGTAAAGGCCAAATTGAGACCATTGTCTTCGGCAAGCACACATTTCCTCTTAGCACTGCACACACCTCCTAAGTAAGCAATTCCTGCAGCAGAGACACAAAACACATCCTCTTCAGAACCTGGGAGGCCCTGACCTCCTGGGCATGTCTGCATGGTATCACGCATGATCTAGATCAAGAGAGGGGCAAGTAGGGCCTTTGCTGCCACAGGGTTGGACCTGCAAGTCCAAAGCTCATCTGGGATTAGTTTGCTTATGATACTTTTATATTTACCCAATAATAAGAGTGACAGTCACAAATATCTATCAAGCATTTACTATCTGACAAATGTTGGGTGAAATGGTTTATAAATATCATCAAATTTAATCCTCATTACTCAGGATGAAGAGGAAAAGTGAGGTTCAGAGAGAAAAGGTTCAGAGATTTCCCCAGGGTCTCCTGCCTTGGTACTCAGTGGTGAGATCCTAAACTAATCTGTGCAACTTGAGTGCTCAGGGCTGGGAGCAGCAAAGCAAGGTGTCCAGTGTGCAAAGATTAGGAAGCTCTTCCTTTTAAAGGCTGATCTCATATTTGAAGGCCCTGGAGGAGAAACTCCTTAAATTCTACACCCTCAGCACCTTTTGCATCATTCTAGTTCTGGTCTTGTGAGGGTCTGATGACCCCGGGGTTGATGAATAGCAGGCAAGGGAAGGCTGCGTAGCATGTTCAAACAAAAACTTCAGTAATTCTCCAGACACAGCAGGACTGGGAGTCATATGGAGCAGAGAGAGCACACACTGGGAGAGGGATGGCCTCAAAGCCATCTGTGAGGACAAGCCCCACAGACCAACTTCCTCACCTCCATGCACACCTGTGAGGACCTGAGGATCTTGCCCTAAGGGGGAAAATGAATCACACACACCAGGAGGCACAAGCGCAGCACAGGACCACACTGTGAGCAAGAGGCGGTGTGGCGAGGCTAGGAGCTCTGGCAAGTGCTGGTGGGTCAGCCACGGGAGGAGGGATGGGAGCTTCCCAGCAGAGGAAAGCTCTTCTGGCAGAGGGATATGTTTGAACAACCTGGAGCCTTCTAAGGAATGCTGGGCACTCGGCGCAAGGCTGGGGAGGGCCAGCCCCCACTGGCCACACTTGTGGAAGCTGGCTCTCCAGGTGCCCCACTGCCCATGACACCTCTCTGCACTTCTGCTCTCCCTGTACTCAGGACAGACAACCCCTACTACCCAGACACCCCAGGGCTGACCTCAGCAGGGGCCCTAGGAATCCTGCCATCTAGCCTCTGTTGCCTGTGGTGTCTGCCCCTCAGCAAGCTGCCTCTCAACAACTCCTGGGAGACATGCAAATCATCGTGGTACTGGTGGCTAGAGGAGGGGGGATGGTGCTGCTGTTCCCCTCCCATGAGGTCCCATGGGTGTGGGGCAAGTGCTGTGTGGCAACAGCTGGTAACAGGCAGGAGGCTAAACCCAGCTGACTCAGCCTGCCAGCACCATGCCACAGGACGGGCTGTGGTCACCTGAGGAAGGACACCTGTTCTCCATCAAGGCACTGTTCACCCACCAAGCTGCATGCTGCCCCCAACTGAGGGCTTCTTGCACTTCCACAAAGTGTTTCAGAGGAAAAGGAATTGGCAGAGGGCCAGGGACAACAGCCCAGGGGCCTATTTCATTAAAACTGACCCCTCCCTTCCTGTTCTTAAAGAGGTAAACCAAAACATCCTCTTTGTTGATATCAAAATCAAAGTAGTGTGAAGCCAACTCTTGGTGTTGCTTTGCTGCAACTGCTAGTTGCTACAGATGATCATTCTTATCTTCCTTCAGTGGAGCAACAGGGGGAGGATATCATCAGAGAGGTTTCCATTAAAAAGGTAAAAATAAAACTGGTCTAGCACTCAAACACAAGACTCCCCTTCCTTTGGTCCCTACCAGGAGGCACAGAGGAAACTCACATGGCTGCCTCTGCAGAGAGGTGCAATTCTGGGGCTATAATCTGGAGACTCTGCTTACATTCCACACGCTGAGCCTAGGTACCATATCACATATCTAATCATCATCATCATCATCATCATCTGTACTGGAGATTAAACCTAGGGGCACTTTTTCACTAAGCTGTATTCCCAACCCTGTTTATTTTTTGAGACAGATTCTTTCTTTTCTTTTCTTTTTTTTTTTTTGAGAAGAATAGTTCTCCTTCTTTGGTTTTTTAAAAATATTTGTTTTTTAGTTGTAGTTGGACATAGTACATTTATTTTATTAATTTTTTAATGTGGTGCTGAGGATTGAACCCAGGGCCTTGCTTGTGCTAGGTGAGAGCTCTACTACTGAGCCACAACCCCAGCCCTTGAGAAAGAGTTGTGCTAAGTTGCTAAAGCTGGCTTCAAGCTTATGATCCTCCTGCCTCAGCCTCCCAAATCTCTGGGATTACAGATGTGCACAATGGCACCCAGCTCTACACATCTCTTTTTTATTTGGAAACATGCAGCATGTTTGGCCAAGGTTGAGGAATAGAGAGAAAGAAATAAAAAAAATCAGCTGGGTGCAGTGACACACACCTGTAATCCCTTGAGAGGCTGAGGAAGGAGGATCATGAGTTCAAAGCCAGCCTCAACAAAAGTGAGGTACTAAGCAACTCAGTGAGATCCTGTCTCTAAATGAAATACAAACTAGGGCTGGGGATGTGGCTCAGTGATCAAGTGCGGAGGAGGAGGAGGGGGAGGAGGAGGAGGAGAAATAAATAAAATGGTTTTTGGCCTCAAGATGCTTTTTTTGCAGGGGAACATCATAACCCAGAAAAGCAGACTAGTGGAAAGAGCAAAGTGACCACCAGAAAGGATGTGATCTGGCTTCTCAGTATGTTCAAGATCATGATTCTGGCTTTACTTAAAAATGCTTTGGGGATTGCCACTGGAAGTTCACCAGTGAGAAGATGGAGCACTTCTACATAGCCCTGGTGGCATGCCCACACAGCCAGACACCCACTCACAGTGCCCGCCCAGCCCAGGTGGCAGCCTCTCTGGGTCAATGAACCAATTAGAAACAATCAAATGTTCATGTCCTGGAGAAGTCCCCTGGGAGGGGAAGGGAGATACAATACAGCCAGATTTGCTGAGCTTGCCGTCCCAAGGGCTTACCATGGGCATTGTTGCTGAACCAGTAGACCTTAAATGCCTCATTAACACTTCCCCTGGCCTCGGCCTCTCTCCTCACAGGAGCGGGCAGACCTGAATTTCCACTCTAATTAGGTAACACACATTGTTAGGGAATCAGAAAGCAAATAGCAGCAGTCCAATAATTGTGTTTTAATTTTTCCAAGGTGCAATGATTTTTTTTAACTAGAAAACAAAGGGGCAGAATTGTAATGCAAAATAAATAAATAAGAAAACAAAGGGGCAGTTGTTTATTATTGTTCATTTATTAATGACTATTGTTCATTATTAATGATGCTTACACATAGGTAGATTGAGGGCTACTGCTTTTAACAATTGATTTGAATTATACTGAGCCTGGTCATAAAACTGAACATGGGAAAACACATAAAAGAAATTGGCCCCTGACAACAGAGCACAAGAATTATGTGAGTTTATGAGTGACAGTGTGAAAATGCTTAGGGTGCACAAAACAAAGTCTGGAGAAAATCCCAGGTTGTTGTAAAGTGAAAGCTGCAGGGAAATAAGTGGTAATTAAGCCACAGAGCTTTAGCAGAAAACAATATCCACCAGTATTTAATACTTCATGGAAAGAAACAGCAGTCTAAAGGGGAGGGAGCCCAGAAGACCTGGAGATACCCTGCTATGATTTGGATCTTAAGTGTACCCAGTTTCATGTGTTGAAGGTGTGGGAAATGGTGGCGCCTTTAGAAGGTGGAGCCTAGTGGGAGGTCTTTAGGTCTGGGAGGTGGGGCATGTCCTCCAAGGGGGACTCTGGGATCTGATCCTTTCATCTTCTTCTGTTTTTCATTCCCTGGTTGTGGAATGAACAGTTTTCTCCACTACATACTCCTTGCCATTGCCAGCTGCCACTGGTACGAGAGGCCTAAAATCAAGGGGTCCACCTGGCCATGAATTATGACCTTGAAAACTGGGAGCCAAAATAAAACTTTTCTCTCTACAAGTTGATTATCTTGAGCATTTGGTATAGTGATAGAAAGCTCCCCATTAACTTAGGCTGCAGAAAGCATCAACCTGGAAAAAGTCATCAAATCTGACATTGGTGCTTGTCAAGAAATGAGGAAAGCTAGTAGCCAGGGGCACAGGCCTATAATTCTAGCAAATTGGGAGGCTAAGACAAAAGGATCATGAGGTCAAGGCCAGCCTTAGCAACTTCGTGGGGCCCTAAGTAACTTAGTGAGACCCTGTCTCAAAATAAAAAATAAAAAGGATTGGGGATGTGGCTCAGTGGTAAAGAGCCCCCGGGTTCACAATCACCAACATCAAACAAATAAAAGAGGAAAAATAGTTTTCCCTGCATTGATGCATTAAAAATGAGGTCTGCAAAACAAGTTCTGGTAACTTCAGGGATGATGCTGTGGAACTGAAGACCCTTCCCATGTAGCAGCAATCCTCTTTCAATGAGGTTTTTTTTTTTTTTTTTTTTTTTTTTAATGTCCTACATTGCTGCTTTCAATGGCTTCAGGCTTCCATGATTTAAAATTCTCCACAAAAGAAACCATAGTAGAACTCATTTAAAAATATTTAAAAACATCAATCCCACATGTTTGCTTAGCTCCCTGGAAGAAAGGGCATGCAGATTGTAAAGTGGAACATATTAGCTGTGTTTCTCCATGGGCAAACTGCATGTCCTTCTCTTATTGGACAGGTATTACTAGTCCCATTTTACAGATGGGGAAATGGAGCCTCAATACACAGTTACATGGTCAATTAGCATCCAAACAAGAATACAAATGCAGGGCTCTCTGCCTCCAACATCCACATTGCTCTATTTAAACCTCGAGCCTCCCTCACCCAAGCTTTGGTAAACAACAACAATGAAGAATGGTTAGGAACTCCAGATTTTCTTAAGTCTTAATGCACACTTATGCAGAGTTACAGGCAGGACAGGTTTCACACATCTAAATGTTTTTAAGCTTAAGATAAGAAGACTATAAGACACACACAGCAATATTAACATTAGGTACCTCTAGGACATGGTGAAGGAATTAGAGATCTTTTAATTCTCTCCTCTTTTTCTTCTCTCATTACAAAATCAAATTGAATTAAATGTATTAGGCTTAAACTTAATACAGTTAATGTGTGTGTTGCTATGAAAATTAAAGTTATTGATCACATTTCATTTATCAAGGTGACATATAACAGAGACAGGAGACCAAAAGCAAAACAAAAAGTCCTCTAAATTCAAACGCTGAGTGGATTGCCCTCTCAGACAGCAGATGACACAGGAAGTTAGTTGGTACCTTAAACCTTAAAAAAAAACTCGCTTTAAATACACCTTTGGCACAAATTAGGGAAGCAAAACACAATTTGAAATCTGAAATGCTGAGGGTAGAAATGGCAGCTGCAATGAATGTCTTACTCCTGGAAGGCATATCTAATTCATCCAGAGTAGTGGACCGTGTCCACAAAGGCCCAACCCATCTTCCCAGCCACACCAAATGAATACGGACCCACCCTCTTCTCCCTTCTTTTCTTTTCCTCTGTAGGAGAATAATTTTGAAGACATCAGGCAAGAAGGCTTAATTATTTTCTTTTTTGGTAGAATACTGCACAGTGTAAACTTTTAATTCATAAACTCAGGGTTGGCCATTTGAGCCTCTCTAGATTTAAAAAAGTAAACACCACACAACCGTATAAACTTGGACTTATCCAGTAAATCATTGTGTATAAACAGTTTGCAGCTGTTGGCCGGGCTGCCCATTAGTCAGACCTGCATGGGTTCTGTCCACCTTTGAGTGAGATGGTCAGGTTTTTCCTACCAACTGCTCAAGGTCTCAATGTTCTTAATATTTCCACTGGGACACCCACCTTTAATTACAAGAGAGCAACTTACATCTATTCATTTGAAGACCCTCTGATTGTTGAGGTTGTATCTTGTATTCAGACTCTTCCACGAGTGTTTGTGCTTCTGTTATCTTTAATAGTGGTCATAGGGGATATCTGAACTTGGGAATAGCATTTAAGAGCAAATATCTTAGAGCCTAGTATGTGATAGATAAAAAATAAGTAAATTCTCATTATTCACTGTAAAGAGTTTTTTTTTTTTGTGAGTGTATGTATACATATATATGTACATATACACATGTATATGTATATATGTGTACATACACACACACATATGCACGTACATTTGTATTTCTGTGTAAATTTTAAAATCATATGTGTGGTGCTAGGGATTGAACCCAGGACCTCACACATTGGTAGGTAGATTCTAATAAGTTGCCATTGTTATTGAATTAGCAGAATACAGAATCATTGATCCTAGGTAAAATTCAGTTAGGTTCCTGTGACCCTCTGGTCACCGAATTGTCAACCAATCTGTTTCTGTTTAAAGACAGCTTATTTAATATATATTGTTGATTCATTAACACTGAAGTCACAGCCAAGGGACCTTTCATACATGCCTGAATCAGGAAACTTATCTTTCCTTCCTTCCTCCCATGCATTGGCTCCAGAAGGCTCCTGAAGGCCCATCACAGTGGTCCTGGGCTTATGAACATGTTGACAGCATTTACTCACTATGCCAGCGGCCATTTTAAATAGTGGACTCACCAAGAAAAAGCACAAAAATGTGAAAAACCTCGCTTTAAATACACCATGAAAAGGGCACTTGTTTATAGTATGAGAACTGAAACAGGAAACAGCTCGTGGCCTTGTTCAACCTCAGCTGGGAATGTGCCTGTCTGGTGACTCAAATTTTTCACCACTCTGCACATGTTCGTGAATGACTGCCAAAGCGCTTCGAGGATTGATTCTGGAGTCACAAATACATTTTAGCAAGTAGGCAAAAACAAGTGCAGAGTACAGATCGACTGTACTCTAAAAAATTGTGTCCTATAATTAAGCAAAATGAAGTCCTTATTACTGGTTATAATAAAGAAATTCATTTTCATTTAAAAGCTTCTCCTATTTCCTAATTCTATCCTATCTAAATTATTTGACTAACTTGGGTTTGCCCCCTGTAGTTTTGCTTCAATATTCTTAGGTTATTGATTCACACAGCTATCACCTCCGTAATAAGCCACTGATCCCCAAGGATTCTGCACAGAGTTGCCAGAGTTCCAGAGGTGCTGATGGACAGGCTCAGTCACTCCCAAATCAAGAAAGAGCTTTCAGGCTGAGGCTCTGAAAGGCTGACAGAAGTGGCCAGGTTGACATGTTCCCTCTTCCTGGGACTGAGAAGCTCCACACTCTAGACCTCCCTGTCCATGGCTTTCTATCCCACCTCAGTGTCCTCGTCTCCTGGAACACAGGTGGATCACCTCTCCCAGACCTCATCCTGTCTTAGCAATTCTGCCACCGGTTGGTGTTATACTTCCCCTGTTCTCTCCTTCCGGGTTCCTTCAAGCCAGTCACAGTGGTAGAACAATGAGGTAGTCAAGGTCTCTATCCCTCTACCATGCACAAAGGATGGGAACCACAGCCTCAAAGGACAGCCCTGGGCCCCTTCCTAAATAGGAGTACTGTACAAATGCCACCAACATTCAAGAATGCCAGTGCTTAACACTACTGACCGAAAGAACACTGGGGAACTGAAAAATTCAGTAACTCACTCAAGGTTAAATGAAGGAGTAAAAGAACGAAGATCGAAGGTAACAGCTTTTCAGTCGGATCCCTAAAGGAGTCACTTTCAAATTTTGAAAGTTAATACAGCTTAAGAGCCATCAGAGCATAATAGAGAACAATGGGACATATTTGAGATTCCAGAAATAAACCCTCACATTTACAGTTAATTGATGTGTGTGTGTGTGTGTGTGTGTGTGTGTAGTGATATTGGCATCTTGTGTGTACAGGCCAGGGGTGCTGCTAAACACCCTACAATACCCAGGACAGCTCCCTATAATGTCAGGAGTGCTGCAGTTGAGCAAGGCCTGTAAGACAAATGTCTGGGAAGTGAAAGTCTGAGTGATTTTTTTTTCAGTACTGAGGATTAAACCCAGGGCCTTGTGCACTCTAGGCAAGTGTTCTACCCTTGAGATATATCCACTCTCCTTCTTATTTTTTGACAATGGTGTCAAGACCATTTGATGGGGTGAAGAAGGGTCTGCATATCGAGAGCAAAAGACAGAGGAGTCAGTCACTTACCATATGTATCTCATACCATATATAAAACATAATTCAAAATGAATTAAACCTCCAAATATAAGCACTAAAACTGTAGAATTCCTCGAAGATTGCAGAGAAATAACTCTGACTGTAGGGCAAACAAAGACTTCTTAGATACAACACTAAAAGCACAAGCAGCAGAGGAAGTCCTACTTCCTGCTACAGGAGAACATCTGAGGTGGGGGTAACCTTAATCTTAACTGAAAGCCAAGCCCCTTCTGCAGTGAAGCTTCCCAGGCTTCCTCCTCTGCATTATGATTTGCAGCTAAATGGGTGTCATGCCAGCATCAAAGCATCACAGGTTAACTCGATTATCTCGTTTGTGTATTCCAGTGTCACTGGGGCTTTGTGTTAGGGTGTTCGTGGTTTAGGTAAGTCAGAGGCACCAAGCATGCTGGGCCTCACTCCCTGTGGCCATGCCCTTAGCTTGGGTGTCGCAGGCATGTCCAGGATCCCGGGCTTTAGGAGGAGATGTCATTCCCAGTGGAATCATGCATACAGGACTTGAGGGTTGGGGCAGTGGCTCTTCCAAAACAACATTTTTGATGAAGTAAATGAATTAAGAGTAAAGAGGGGAGTAAATTTCCCCTCTGATTTACAAGTTGGAAGCAAAAGAGTTTATCCCAACAGTTTGCTTCATTCTGTGGAAACCAAAACGGGTGGGGAGAGAGGGAAAAGAAATAAATAACTGTTGATATTCAACAGACCACAACCAACATGAGCCAAGTGCATGGAGATGTCGTGCCTATTTCCCATCTTTTGAACAAGATGGCACTTGTATCCCAAGGACCCATCAGGTGAGAGGAGACCTCCAGGGAGCCAGTGGCATGTTCCTTAGAGGACCAATGTGCCTCTCCTTAGAGGATTCCAGAGACTCAGGGGCTTCTGGAACAGGCTTCATGGCCAGAAATGGCCCCCAGAAGGTTCATCTTAGGACACTGGAGGAGCCTTGAAAATCTTATTTTGACAAACACTTCATCAAGTGTTTCCTGACTGCCTGTACATGATGGGCCTCAAGCCAGGCACGAATTCTAAATTGAGTGAGAATAGCACAAGCCCTGGGGGAAACCGCCTCGGGAACATCATCCTAGCATAAAGACTACGAGGCAGGTGGGAAGGTGAGGCGAGATGTTCTCAGTCGAGTTCTAGGACCAAAGGGTGGGAGCAGTGGTCTTTACTAGACAACTTTTCCTGTGTCTTTTCCGGTCCAGACATGGCTTCTCCAGAGAGGGGATAGATAGGAACTGGAAATGGAGCTCCACATTGAGTTCCTTCTCGTCACCTTTCAATTCTTCTTGGTCATCTGTCACAGCAGAAAGCCCCCCTTCACTCTTACTTCTGTCCACTAAGCAGATATTCTTGAGCACCCTGGACCACGGGCAGCTCCTCATGTAGTCTATGTTTGCAGGCAGCACCCATTAGAGCAGCAGGTCATGTGAGCCCGTGAGTTCCATTTTAGAAGAAAGAATCAGAGAGGAACAGGGACCCACCTCATAGCACTTGCCATTCAGGAAATGTGGCCACCCAACCAACCTGCTCACTGCTGCATCTTGGCAGCTTTGAGCCCTCCCCTGGGAGCACAGGTGAGTGTGCCTGTGGAAGGTGAATCTGGGCAGACAGCACAGGAAGGTTATCCCATAGGCTGAAGGCATGGCTAATGTCCATATTCCTATGCCTAGGGACCCTAATGCATTTTGAAATCTTTAACACATTCACATTTGCTAATCAACTGTATGGCTTAGCATTTATTTTGGTCAATAAAATAAACTTTGCCAGTCCCATTTCGACAGCTTTAAGACTCCTCTATCCTCTCTCATTGTAAATTTCCCTCTTTGCTTGGGGGTTAGAAAGCCCTCCTTCTGCTAAGGAATGTAAGTCAGTGAAGAAGTGGAATATCTTTTGCCTAAATATGTCTTCTCTGTGTGAAAAATGAGACAACTAAGTCTCCCAAAGAGCCAGCTACCCCAAAAGGGATCGGAGAGTGGGTTTAGGTTCCCTGTGCAGATTCAAATGCTACCTGGAAGGAGGGGCACGTTCCTGAGCCTGCACTCTGTATAAAGTGTGTGCCTTGAATCAGATCTTGCTCAATATTTCTGTTTGAATTAAACTTAGAGCAATCACGGGGCCATGGGGGAAGGTTGCCACATTGTGATGACGAGCCAGGAAGAAAGCAAAGCGGTTGGGGGCTGGTGAGAGCAACCACTTGCATTTTAATCACATTCAGTATTGTGGACTAAACTGTGCTCCTCAAAATCCAGAGGCTGAACCTTAACAACCAGTGTAGCTTTATTTGGTGACAGAACATTTAGGGAAGTAATTTAGGGTAGAAGCAGTCATAAAGGTGGGGCCCTGATAGGACTGGTGTCCTTCTAAGAAGAAGAAAATATACGAGAGTTCATGCTCCTCTCTCTTCTGCAAATATACATGAAACTATCTGAGGTCACAGTGAGAAGGTGGCAATAATAGAGCCTTCACCAGAAATCAACCTGACCAATACCTTGATCTTAGACTTCCTGCCTCCAGAACTGTGAGACATAAATACCTAGTGATTAAGCGATTCGGTCTATGATGTTTTGTTAGGCAGCCATAGCAGACTAATATACCCAGAGTGTAACCCCGGTACAGATGGAAGTCCCCTGTTTCCCCCCACCCCCAACCCTCGCTCATGTGGGTAACTGACAAAAGTGGCCACCAGGACTCATCATCCCCATTTATTGCACAGCACCACTCCTGACTCACTCACTACGAGACTGGGCAGCATGTTCAGAAAATAGCTGAATAACACGGAACTGTTTCGGAAAGTTGTAGGAGCCTCAGTTTGAACTAGCTACCAAAATGCCTGGTAGAGAAGAATGAAAGCTATGGTTGAGTGGAAGTGCTGATGGCTCTGTCTTTAAAATCATGCGACACCTCAACTGGCTGCATCTGGAAGCACAGAAGTGACATTCCTCATTCATTTGGCAATAGGGTTCCAATTGAGTTATAGCCAGGGATCCCTGTAAAGGAAGTGGGACAAGATGTGGTGCCAAATGTAGACCCAAGTCATTCACATCATCGGGCATTTCCATTTGCAGTAGACTCCTTGGAAATTCCAAGCCCCAATGAAATGTTCTAAAAAGACTCATAAATGCTGCCTTGGAGGAAGAAGGCAATTCGAAAGACTCTTGTAAAAGTAATATATTGCTAGGTTTGAAGAATTGGAAGCTGGAAGGCAATGTGGCCCTCGGGAGAGGGGCCTGGAGGCAGAGAACTCTGGAACCAATCTTCTGAGTCTGGTTGGGAGCCCATGAGCCTCCCCCAGTGCAGAATAGGCCTGCAGAAAGCTCGGTTGCTGGTTCTCTTTAGTGAATCTCAAGGAAAGTAAAGCATCAAGGGGCATCCCAGCCATGCAGGCCTCAATGCAGTGAGCCAGGAAACACACGTTATTACTTCTTTTCACCATGGCTCCTTCAAAAAGTCATGAATGCACAACACAAAATTCAGAAGGTGGTCACTCATTGTGGGGAGGATCTGTGACTGGGATGGGGCCACAGCAATGGATTGTACTGCCCAGCCCTGGAGGTGGTCACAAGGATGCTTGCCTTTAATAAACCATTATGTGATCAAAAAGTCAGGAGTGGTTGCCCCAGAGAGTCTGGAGAGCAGAAGGGGCATGACAGGGGCTGGAATCATTATCTTTCTTGACCTAAGTTCTGGTTACAAGAGAGTGTTGAGTTTGCAAATATTTGAGTGGTATGCTTAGACTTTTAAACAAGAGAAAAAGGAAGAGCTGATATTTGTGGCTGAACCATCTGGAAATGGTCAATATAACCGGACAATCTGGATGATAAGAATATCTCCTAAGCACTTTCAAGCTTCATAGTGGAATAGTGGTGTATGTTGGTCAAGGTCTGCTTTTATGGATGTCTCCCAACTTTACCTGCATTGCTTGTATGTCTCAGACCACATGAGCCGTTTCTTATAATTTGCCTTTACTGTCTCCCAAGGACCCTTGCAATGGTTATTTCCTTGAAACTTATCTACGATAATCTTAAAAAAAACAGCTTTATCCTTTTTATGCCAATCACTGTATTTCTAAAGGATGAATAAAATACTAGGCCATGCATAAAAAAATTTGCCAAGTCAGCAAAGAAAAAGAAAAACTTTCACAGAATAATTAAGAAACCACATTTCTTGTTCAAGGCTTAGGCCAGCAAAGCATTCTCTTGGGAATGAAATGTGGGATTTAAGTGAGATCTTAGGGCAAGTATAAACACTTCCAATCTGCACTTTGTTTTAGGCACCTCTCAGGGCCCTGCTCTTACGCTGTGTACAACAGGTCAGTCCAGGTGCCAGGACATCCCTGGGCACCAGCTCCAGGGCACAATCCATCAATCACCCCCTAGCAGAGCAATATAACTGCTCAAATAACAAAGTAACCTAAACACAGGCTGCCATTTGGGTACAGACTCAACAGTCATGAGTTAAAGTCAACCTACTGTGACAAGTCTTCTCTTATGATATCCTGGGGAGCCCCTAGAATGGTCTTAGCCTATACTGTCAGGAAGCAAAAACGACAAGATTCCATTTTATTTAAAAAAAAAAAAAAGTCAGCTTAGGAAGAATGTGGAGGAGAGCTGCACCATGACATCAGATGGACACCAAGTTCAGCAAGAAGAAACAGTCGATTTGAGGCAGGTTTTGATGCAGTCAAGGAAGATGCCCAGCCTCTGGGGATTGTCCCCAACAGGTAGAGTCAATGGTAGGGAGTCCCTAGCTATTGTCATGTGGATATCAGGTGGCCTCTAATAGCTCCTGTGTTAGATGTTCAGGGATGTTCAGAGGTGAAGTGGTTGGATTGTGACAGCTGTAACCTAATCAGTTCATCCTAGTTTGAATGGTCTGATTGTGGTAACTGTAGGCAAGTGGGGCATGGATGGAGGAGGGGGAATCGTAAGGGGCATGCCCTGGAAGGACACATGTTCCCTGTGCCCCTTCCCCTTTCTCTCTCTGCTTCTTGGTCACTATAAGCTGAGCAACTCTCCTTTACCATGCCCTTCCACCATGATGTTCTACCTCACCTTGGCCCTTGAGCAATGGAGTCAGCAGACCATGAACTGAACCTCTGAAATCGTGAGCCAATATAAGCTTTCCTTCTTCCAATTTGTTCTTGTTAGGTATTTTGGTCACAGAGATGAAAAGCTGACTAGCATATTAGTCCTGCCTTTGGGGTGAAGTCATTTCCCTTCTCAATACTTACAGCTCATTACTAATAGGCCACCTTGGGTTTTAGCATTATCCCAGATTAGAGAAATAGCATGCATGTCGGTGTCTACTTCTAAAATGTCAAAAGAGAACAAATAAATGCTCTTTGCCTTTTAAGCAATTTCACACATTTCTATGTGGCCTCTGTGCTGATGGTGGTCCTCATGTGACCTCCCCAGGGCCAGGCTTCTGTTTGAGCTCTGCTGTGGTGTTCCAATGAGATTGGCCAGCTTGGTTGCCCTATATCTGTCCCTGACTCAGTTTACCCCACTGAGACTCACCACCACAAACTGAGCCTTCTCAAGTTTTGCTCCCCTTGAAAGTCAAAAGCTTATAGCTCAGTTCAGTCCTTGTGTCTCCCTCTCCCACCCCATCTCAGTAATCATCAAGTCCTGACATTTCCTGCTGCTCACAGACTGGAATTTTTTTTTTCTCCCTGGTCCCATGTCCAGACCTATGTCATCACCTTAAGCTTGGATTATTGGAAAATCCTCTCAGGGTTCTTTTTTTTTGGGCCTCTTCCCTCCAATTTAGCCTTGAAAGTATGTCCTAGAGTGGCCTGTCCAGGGATATGAACAAATCCAATATCTATCCAGACACTAAGCGAAGAATCTCTGACACACCCATTACCAATTTAACCCAGTGTAGGTTAAACACATCCTCTATGAATACTGTGAATAAATGAATGCACACCAGCATTGTCAACCTAATCCTCATGAAATACCACCCTCTGCTGCTATAAAGGGGACTGGAATAGGAGAGGATGAATAACGAAGAGGAGGATGCCCAAGGACTCTAACCCATCAAGCTCTTACTATGTGTATATCAGGCCCTAATCTAAAGATTTCCACATATTATCTCATTTTATACTGATTACCACTTTATCAAATCCCTGGTACTGATGAGGAATCTGATACCCTGAGAAGTCGATGAGCCCCACGGTCAAACTGTGAGTGATGAAGTTGGGATTCAGTCTCAGTTCTTTGGACCAGACATCTTGCCCAAAACCATTACATCAGAGGCCACAAACTGGTAGCCACAGTAGGATTTGAACTGTACAAGGTGTTTTGGGGTTTTTTTTTTTTTTTTTGGACCATTTAATATTAAAATGGAGATTTTTAGTCAGTCTTTAACAATTAAAAATTTAGAGTTACATATAATGCAGATTGCCTGATTCTTCTTAAAATATCGATACCAGAAAGTGACGATTTATTTAATAAATGGCACTTGGACAGTAGGTGATCCACAGGAAAACCAATGCATTAAACCTCCCACCCACGTCATACACAAAAACCTTAAGTAGATGATGCAAAAAAAAAAAAGCCTTAAGTAGATAAAACACCCAAGTATGAGAACAAAACTCTGAATCTGTCAGGAGAAAATATAATGGCAAGGCAAGTCCTCATAACCTTAAAAGTAGTTGTGAATTTTAAAAACAAGATCTGAAAGACAAAATCACAACAGGAGAATAAGGTATCTATCTAAATTCCGCACTGAAACCTTCTCCGTGACAAAAAGTATCATTAGGCTAATGATGAAGGAAAGCCATGATAAAGGTATTTCTGACAGATAGGACCAAAAAAGATTTAAAGGATACTCTACTCCACCAGCTGTCACAGAAATGCAAATTAAAACCAGGAGAAGACAGCAAATCACACCCAACATGTTAACAAAGCTTAAAAAATTCTGGCAACACCTGACAAGGTTATCAGAATGAAAGACTTTTAGATGCTATTAAAGAGAATATGAATGAACACAAAGACCATTTTAGGGAGAAATCTGGCCCGTATAGAAAAACTGAAAAAAAAATGTGCTGGGATTGAAAAGTGGGAAATGCCAGGTCAGAAACCAGGTTGTAATTCTATACTGGCATGCCCCACCTACCTGGCCTAGTGAAGCAGTGTCTGCAGCCTCTGATGGACCTGTGCATACAACAGGAGCACACAGTTATCTACACACACACACAAACACACACACGTGCACGTGCACGCACAATCACCATGCTGTGGAGGATGCTATCATCCTCATTTACCACATGAGAAAACTGAGGCACCAAGAGGGTAAAAAATTCCCGGGTTTGTGTTGCAACCAGCTAGGAAGGCAGGCAATCTGGCTGCAGACCCTCCTATAACTACCCTAGAGATAGAGGACTATGCCCTGGGATGGACTCATAGTCAAGCCTGTGCATAATACATTCCAGGGACCAGAGGAGATGTCTGCCAACTACTGTGCAAAGTCCAGGGAGTTTCCTATTAAAACATAAACTAACAAGGCTCTCACACGGATGTCTTTAACCCTAGAAACTATGCAAAATTTGGTATGTCTGAATGTATTTTTTGCAAGAAGGCTTACAACTTTCATGAAATTTCTGAAGGGATCCTTAACCTCAAAAAAATCAAAAACACAGGAATCCCAGCATATAATCAAGGACATTCCCTCGGGGGAAAAAAAGAAAAGAAAAAAACCTCTCTGGATAGCCAAGCCAGACCAAAAGATCCTGGGAAAAATATCCTTCAGCCTTCAGGGATTGTCCAGGCATTCCATAGAAGGTGATAACCAATAATGGTTTGCAGAATGTGCTTTTTTTCTGCCAGATCTTGACCAACTGACTCATGGAATAAATGAGGAAGGGTCTGTCATGATTCACCAACAATGTTACTTTTAACACAGTGGCCAAGGTAATGCAAAGGGCGAGACCTGCATTTTATCAACTAGATGCAGGCACTTCATAGAGAAGCATTTTGAATTAAGTACTCAACTTAAATCAGACATCATGATTTTATAGAATGCAAAACTGAAAAAAGTAGCAATATGCATTTGATAGGAAATTAAGCTTTGAATTTTGATCTTTTCCTGGGCTAGTGATAAATGGGTCCAAAGTTGTCCATGATGCTCTGCAGCAGCAGTGAATCACAGCTCCCAATTAGCCACACAATCTCAAAAGTAAGTAACCCACACTCTACAGTGGGCTGTGTTACTAAGCTATGATGGTGAATAGGTATTTACTGATATTTTCAACTTATAGTGGGTTTATCAAGAAATACTCCTATTGTAAATTGGGAAGCATATGTATATAATCTTGACTGTTAAGAAAATATATATAAACTTTAAAAAGAAACCACTCTATTCTGTTTAACAAAAACCCTGCCCTGTTTCCCTAGGGCTGCTAATGTAAACACCTTTATTGTATTTTTTTATTAGCATATGTGGATTGTGTCTACATGGAAACAGAATTCATGCAGTCTACAAAAGTTGCTGTTTATGGGTGGGGGGTGTGTTGTGGCTCAGTGGCAGAGCACTTGCCTGGCATGTATGAGGCACCACATATAAATAAATAAAAAATAAAGGTACATTAACAACTAAAAAAATTCTTAAAGAAAAAAAATTTGATATTTATAAAAAACTGTCTTTGTTTTCTAAAAATCAATTATTTCCTAAAAAAAGGATTTGTTGTGGATTAACATGAGCAAAATCACAATCTAAAAGTCATTTATGCACTTTGTACTCCACTTAAGGATATTGAAAAATCACCCAACTGCTCAGAAAATAAGTACCAACATCTATTCTTTTAGCTTTAAGACTAAAATCTAAGGAGTATTTGCTACTTCATATCCCTCTGTGCATCACACACCAGTGCCACCAGCATGGAAACAGAGCAGAGCTATACTTTTCCTTGTCACTCCGATCTTGACCTAACATAATCAGCCAATCAACCAAAACTTAGCAACAAGGCAGGGAGAATTTCCCTAAGACAAAACCCATCCTCTACAACTATCTTCTCTGTGAGTATGGAATTACACAAGCACACACTTCCTAACTGCATTATAACCTGACTGCCCTCTACTCCTCCCAGCACAAGAAAACAGAATATTCTAGGCTCACGTGCCCTGCCCACCATCCCTGTAGAAAGCAGAAATGATTTCTTAAGGGTGCCCATACGAGTAGTCACACCAAATATTGTGTTATTAAGTTGTACTGTGGATTTCCTCTGAGATGGGCTTAGATCATTATGACTGGAACAATGACCTCTTGAGGAAGGAGAAGTTTGTTATGACATCATCACTACTGCCCTGAGGGATGACTGCCTCTTAGGGGGAAAATAATTCCCCAATCTATTCTATTGTCCCACTCATCTTTTGCACCTCAGGTTGGTGCAAAACTCATTTATCAAAATTCCATTTATCAGGAAGTAGACATTAATTTTGACCTTCGCAAGAAAGGATCTTCCATTCAAAAACAATAACCCAAGAATGCAGACTGCTATTTCCTGATCCCTGCCTTCTACTGGTTACAGCCAGAGATAGCCCTCATGACAGCATCTAAAATGTAATAGCAATAAGAAATCAGATGAACTGTAGGAATCAAACCAGAAGGTGGTGTCCAAATTTCCCAAAGTAAAGCAAGACTCTGATGTGAAAGATCAGCTGTTCATGCGGTGAGGCGACAATTCTCCTGGACTTGTTTTTAGATTCCATGTCTGGATCTCACCTGGAATATCTACCAAATGGATTAAGGCCCAAATAACTGACCTTCCTCTGATAACTGCAGTCCTGTAACTGTCCCACTGTCACAGCAATGGGAACCTCACTTTTAGTCTTGATTTCAGTAGGAATGACTCTCCTCCATCATCTGCGCTTCTACACAGAGTCTTCATATAGCCAACAGAGAACTTGATGGCCCTTAGGAAACCTGTACAGGTCACTGATGCCCTCAGGTTGTGGCTGGCCTGTATTACATGGTACTTATTCTTACTGCCTTATTTACAAGGCAGTAAAAATAAGTACCAACATCTTCAGTGCTTTCAGGACAGACTTCCTCATCTGTCTCTGAGTGGAAGGATGGTCCACAAGGCCCAAGGATGTTCCATCACCAAGGACAAATGGGCCTCCCTGAGGAGAGCTTCTAAAGTGTTTCTACTCTCCTGTTCAGAGATATGTGTGCTACTGGAAGAATGGCCAGTGATTCCATGAGAGATCCCATTCCTCTAAGGATTGATCCCAAAATGAGACTTATAGATTCATGATACCAGGAACTGCCTGACCTTCTCCAAGAGAAGGAGAACTGTGCCTCTACAAACAGCTGACTTGGAAGCCACTGTTTCCAAGCTTTCTTGGCTCCCCTGTATAAGACACCAGATTTCTCTTGGGGACAGCAGATTTTTTTTAATATTTATTTTTTAGTTATAGTTGGACACAAAACCTTTATTTATTTGTTTATTTTTATATGGTACTGAGGATGGAACCCAGGGCCTCGAACGTGCTAGGCAGGGCGCTCTACCACAGAGCCATAACCCCAGCCCTGGGGTCCACAGATTTTTAGAGGGGTGAGAAGAGCAGGCTCTAAATTCAGGTCTGTGACTGAACGCCACTCTGTCACTGTCCTCCTGGGTGATTGTGGCAATTGTTGAATCTCTCCAAGCCTTTTCCCCCATTCATATGATCAGTAATAACTACCTCCCGGCAAGATTATATGAATAACATAAGAAAAGTACTGAATATTATCTATCACTACAATTATTTTGACCAAATCTAAATTTTTAAAAATTCAACAGGAAGTATTTATCAAGCAAAAAGTCTGTACCATGAAGCACAGACTAACTTTGCTTTTGTAGGCAGCTTTAGTCACCCTTGTGAAGGTGTGATGAGTCTCAGAATGCTTTTCTTAACATGTCATTGGAAAGCTGAGGTCAGAAGAGTTAAGGGTTGGCTGCTTGGGAAAAAACATCTTCATGGGCATCGGGGCCTTTCTTTATATGCCCCAGGGGCAATGACACAAGTAACAAAGGTCACCACACTGGAAAGCCAGCAAATTAAAATGTCTGGAACCACACTGCACCTCTTCACCTTTGCTCTGGTCTCTGTCACTTGACCCAATTTTAACCTGCATTTTTGGATTGGCTTCCAAGATAAGGTCAAGGAATCTCTTTCCTGAGGCTGTTACCTGTCCGACTCCCCCTGCTCTCTGCCAAGCTACCTGGATGTTTCATCTGGAGGCCTCCAGAGGTCACCCCTTCTTGGCCCCAGAGTTCTGAGCACACCTGATAAGCCTTCTGCTCATCAAGGGGAAAGTGGGTCATTTACCCAACTATTTCAGATTTAGAAATAGTTAAATTCATAAAAATTGCACAAAGATACTTACTAAAATCATAAAACAAATTGAATACATTCCTTAGAAAAATCACATTCTCTGTTCTCCAATGTCGAGGTCTCTTATTTGTAGACCTTCTACATATTTGACCAAACCCAGTTCTAAAAATAAAATTAGTTTCCTGAAACAGAAAATGCTATTTTCAAGAGGAAGAATGGATATTAAATTTATAAATAGTGATAGGGATTTGTCTTGGGGATGGATTTATGCTTCAAAAACATCTTTCAGAAAGGGAAAAAGAAATAGGATTCCTCATATTCCACAGAAGAAAATATCTGTCTGGGTTTTTCCACCAAAATGTCATCTCGGCTAAGATAATCCAACTGGGGAAAGAACATTCTTTTCAATAAATGGTGCTGAAATAAATGTTCATGCAAGAAGATGAAATCGAGACACCCCGCTCCTGTCATAGACAAATGCTAACTCAAAGTAGATCATAGGTCTAAACATAAGAGCTAAAAGTATAAAACTCTTAGAAGAAAATACAGGAGCAAATTTTTGCAAGCTGGAACCAAACAATGATTTTTTAGGTGTGATACCCAAAGCACAAACAACAAGAGAAGATAGATAAGCTGGATTTCATCACACATAAAAGCCTTTATACTTTAAAGAATACTATCAAGAAAGTAAAAAGACAGCCCCCATACTGGCAGATGATATCTGCAAATCATTTATCTGATAAGGGACCTATACCTAAGATATTAAACAAACAAAATATTCAACATTGTTAGTTACCAGAGAAGTGCAAACCACAAAACCACACTACAATATTACTTCACATCTATCAGAATGATTCCTATTAAATAGACAGGTTTTGGAAAAGATGCAGAGAAACTGGAACCTTCATACATTGCTAGTGGAAATGTAAAATGTGGTATAGGCACTTAGGAAAAAAGTTCAGCAGTTTCTCAACATGGTAAACACAGAGCTACAATATGACTTAGCAATTCCATTCCTAGTTATATATCTAAGAGAAATGAACTTGTGTACGTATAAAAAATCATACATGGATGCTCATAGAAGCATGATTGATAATAGCCAAAAAATGGAAAGAATGCAAGTATCCAAATGTATGTTTGAGAAAAAGTGAAGAAAATGAAGTACTGCAGAGAAAATATACTGAATAGACAAATCCATGGAGGCAAAAAGTAAATTAGTAGCTGAGGGTTTGGTGAAAGGAATGTGGAATGACCTCTAATGGGAACAGGATTTATTTTGGGTGAGATGAAAATATTCTATAATTAAATTATGGTGATGGCTGCCTAAGTTTATAAATACATTAAATAACACTTAAGTATATAGTTTAAGCATTTTATGGTATATAAATTATATTTCAAAAAAGTTGTTTAAAAATATTTCCAGCACTCAAAGACAAAATTTTCTTAAAAAACAACATTCTTTCCTAGTTATAAAAGTATTACATAGTAGACATTCTTAAAAACACTTAAGATCTTAAGACAGGAAAATAGAAACCACTTATGACCCCATCCCTTTATAATGAGATAACTTTTATTATCTGCAGACAGGCTTTTTCCATTCCCCCCTGGTGTTTTAATCCCCATTAGAAGCAAAGTGGCTCCCAGCGTGGCCAGAATCTCGGAGGTTGGTTTTTAAGGTGGGCTTAGTCAACATCCTCACATGGGTTGAAGAAGGTAAATGAGGAGAGAATCTAAGGAGAATTCATAGCAACCCAAAGGGAAGAATAATCTGACAATCCTGGGCGAAGTAAAGGCCCTTCACCTGACCCAAGGGCATCCGGGACCTGGGTGTATCCCCTGTAGTGATAAATTCTGCTTTCATGCAAGAAGATATTGAATAGTTAATTCCTCGAGTCCCCTTTCTTCTCTGAATCCTTTCTATCTTCCACTGAACATTCACACATAACAACCTTTTAAAAAACATGTGCCAGAAGTTGTAATCAGCACTTTACACTTCTGACCTCACAATAACTTTATGAGGAAGGTATAATTATAATTCCCATTTGGCAGAGGAAGAAACTGAAACCTTGGTTCCTGTCCCTAGGTCTGAAGCTTCTATCTATTCCTAATGCATTCCCATGGTAGCTTTTCTTTTTTCTTTTTTTCCTTTCAGGATTGGGGATTGAACTTATGGCCTCACGCTGGCTAGGCAAGCTGAATCGACCACTGAACTACATCCCTGCCACGGTAATTTCTGATACATATATCACCAATCCACCCACTCATTTCTTTATTTAACAAGGAGTATTCACATGACCATCTGAAAGTCTGGCCTTGAACGATCCTGACAATGGATAACTGGCATGCCAACACCAAGCCTCTATTCCAGTATACTTCCGGGTCAAACTATCTCCCCAAAATGGGAAACATTCAGTAGCCTGAGGTTCCAGTAGTGCCTTTCTCATCTTTTTTTCAACTCAGATAAGCTCATCCCAAATATGGATGCAGCAGAATCATACATTTAATCATTTTTTGTTCCCCCTTTCCCTTGAAACATTCACTGTGAAAATACTCAAACATAGAAAAGAGCAAAGAACAAAAATGTCATAAGCTCTATTCCCTTCACTTTTGATAACATTTTCTCCTTTTTCCTTTGCCTAACTATTTATTGAGATATGACACACACCATTGGGTTCATTCTTGTAAGTTGTCCAGTTCACTGATTTGTGATACACTCAGGGGTGTGCAACTATCACCATGATCTACATTTATGACAGTCTTTTTTCAGCCCCCAAAGAAATCTTGCACTCATTAGCAGTTATTCCCTTCTACCTCCTCCCCCAAAACTTGGAAACCACTACCCTATTTTCAGTCTCTGTGGACTTGCCTCTTCTGGACATGTTATCTGAATTGAGTCCTACAATATACAGCCCTTGGTGCCTGGTTTAATTTACATGTTTTCAAGGTTCAACCATGTTGTAGCATGTGTCAGTACTTACTGTCAAATAATGTCCCAGAATTTACATATCCACTCAATCATCAACTGATAGACATTTGGGTAATTGCTACTTTGGGATTACGATGAATAATATTCCTATGATCATTTATGGACGTTTTTCATGGACATGATTCCAGTTCTATCAGGTCTATACCCAGGAGTGGAATTGCTGAGTCACATAATGACTTCATGATTAAATTTTTGCGGAACTGAGAATATGTTGCTTGGTTTCCAACATTATCATCAATTTGATGGGCAAATGCTTGTCTTTTTCTTAAAACATTGGCATATTATTACAAATTTTATCAATTAAAGTAACACAACTTTTTTTTCTTCTGAGGGACTGAATTTCTTTATAATATAGTCAAATACATCGATCTTCTTATATAATCATTTGGGTGTCTTTTTTAATTGGTTCTTTTTAGTTATACATGACAGCAGAATCCATTTGACATAATTATAAAAGCATGGAATATAGCTTGTTCTAATTCAATCTCCAGTACCTTTCCTTACCCTTCCCTTCCCCCACCTCCTGCTCCCTTTACTCTATTGATCTTTCTGCCATTTACCCAGAGTTATTTTTTAAAAATTTATTTCTTGTGGATGTGCATGATGGTGAGATTCACTGTGGTATACTCAAATATGTGCATAGGAAATGTATGTCATATGCATACACAAAAGTATGCTGGAAGTGTTTTTTGACCACTGAAGATCTATGCCAATAAATTTCAACCTGATTTAAAAATATATATATATTTTTTAGTTATAGATGGATACAATATCTTTATTTTGTTTATTTATTTTTAATTTTTGATCATATATTTTTATTCTAATTTGTTATATATGACAGCAGAATGCATTACAATTCATATTACATATATAGAGCACAATGTTTCATACCTCTGTTTGTACACAAAGTAGAGTCATACCATTCGTGTCTTCATACATGTACTTAGGTTAATGATGTCCATCTCATTCCAAGGTCTTTCCTACTTCCATGCCCTCTCCCTTTCTCTTCCTCCCCTTTGCCCTATCTAGAGTTCATTCAATCCTCCATACCCTACCCTGGCATATTATGAATCAGCATCCTTAAATCAGAGAAATCATTTGACATTTGTTTTTTTTTTTTTTGGGATTGGCTAACTTCACTTAACATTATATTCTCCAACTCCATCCATTTATCTGCAAATGCCATGATTTTATTCTCTTTTAATGCTGAACAGAATTCCATTGTTGTATAAATACCACATTTTCTTTATCCATTCACCAACTGAAGGGAATCTAGGTTGGTTCTACAGTGTAGCTATTGTGAATTGTGCTGCTATAAACATTCATGTGGCTGTGTCCCTGTAGTATGCATGGTATTGGCACCAAAATTGACTTGTAGACCAATGGTACAGAATAGAGGACACAGAGAAAACCCACGTAAATAGTTATCTTATATTAGACAAAGGTGCCAAAAACTTACATCAGAGAAAAAGATAGCCTCTTCAACAAATGGTGCTGGGAAAACTGGAAATCCATATGAAACAAAATGAAATTAAACCCCTGTCTCTCACCATGCACAAAACTCAACTCAAAGTGGATCATGGACCTAGGAATTAAACCAGAGACTCAGCGCCTATTAGAAGAAAAAGAAGGCCCAAATCTCCATCATGTCGGATTAGTCTCTGACTTCCTTAAAAAGACTCCTCTAGAGCAATAATTAAAATCAAGAATCAATAAATGGGATGAATTCTAAATAAAAAGCTTCTCAGCCAAAGAAACAATCAGTGAGGTGAAGAGAGAGCCAATATTTTGGGAGCAATTTTTTACCACAAGCACACCAAATAGAGCACTAATCTCTAGGATATATAAAGAACTCAAAAATCTTAACACCAAAAAAACAAATAACCCAATCAATAAATGAGCCAAGGAACAAAACAGACACTTTTCAGAAGAGGATGTACAATCAATCAACAAATATATGAAAAAATGTTCAACATCTCTAGTAATTAGAGAAACGCAAATCAAAACTACTCTAAGATTTCATCTCACTCCAGTCAGAATGGCAGCTATTATGAAGACAAACAACAATAAGTGTTGGCGAGGATGTGGGGAAAAAGGTACACTCATACACTGCTGGTGGTTCTGCAAATTGGTGCAGCCAATATAGAAAGCAGTATGAAGATTCCTTGGAAAACTTAGAATGGAACCACTATTTGACCCAGCTATCCCACTCTTTGATCTATACTCAAAGGACTTGTTTATTTATTTTTATGTGGTGCTGAGGATTGAACCCAGTGCCTCACATGTGCGGGGTAAGTACTCTGCCACTGAGCCACAAGCCCAGCCCTCCACTTTATTTTTTATAAGAATGACAAAGATTTGTCTCACTGCCTGAAGACTGTAGAATCCCAAATAAAGCATGAGTATGTGTGCTATAGTTTGGTTGGAGTTTGTCCCAAGGATTCAAGTGTTGGAAGCTTGGTTCCCAATGTGACAGTATTAAAAGGTGGGGGAACCTTTAAGAGGTGGGGTTTAATGAAAGGTAACTAAGTCACTGGGACCTGGTCTCTTGGGGTAAGATATTTCCCATAGATAGAATGGGTTGTTACAAAAAGGAGCCCGATTCCTTAATCTCTTTGGTTTCCTGTCTTACCATGTGATCTCTCCCTCTCACACATGCTCCCACATGCCATTTGCCATGATGTGATGGAGCCAAGGAACCAAGGGGACCCTTTCCAGAGCCTGTGCCATGCTATATGGACTATCAGTCTTCCAAATTGTGAGCTAAATAAACTTATTTTCTTTATACATTATCCAGCCTCAAGTATTTTTTTTTACCAATAGAAAATGAACTATGACACCATGCATGGGTATGTTTTTAAGGAAAGAGGTTTAGCAGAACAGTAAATAGCATATATAGTCACATAGGGTGAAAATTTGTAAAAATTAGTACAAACTACATGTGAGTAAAGTTGTTCTGAAGGGTCAGCCACTGAAATTTTATTTTGTATTGATTTTATTCGTTTTGAAGTAACAAAAGTCTTCCCTAAGATAACAGAAATTCCCATGTTCTTAATCTCTCCTTTAAATGACATAAATTTCTCCTCATTCTAAAACCTGTCATGTACCAAATCAGCCATGACTATTTGCTGAAGACCCTGTGCATATTCAAGCCTCCATGTCATTCATAGGGATTGCCAGTCCTCCTGGAAGGTTGTTTCTAAAAGAAGTAGATGAAAAATACCTCTGTGCAGGGTTGCACCACAGTCTGAAAGTTGATATGAACCCTGTCCGGAATTCAACCTGTTCCAAGGATTTCAGCTCCTGTCAAGAAGGTCAGAATGGAGGCCCTCATGGTTGACTTCTGTCTGTGCTCAGGACCAGTCTACACAGACTCCTTTAGCTCTTGGGGTCTTTGAGAAGCTGTGTAGGCACCATCTTAAAGCTTTAGAGAAGCTCTCAGTCACCCTTACACAGTCTGTGACCCAGGCAGCCAAGAAGATCCGTATGCTCTCCAAATCTTATGAAACTAAGATATACCTTGGCCTCAAGAGTGCTTTGATGGCAATTTGAGTTTCCTGCACAACCAATCCAACAATTTGCACCATGACTACTTCTTTGTAGCTACTGGAGACTCCTTCAACAGAACAAGGGACTGTGCTATAAACAACAAAACTGATTCCAGAAAGGAAGTGGAGGGCCAGGTAACCACTGAGAAGGTACTGTGCTGGGTACACATTTCTCTCAAGTAAGCCTGGGCATCTGGCTTGGGATGGTTCCTAATCCATACTGATGGACAAGCCGGGTGCTCCTGCCAACTCACTTAAGATCAAAGGGGCCATAGCACATGGGAACAGAGAGACGTGATAAGAATAAATGAAGCTTTGTTTTGCCACATCTTCTACAAACCATAGCAGCCCTGACCAGGAGGAGGCATATCTGATGGGTCCTGGGGCTAAGCTAGGAGAATACAAGGCCTGGGTGACATGGGTACCTAGACAGCCCCCATAACTTCCCCAGAACCAGTACTTGGACTTGGGGTCAGGTACTCTTGCTTTACCTATCCCAGGGTACAACCATCCATGTATCAGTCTGAGGGCTGTGACTCTCCAACTGTAAAGTTTAGAAATATTGGGTAGGGAATCTTTGCAGGGATTAAGGGTCACATCTGGGTAGAAGTCAGGGGTGACAAAGCATACAAAGAGCCAGACACTCCTCATTGAGAAACTGTTCACCCAAGTCATTTTCAAAATGACTGCCACTAAGAAATGGCCCTTTTAGGGTAAGCGTCACAATCTCAAATGTTCTGGGACCACACAGGCACCCTTATATTGGCCTTTTTAATTGTGGTATTTTGTTGCAAACACACTTTCTTGGCATTTTACTCACAAGAGGGTATTTTCTGTGATTTATCCTACAAATAAATGTACTGTTTCACATTTTTCCCCTCTTGAAACACTCTGCCCTCTCTATTTTTCATTTTCACACTTTTGACAAAGATGTGGGGAAAGGAGCATTTCCATTTCTTCCTAACTACACTGTAAGGAAAGCAACAGCACTAATTTGAGAAGCGCTGCACTTGCCACTTAGCATGCGAGAAGGGAGAGGGATGGTGGGGACTGAGTCAAACTGGAAACTATTTAAAGGGGGCAGCCACTACTGAGCTCCAACGGATTGCTGCCCTGCAGGGATATGGCCTGCAGTTGCCAAGTCTTTCCAGAGAAGCCAGAGGAGTCAGATGTTTTCTTAAAAAAAATAAAATAAAATAAACAAACAAATCACATCTGAGGCCAGGTGCAATCCCCAGATAATGAGTCTGCTTTTAGTGCTGTCTTCCTATATGTCTGCTGAGCCTGATCATGCCTTCCCAGGAGGCCAGGAACAGGGCAAAATTCAGGCACCCATAAGAGGGAAAAAATGAGAAGTGCAATAGCCCACGTGGTGGCCCAAGTATGCAGGGACATCTATGCTGACCACAGCAGAGACACATCAGATTCGAGACTGTGAGTCTGATGAGTACCAAGAGGGAGAAGGATAGCACACCCAGAGGAACGAGCGTCTCCAGTGGGGAGGTTTTCATGGGTGACAGTTTCCTCCTTTGCAGACAGTCATTTGTGACCCTTTGTAGCAGATGTCAACAAGGGTGAAAGAACTGTTTGAGATACAGACAAGGTTACCACATCACAAATTACTCAGCCATCCCAAATTTTCAAAGTGGGGAAAACTGAAAAGGAATTTGAGAGAGAAAATGCTGACCATTGTGAAGAGGCAAACTACTCTCTTTTCTTATAAGGTTCTCATTCTTCTCCTCCCAGTGCAGAGGCTAGGAAAGGCCACTGTTTTTTAGGCATCCTCTCTGAACTGCCTTAACCTTCTCTTAGGATTTTATTTCCAAAGCAGCCTTGGCCTTCGAGGGACACAGAACATTCTTTGTCCAACACTGACATTCCAAGAGGGGCCTCCCTTCAGTTCTAGAGAGAGCTGAGGGGCCACCTCCTGGGCTCCCTACAGTTCTGCTCATAGACAGGGATAACCACAAATTTGGGGGACAGAAGTAGCAAGGGAAACTGTGAAAATAGTCATGCAATTTCAAGAATCTCACAAACATAACCCCCAAACTTCCACCTGGACCCAGGAGCACAGGAGGTAGCAAGCTTTTAGAGATAAGGCGTGGACCTACTAGACTGCCCTGCCTACTATGGCCTTGCTAGAACCAAATAAGTTCCCTCTACCCCCTGGCAACCAAGGAAGAAGGGGGCTGGGCTTTGGGGGTCTGAATCCCAGAAAAACCAGGCATGAAAATGGGTGTAGTTCTGATACAATTAGAAGCACAAATTTACCGTATCCACAGTTAGACGATCAAGTAAAGAGAAAACTTTTAATTCAGTGAAGTTCATAGTATAAAGAAATGCCCAAGAAAGGTAAGACAGTGAATAAGGGATTCTGGAGGCCCCTGTAATCCCTCTGCCTTTGTTGTCTAACTGGGTGGGGCACGATATGGCTGGAGATGCAGACAAGGTTTCTACATCATGATAGTCAAAGGGCAGGGGCTTCTAGCAAAGGTGAGTAAGACAATCAACCAAGCTCAGATTTTACCCCAAGGTCATGGGGTCATCAGCAATGTTTTTTATGCAGGAGCATGACAAGGTTTGGGGGTCTGAATCCCAGAAAAACCAGGATTTCCAGATAGTTTCCAGTTTGACTCAGTCCCCACCAGCCCTATCCCTTCTCCCATGCTAAGTGACAGGGTTAAATTTAAATAGAAAATCAGCAAATGATAGTCATTGATCTTCCCTAAAACAGCATCCAATGCAGAGTTGTAACCAAGAGATTGAATAATATACAACAGCTAATAATCAACTGTTCTAACCTCAAGGATGACAATTTCATGTGGTCCCACCTAAAATTTGTGACTTGGCACAATGAAGTGACAAATTCGTGGTATCATTTTAAAGCACACCAAAACGAAGATATAGTCCAGGTGGACTGAACAGAAAAGGAGGAGCTGTCTACACCTGGCTCTCTTTTTGCCTCCTCCCTCCCTCACTTGACCTCCCTCCCCGACTTGACCTCCCTACATCTACCCCAACTGCCATCTCAGCCAGATCTCTGAAAATCTAGATCTGTGTATCAACAGCCTTCCCGAAATCTCCATCTGGATTTCTGATGACATATAACTGAACCTTAGCCTCTGCTCCAAATCAAAGTTACTTCACTTCAACTTATATAATTATCATGTGCTGTATTGGGAGTCGTATCAGGTGCCGATGGTGAGCAAAACAGATTCCTCAGTCTTTCCCACCCCTCATGTATGTAACACCAGAAATCCTCTGGAGGTTCCCACCTTCCTCCCTGGTCAGCTCAATTCATCACTAAGTCAGATCACTTGGAGGTCTCAGACCTACCCACTTTTCTTCATCTTCCCTAAACCACTGTGTACTTTGCTACAAGTAACAGAAAGTTCATCTGGATGCAGCTTAGTCATAGAGGTAACCGTTCCTGCACAAAGCAGAAGTCGGGAGGTGGGCACTTTCATAATGATTAGGTAGCCCAGTGATGGCACAGCTCTTGATGGGCAGGTCTGTGGTTCTGCTGGACATTCCTTCATGGTCTCACAATGGTGGCAGAAGCTCTATACACTATCCTCAAAAGCAGGTTCCAATGGAGGAAAGTCTTTCTTGGTAGCTCTCCGGAGGATTTCCCTGAGCCAAGTGGGGTACATGATCACTGCTACAAGAGAGACTGGGCAAGTGACTACCTGGCAAAAGGAAATGGAATGCCATGACTAGCTTCATTGCCTGAGGGTGGGCTCACAGGGAAGTGAGGTATAAAAGGTGGGCATGGTGTTAGGTTCTGAGCTAGCAATATCATCCGTGCCTTCATCATCTCAGAACAACTGCTTCCATTCCCAACCCAGCCCATTAAAGCAAATCAGGGCATATCAATCTGCCCACTGCTCTTTGACAATGAACCCTTGCATCCGGATAAAATCCTAAGACCTTAATGGGTCCTACAAGGCCTTCTGGGATGTGGACCTGCTTCCTCTCTAGTCTTATACCTCTCCACTTGGCCTCCTTTTGGTTCCTCAAATACAGCAGGCTTTTCCTCACCTAAGTTTCTTCAGAAGGGGCTGTCTGCTCACCTAAACATTCTCTCCAACTTATGCAGCCAATTCCTTCTCACAATTTAGGTCTCCATCCTAACATTACTTTTGTGTAAAGGCCTCGGGTTAATCCATTAGCACACCAACTAGCACTCTTTCACTTCAAGGAACTTAGTCATCACTCAGACCTGTCTGTCTGACCATATCTTTTAGGTCTGACTCCTTGATTAGACTGTAAGCATAGTGAAGGAAGGAATCTCATCTATTTTGCACACCACTACAGCATGAGCACCATACCCAAAGCCTGACACAGCATCAGCAGGTGCTCATGAACACGACTGAATTCAATACTAATTAGTGCTATGGTTTTAATGTGTCCATCAAAAGCTTATTTGTTAAAAACTTAATTCTCAGATTCATAAGTTACTAGTATTTCAAGATGGGGACTCTACAAAGTAGAGTAATTAGGCTTAGATAAGGTCATGAGGGTGGGTCCTCCATGATGGCATTAGTGACTTTATAAGAAGAAGAAGAAAGACCTGAGCAAGCATGTTTATTTCATCTTGCCCTATGATGCCCTCCGCCATGTTCTGAGGCAGCAAGAAGGCCCTCACCAGATGCCAGAGCCATACTCTTAGACTTCCCAGCCTCCAGAACAGTGAGCCCAAATAAATCTCCATTGTTTATAAATTAACTGGTCTCAGATATTTTCTTATAGCAACAGAAAAGAGAATAAAGACAAGTAGTAAATACATGAATGGATTCTTGTAAGACAGACTTGCCCAAGAAGAGGAGAAACGCACAAAGGTGAGAATGAACAGAGTACATTCAGGGGAAACTGAGGACACTGGCCCAGCCTGAATGGATATCTGGACATGAGAGACCACAGGAAACCATCCAACAGATACAAACTGACCAAGGCATGCAACTCTGAGCACCACGCTTAGCAAGTTCTTATAGAACCTGAATTCTCAACTCCTGCTGTTTACACATGGAAAGAGCTCAGCTACAGGAATGCTCTGCCAAGAGGCGTGAGGTGACCTGTCTAGCTGGCAGTCTGGGCAGGCACTGGCCCGCTCACTAGGCCATCTATTCTTCTTGCTTGCCTGCAGGAAGACAGAGCCCTGCAGCAGGCTTCCCACTCACATCACTGCCTGCCCTTTCCAGGGAACCCTCACCCACAGCACTGTCTGTGATGACTGTGGGAAGAGAAGCTAGAATTTTAGAGAGAAATGAATAATTCTCGGTACAACATTCATTATCAGTCAGACCTCCTTTTCCAATCATCTTCATCAGCAGTGGGGCTGACGCTGTGACTATCTATGGCTTCTCAAGCTTAGTAGGGGAAGATGGCTAGTATGGATTAGCCCTCAAAGACTCCAACACAGTAGGTCACCAATGAGGAGCCCAAGCAGTCTTAAGTCCTCTGCAGTACAACAGTTTGAGAATAGGATATGAAAGATGGATTCAGGGCATAAAACCCTCTACCTCTTAAGTACTCTCCCCACCCACTCCCGGTGTTGATGGAAGAGATGGCTGCCAGCAAGCCTCCCTAGCCCACTGATTTATATTCTGCCCTGAAACGTGAGACTGGCTGATTCCTTCCCTCGCAAACTCCTGCCTTATGAATTTGTTGTCCTGTTCCATGGGACAATCACTGGCATTTCAGTGCTTTTTACTCTATGAAGTGGCAAGCCTGCCTGTTTACTAGGACACTGACTTCACAGGAGCAGAAGGACCCTCTATGAACTGAGAACCACAGCAAGGCTGTTCCTGCTAATTGATCAGGTCCTGGTTCCTTGGCCTGCTGTGGACATAGTCTACCCTATGTTGATCACACAGAAGCATTTAATACTCCAGAGAGGGCCACCTGTTAGATGAAGCTGCTGAGCACCCTTCAGAGTCTCAGGAGAACCAAGTACAAAGCTCTCTCCATCTGACCTTCTTCTCCATCTGTTCTTCCTCTGAAGAAAAGAAAATAAAGGCAAAGAACACTGTTTTGAGATGGTGGTACACACTGAGCAGGTGGACACAGAGCTCAGACAAGAAGCCAACACAGCTTCCTTGACTTGCATGAGACTGTAGCACAAAGTCACCTGAAATAACCAACATGGGGAAAACACAACTGTGCCAGCCTCCTTCACAGGCTCAGGCAGACAGGCTGGCAGCATATCAATCAGCTCCAACTCCCTTTGCTCCCACATCCAACCACCTAGGCCTTGCTGAAGTTCTAGAAGCTCTTTGGCCAAGCCAGCATAAACAGAACCAAAGTTAGGCCTGTAAAGATAACCAAAGCATTTTAACTGAGAAAACAGATGAAGAGCACAAATACATCCCAGACACATCCATGGGGCACTCAGTCCACCCTCACGGGCCACATTGCTCATCGTGCCCTCAGAGTGATCTCTAAATTCCACACAGTCCGTCGGACAAGCGTCCAGGACTGAGGGCAGGCTAAACCCTAACAGAGCCTCATGTGTAACTTTCTCCAGATGTTGGTACAGAGTTGGAAGAGAAGTATTCCATGCCAGGGATGCCCAGGAGCTGATGCCAAACCCATCACAGGGGATGAATCTGGGGCCAGCAGTGGCTCCAGAGGAGACCAATGGGCACAGCAAATGGGTTGAGTTTGGGATGGACTACAAATAGGAACAGCATATTGGCCATAAGCTCCTGAAAGATAAAGACTAACTGTCCGAGGGCATCGACGTAAGTCTGTCTTGGTCCTGGCTACTGTGTTACCATAGGAACGACTAATATTTAACATGACTTTTAGTTTCATTTACTCAGTAAAAGCTTAGTGAGAGGGGTGGGGTTGTGGCTTAGTGGTAGCGCGCTCACCTAGTATGTGTGAGGCCCTGGGTTCGATCCTCAGCACCACATATAAATAAATAAAACAAAGGTATTGTGTCCACTTACCTACAACTAAAAATAATATATTGAAAAACATCTTTGTGAGAACTGAATTTTGAATATGAGCCTTTCTTGTTTAAACGAAGTTGCTTCATGGGTAACAATAATGCTTGGAAGAAAGATAATTACAAAAATAGATTTATACACCCACACACGCACGGAAATAAATATATCTTAGCAAGAGAAGCAAAGTCCATTGTTTATATCAAACACCTCCGGACACAGGTGTTCTGACTCTGCCTGGGGACCCAATTAGGAAAACATCACTGTCTCCCTGCAGCCCAGGGACAAGAATGGTCCATGGAGGAGGAAGCAGAGGGATTAGAAACATAGCAAGGTAGGTCTTGGAAGGCAGCCACCCTTTCCTCCTGGTGTTGAAAACTCTGTTGGCACCAAAAGGAATTGTGAACTTGGAAACCCTGCCTGTTAGAATGCAGATGGAGAGCTTGCACATCCTGGGGGAAAATAATCCTTAACAGTCTTTAAAATAAATACTTCCATCAGGGTAATTTCAGTGCTTTGTATCTAGCGATGGCATGCCTCATTATTTCCAGAACTGTGTTATGTTATGGTCTAAATTGCTTTAAATTCTGAACTCATGCCATTTATCAAAGACAATAAAACCCCAAAGGCACAACTACTTATCATCAGATAATCCAATGGAAAGTTTAATTCAGGCTTCAATGTAATGCCTCTTGGCAATGATCCTTGCATCTAATTCTCCAGCTAATTTTCATTTCATTAAAGATATTTCCCAGTGTGCCTAAGCTTCTTATTTTATAAATCAGCCACTGGAACTCCGCAGATGATAATCACCTTCTCATAGGAATGTGTGGCACCTCTCATGCTCTGACCCAGTAGAGAGAAGAGAGGAGAATCTGGGCCAGTAACTGATCTCCACTGACCACTTGTAATTAAACCATTTTTGTAAGTTGTACCAGTGAGCCCTTCTTTGGAATTAGAAAGCTGATACTGTACTCTGTAATTCCCTAGCATGCCCAAGGTTTTCTTAGGGCAGAGGATGGTTTGGAACTGCTTTCTTGACTGGTCGGCTGAGGGCTCTTCCCAAACTCAGTAGATCTTATTGTCTGATCCTTCCTTCTGAAATTTGAGTGCATATTTCCTGGCCCCAGGTTCTTCTATGATTGTATTATGTAATCGCACAGTCATCCCCAGGAGGACTCGATGATGTTTAGTCATTCCTCATCATTTTTCTTTCTTTGAGCCCAACTGGGGCTGAGCGCAGACATAGAATAAATCTTTGGCATCCTGTTCCTTTCTCAGTGTCCACGCCTAATTCCTGAACCTTCACCTTAATTATAAATTATGCTTATTCTAGAACATAACAGATTAACAAAATGAATCGAGGCAAACTTGGCCCCATGTGGATTGTCTCAGAATTGTCAGCTGACGTCACGGAGAAATTTTACATCCAGAACAAAATAGGCAGGAAAATTGGGTTGGGTTGAGGGTACCTGGCCTGAGGCGGCTCCAGACTTCATTACAAACCGCAGAATGTAGAATTTGCCTCAGGAGAATCAACATAACCCTGTCACAGTGCTGGAAGCCAATTCGCCTGGTTAGTTCTCCTGCCTGCAGTGCGGAGTCAGGGAGAGAGGATGCCTTCTCTCTATGGCCAATTTCAGTGTCCCCAGTTCTCACTCCTTCCCTGGAGGTCAGAGGTGAGCTTCGGGTCCTGGGTGTGTACCCATTCGTGGGCCCAGGAAGCTTGAGGGGATGAAAATAGTGCTGGATATGGAATGAACTCAGGTATTTCTAGACTAACAGCAAGTCATACAGTGAGATCACAGGCTCTTCCAAGGAGCCTGCTTCCTTCTTAATCAAAAACATACAAAGGGGTCAGAGATGCTTGGTCAGTTGTATCCAGCCCACTTTTCACAGCAATGCAGGCCATGCCTTGGCCGTCATGGAGGACTGCATGGGACCAAAGCAGAGCTCTTCCTCTCTGTGTAGCAGGACAAGTTACTTGATCTCTCTGAGCCCCTTTCCTGAGTAGCAAGAGTGGCTTGGACTTTTGGTACATGCTGGACAGCTCAATGCTTCATTTCACTTTATCCTCACAACAGTTCTCTGTGCAGACACTGTGTTGTGTGCATTTTGAGATCTATATCTGAGGTAGCACATACCTATTCAACTGATTGGTCTTATAGGCAAAGGGGCCCCCCTCACATTCCACCCCAGTGAAAGAGCACCATTCTTAATCTCTAAAGCCCATCGTCTCAGATGAATCCGAAGTCCCTTTGCACAGATAGAAAAAAACAATATTAAAAAGAACAGAAGACTAACTCCTTGGAGAGTTATTGGACATCTTTTTGTAAAATGGTAAGCTTGAGTCATAAATGGATCTGAAATGTTCCTAGTAATGTTACCTGAGCCCTTAATCTCAACAAACAACATTATAAGGTAGATAGGTGTATTAGTCAGCTTTCCATTACTGTAACAAATATGTGAAATAAATCAACTTATGAGGGAAAAAAAGGTTTATTTTTTTGGCTCACGGTTTCAGATTATAAAAATCTCCATGGTTGCTTGGCCCTGTTGCTTTAGGTCTACGGTGGCACAGTACATCATGGTGGGAACACATGTAAGAGGCCTATTCACTACATGGCTGCCAGGAAGCAAAGAGAGAGGTCCAAGTTTCATATCCTCTTCAAGGGTATGTCCCAAATGACCTAACTTCCTCCCATTAGGCCCCACCTCCTAAAGCATGACAGGCTGACAACTCAGACCTTAACACACAGGTCTTTGGAGGACATGTAAGATCCAAACCATAAGCAACAGACACATTTCTCCATTGAAGAAATTTGCTTTAATTGATGTTTTATAAAATAAAAATCACTACCACTTGTAGTTGCTAGGAATACAGTAAGGGACACGAAAATAAAGAGGGGCCCTCACAGGCTTGTGTCTCCATCACGGAGATAAATAGGCAGGTAAGCGAGCTACTGGTAACGATCACTGAGGAGGGAGTGGAAAGGCTGCTCCTGCCTCTCTGATCTGATGCTACTTGAATAGAGACCTGAAGGAAGGGAAAGAATAAGCCACTGAGCTATGGGGGGACCACACCATAACCACGAGGGCCAGGCCTCAAGACAGAGGTGAGCTCAACGGGGGAGGTCCAAGGAGAGGCCAGTCTGGCTGGCACAGGTAAGCAAGGACATGAGTGCTAGGGGAAGACAGCAAGGAGTCGTGGCCACGAGTACTTGAGGCCCTCTAGGTCTGTGGGTTGTATCCTCGGTGCATTAGAAAGCCACTGGAGGATTTTGAGCAAATAATTTACATAATCAGATTTATAATTTTTGATTTCTTCGCATTCTTCTTATTCTTAGATCTTTAGAGCTATACATAGTGGAGGGGTTCACCCTGACAAACTCACACATGCATGGAAATCAATTTCAGTTCACGATCCCCCCTTTGCCCTCCCCTCTTCCATTCTCTCTCCTCCAGACTTCTTCTTGCTCATCTATTAATTTGTATTTGATGGGTTATTTAATGATATCTTATCCTTCCCTCCTCCTTTCCTTTATTTTACTCTAGCCTTTGCATTGGAGAGAAAACATTCGACCTTTAAGTTTCTGAAAGTTATCCTGTCTCTGGTTGTGATGAAAGAAAGGGCTTTCAGGGAGGCCATGTGGAGATGAGGTTACCTGGAAGGTGGGAATAATAGACCAGAAGGAATGACAGATGTGGAAAAAAAAGATTAAGAGGATATTTTTTTTAGGTCTAGTGGGCAGGAATTGCTGGCGGATTAGAGGTGTGGATCAGGCACCTTCAGAAATTAAGATGGTAGAGCTATTGACTGCTAAATAGCTCATAAAACTCACAGTCACCCTTTTCCATGGGGCAGGCAGGTAGTGGGCTAATGCTTTACGCTGGTTTCATACTTAATTCCTACAACACGGCCTCAATTGTAGGAGTCCTGTAGCAATTCCACCCATAAGAACAAGGTAGGTGAAGGTCACAGCCCAAGGTCACACACTGGTAAAGAGAAGACCCAGCCTGCTCCTAGGGGCCCCTTCTTCAGCTGCTTCTTACCTATGTCTCCTTGGCTCTAGCCATTGTTCCTGAATGCCCAGTTCCTTCCGACTTTCACACACAGGGTGTGCGCAGTGGGATGTGGGGAATACAACTCCTTGGCTCAACACAGTGACTGTCTTAAAAGGTTCTTTTCCAAGATGAAAACCTCCTGGGGTTTTAACTTTATCTCAGAACTCATATTTATCTTGGCAGTCAGAGCTCTGTGGCACAGGAAATGCTGCAACCGGCCCTGAGGCTGGCCCTAGGGACTCCCCAGCCGCCCTGCTGCTGGAGCCTCTCTGGGAACCCTTCCATTTAATCAGCAGCTGAGCCAAGGTGGAGAGGGACAGGCCATCCTGGCTGCCCCTGAGGCACCCCCTCAGCCGCCCATGCACAGCTGTTTTGTCCTGTTTGATTTTGTAACCATGGGGTACAGGAGACAATAGAAAGTATCTGGAATATTATGAAATCAAACAAGAGAAAAGCATTAGGAACCTGAGGGAGGAAGTGTTCTGTTCAACTGGCTTTGGCAAAAGGAATGAATGAATGAAGCTAATCATTTTTATGGAATAACTCCCTACAGTGCCTGGGAAAAAGCCCTGGACTGTACAGGAACCTGGGCTGCAAAGGACACTTTATGGCAGTACCTCCTGCTACAGCAATAGGAGAAGATGTGGAGAGTCTTGCAGGGGTTGGGGGGAGGAAAGAGAAAAAAATCATTCAGCAATGAAATGCATTCTTCTGTCAGCAGGGACGTGAGCAGGATTCCATTTGCCAGAAAAGCCACTTCTAAGTGTCTACTTTGGAAAGGAAGTCAGAACTGCTCTGGACAGGTAAGGGGCTCCCAGTGCTCCCCTCCTGGTTATTTGGTTTTTGTTTGGGGGTGTTGGGGATTGAATTCCAGGGTTTGAGGCATGCTAGCAAAGTACTTTAACCATAGCTATATCCCAGTCCCCTCCTGGCTTTTTGGATGTATCTACTGGCACCTGGCTTTCCTGAACACGTCAGCTCAGGTCACTACCCCTAAAACACACACACACACACACAAAGAGTTAATGTCTCTTTTCTCTTTGGAACCACCAAGACTTAGATCAGTGTCTCTCAAAATTAAGTAGGCATCAGAGTCCCCAGAGGGCTTGTGAATGCACAGAGAGCTGGATAAGGCCCCAGAGATTTTAATGCAAAAGTCCCTGGAGGCAACCAAGACCATGCATTTCTAGCTCCTGCCCAGATATTGCTGATGCTGTGGCCTGGGATTACCCTTTGACAGCCATTACCTTCAAGCATCTCTTTTGTCCACCACCACAGAGGACTTCTAGGGCTCAGGCACCCAAGGTTGGGGGGCGGATGCTGAAACCAGGATAACACAGCCAACATTGCTGGGACATTTATTATAGTTCTAGGCCCCTTTACTTACAGGACCTTATTTCCTTCTCACAACCACCACATGACATAGGAATTCCCAAGGCCTCTATTCCATAGATTATGAAACTGAAACAAAAGGGAAAGAGAATAGCTCAGGGTCCCACTGTAGACAGCAGTGCTGGGATTAGAACTAGACAGGGTGACAACAGTGGCTGTGCTCAAAACCACCCCTTACCACTGCCTCTCTTAAAGATTAACACCAAGTTTATGGAAAATCTGATAAGGCAGCAGAACATTTGGGGCAAATCTGATTCAGTGATGATAGTTGGTATCCTAGTGATCACAAATATCCACTATCCCTAGTGACTAACTCTACTACCATCTCTAATTCAGGTCAGCTATTAAGTTTTCCAGATTTGAACCAAGAGCACATGGGGTATAATTTAGAATCTCACATTCTCGGTGATTTTTGTTAAAAAAAAACAATAAGCATTTAAGACATGTAGATAAGTAACAATGAAATGATATGAACAATAAGAGAATTGTTTGATAATGATGTCACTCATGCCATTTTTTTAAAATTAGCAAACCATCACAAGAAAATAAAGGAGCCCCAGCCACAACAATGGAAGGCAGGGGTTCTCTAAGTGTGGTTTCTGGGCCAGAAGCATCCGCACCAGGTAGCCCTGCCCAAACCCCCCAAATCTGAGCTTCTGGAGGAGGTCCCAGCCATTTGTGTTTTATGGAGCCCTCTGTGTGACTTAGATGCATGCTAATCTCAGAAGCCCTCTTAACTCTGAAAATAAAATATTTAAAGAGGATTCAAATTAATTTATGTTAAACAAATAAAAATAAACCCACTTGTCCCATGTTTTTCCTCTCCTCTTTTCCAAAAACAGAGCCAGGGATGGGTCTGTCACAGAGGGAACTCTGCAGTTGGACCCCATGGTGCACATCTTTAATCTTGTTCCCTCTTCTGCACAACAAGGTAGGGGAAGTTCACTTCAGAGGCTCCCAATTACCATCAGATTCAAATTCAAAGTTGTGAGCAGGGCTTCTCAGGCTCCCCAGGCCTCCACAACTCTTCCTCTGCATAGTCTCACCCCTTTGGAGCACCAGCATATGTTGGCCAGGTGGGTTCAGGTTCTTCTTAGCTTTACTACTCACTCCCCGTGCAAGTCTGGGTGCCAACTCAGCCCCAGAGCTTTTACTTATGAACTGGAGCAGACAGAAGCTCCATAAGAAGTCTGGACACAGCACTCAGCAAAGTGGTAGGCCATTGATAAATATCAGGCCTCTGCCTGAACTGCCTTTTGGATTCTTAGTTTCCTGCCTTCACCCAAAGGCCCTCATCTGGGATGCCTCAGCTCTGAGCTGGCTGCCTAGGGCAAAGTCCAGTGCCCTTCCTATGGGATCTACAAGCAACAAAGTGAAAAAGGATGGGCATGATGTCCTGGAACAGGCTGAAAGGAAGCAAGGACAAGATTCACAGACCAGTCCCCTTGCATTAGGGGTTTCAAAGGAATGTTCTCACACAACCTTCAAGATATCTTATTACACAATGATCACTGAGTGTGGTAAGTAACTCTCCCAAGGCCAAGTATACCAGAGTTGGAGAACTAAGACCCAGACCTGATTATGGCTCAAGCAGGCTAGGAATCCTCCTAAAGGAAGCAAAGATGGTGTGGGCCCAGGGGGCAACCTGCTTGCTCCCACTATGGAACAGCTTGGCTCTTCCCTGAAGGGACCCTTCCTTTGCTCATAGAGATTAGTATCAGATAGGTAATTTCAGCACTTCTATAAGCCCTGGCCTGCGAAGTGTTACAAATGAAGTCTGATTTTCAAATATTTTCTCAGCAAAGCCTTTGCCCACTATAGCTAAAATTTCAAGTCCACCCTCACCAACTGCCTACTCTCCTACTTTTTCTCTTTATCTCTTATCAAGTCCCCCAGAGACCCATGTGCAGAATAGGTTCTCTCCACCACACCCTTCTACTGTGATGTTCTGTCTCATCTTGGGCCCAAAGCAACAGAGTCAGCCCCCTGTGGACTGAACCTCTAAAAACATGAGCCCAAATAAACCTTTCCTCCTCTAAGTTGTCCTTGTCAGGTATTTTAGTCAAAGAGACAAAAACCTAACTAATATAAATAACTCACTAAAAAGGTTATTAAAAGGCAGGTAGAAAAGACTAGAAATGAACTTTCTTGGGTCAAATCATGGCTCTCTCCTTACAAGCTTTGTGCCTCTGGGAAAGTCATCTATTTCATTTTCCCCAGTTGTAAAATGGAAATAATAAAAGCACCTCCTCAAAGTTGTGAGGACTCAATGAATTAAAACAATGAAGTTCTCAATACAGAGTAGCTGTTCTCAATTTCACAGAGATGGGAAAATCAAAAGGGCTGTCTGGGATCTCTCTTTATTTACTACAGAGTGATTGGTAGCAAAGCTCTTCAACTCTCCAAAGCCAAGTTTTAAAGAAAGCATGGATCTTGGTACCAGTAGTAGGCATGTGAGATGCTGAACTATGTTGATGTCTCTTATGGTCTGGATCTTAAATGTACCACAAAGGGCTTGGTTCCCAGCCTACTGCACTCTTGGAAGATGATGGAAACCTTTAGGAGATGGGGCTAGTGGAAGGAAGTGAGGTCAGTGGAGGCATGTTCTTAGAGGGAATATTGGTCCTGGCTACATGAGGTAGGCAGCTCTGTTCCACCATGCAGTCCCCACCATTATGTTCTGTCTTGTCACAGACCCCAAAATAACAGAGACAACCAGTCATGGACTGAAACTTCTAAATCCATAAGCCAAAGTAAACCTTTCTTCTTCTTAAATTGATTTTATCTGGTATATGACAAGAGATATGAGGGTATGAGGGGCAAGAAGAGGCTATTCTGCATGGGAACAAGTTGAAGGGGCCTCTCTCTAGTGTTGAAGGAGGGAACCCCAGAGAAGGGTTCCAGTGCTGGCATCTTATCCATGCTTGGATAAGAGCCACCAGGTTCCCTGATCTGCTTGGCATTGTGGAGAGAAGGGACAGCATGGCTGAGAAAAGGGAAGACAAGGACATATGTTACCTCAGAATGACCTCATCCCAGCCACCGAAGGAAGAACTGTTCTTGAGACGAAATAGATACAAGAAAGTTAGGTGTCTGCCTTCCCTCTATTTGCCAAAAAGTACAATACAAGTTTATAAAGATGTCCCCTCCCACTTCCACCAACTCCACAAAGGAATAATGCTAATGATCAGGGGCAACCATAGGCCTGTACCAGCCCAGGCAGGGCACAATAGGAATCTGATGATAAACTTCATTAGCTGGCCCTCTCTTTCATAAATTCCCTCATACATTTACCTTCCCACAACTTGTCACTCTAGAAATCCCAAATCCTTTTCCTTTGTCTAGTCACCTCGCAACATTTTCTGTTCTTTTGGTAAGATACTCGTGAGCCCAAGTTCTGAGCATCCCCATGGGTTTCTCATCCTGAGCACGCTTGTGTGTCATGCACATACTATATTTCTGTTTGTTTTTCTCTTGTTAACCTGGAGAATTTTTTGTCAGTGTAATTGCAGGGCCCCAGTCAATGAACTTAAAATGAATGGAAGGAGGAAAAAAGAAAGTTAAGTTTTTTTTCCTTTACAGGTCCAAGATGGCTTTTTAATTCTTTGCTTAAAAAAAAAAAATCACTCAAGACTCTGGCTTTACCACACCCTGGGGGTGGGGAGTGGGGGTTGCTGCCAAACAAGACGGAAGTTTTCACAGCTTTGAGACCTCAGACAGAGCACCCAAAGAGCAGGATCTTGTAAATCCTCAGAATTCAGCATTTCTGATCATTGAAGCTAAGTGCTATCTCAAGCAAAACCCCAAATCTAGGTGCCTTGACACACTTGTCCTCTCCCTCACATAACAGCCAATGTTTGAGGGACTGTGGCTGCTAAATCCTTGGATGGCCTTGGCCAGTCAGTCAATGAAGAAAGAGATCCAAGCACCATTCACAGGAGATTTGCACAGGCCAGGGCAAGAAATAGCACATGTCACTTCCAATCCCATTCCACTGGACAGAAAGCAGTCTCTTGGCCATTGCTAGCAAGGCTGGGAAATTTAATCACCCATGGAGGGGAAAAAAAAAAAAATGCCTGTAGATATCAGCTAAGAGGCTTTACCATAACACCCCTGACCATGTCAATGGCAGATCGTGACCATGACTCAGCCCCCCTAATCATGGCCCAGCCCTCCCCTGACCATAATTCAGCTTTTTATAACCATGACTCAGCTTGTTTCTGTATATCAATCAAGCAGGCCCTCCCCCCATAACAAAACTTGTAAGGAATTTCTAATGCCAGTAATTCCAAAGGTTGCTTGAACTGAAGTCCTAAATAATAGCCAGGCTGGATCTGTCTCTGCCCAACAACAGACTCCCGTTCCTGCAGCATTCTAATTTCTTAAGCCGCATATCTGTAGAAATTAAGGTTAAAAATTCAGAGCCAACTTTCAATTTCACAAGGAAGATTTGAGGACTCTTCAATTTAATGAACTCACAAAGACCACAGGAGCCTGGTGAACTGCCTGAAATATGCAAGCTACAAACAAACACTGCAGTTCTACTCTGCAGGGTCACTCAAGCACTGACCTTGTGGTTAATTTCAAGCACTTCAATGGCTTCAGTTGACTGACCCCAGCTCTCCACACCAAGAGTGCAACAGTTGAGCAGTCGTTGGGAAAATGAACTCTTGGCTCTACTCAAGTGGTGAATTTATTGCCAGATGCAAATGAGGCCTGCCCACAGGCCAAAAATATCAACAGTAACTTCAATAAGTCTCAGCACCCACATGGTCCAATCTAGCTCTGGAGTCTAAGCCAAAGCAGCACAGCCTAGCAACCAAAAAGGAAACCAGCAAAGACATCCTGGTCTCTGCTTTCCTGACCTTCAGAACATTAAAAGGGGACCTAATCCAGCCCACCAGCCACACTTCTGACAACGCATCTTCTCTCTTCATCCTGTCCCACTCACTCACACCTAGAGCCTCTCCCATCCTGCACAGGCTCCTACTCTTCCCCTTCCTGCCCTGCCCATACTCCAGGTATGTCCTTCCCAGGGCCCAACACCAGGTATGTCCTTCCCAGCCAAGGAGGACCCCTTCCCTCAGGAACATTCTTCTCTCATCCTGACCATTTCACCATTTTTCCAGGATGAAATATCCCAGCAGTGCTAGAGTGTCAAATTCCAATTTTGCCCTGTTGTGCTCTAGATCTGAAATGTCCCCCAAAATGCTCTCATGTGCCAAGAGCATGGTCCCCAATGCAGCACAGTTCAGACATTGGCAATGATTGAATCATGGGGGCTCTGACCTCATCACTTGATAGCTGGTAGGCTACTGGGGGATGGGACCTAATTGGAGGAAGTAGATCACTGGGGCCTGCCCTGGAGGGAGGGTTTTATCTTTTCCCTGGGCTGATGGCCTGTCTCACTCCCTCTCTTTCCCCTTCCCAGCTGCCATGAGCTAAGCTGTGAGCTAAGCAGCTATCCTCTGCCACACACTCCTACCATGATGGTCTGCCTTCCCTCAGGCCCAGAGCAATGGATTAGTGAGCGCACCATGGAGTGAGATCCAAAACTTTTCATCCTCTTAAATTGTTCTTGTCAGGTATTTTGGTCACAAAGAAGAAAAACTGACTAGCACATCTCCTTCTTCCATCTCATTTTTCAAAGAAAAAAAAATGTGGTAAGCTACATATAACATAAAATTTACCCTCTTAACCACTTTCAGCACCTATGTAGCTCAGCAGAACTAAGAGCACCCACACTGTGGTGCACTACAACCACCATCCGTCCACCAGTTTTCACCTTGTCAAACTTAACTCCATAGCCACTAAACAACAACTCCATTCTTTTTTGTTTCTATACCTTTGAATAATTTACTCTAGGTCCCTCATATAAGTAGAATCACTCGGTATTTGCCCTGTTGTCACTGCTTGTTTCCTTAGCAGAATGTCCTTGAAGTTCATCCATGTTGCAGCATGTATCAGAATGTTCTTATAACATTCAATAGTTCAATAACATTCTACTGTACATTTTATTATAGCACCTTTTTATAGCACATCTTATTTATCCACTACTCAGTCAGTGGACATTTGCATTGTGTCCATCTTTTGGCAATTGGGAATAAGGTTGCTATGGAGATGTGTGCACAAAATAACTGCTCAAGTCTCTGCTTTCACTGCTTTTGGGTATGTACCTACAAGTAGAATTCCTATATGGTGTATTAATTTGAGGAACTGCTCTACTGTTTTCCACAGCAGATGCACCATTTAACATTCTCACCAGCAGTGTATGAGGGTTCCCATTTCTCAACATCCTTACCAACATTTGTTATTTTCTAGTTTTGACAACAGCCATGTTATTGGTTGTATCCAGTCCCCTCTGTTAGCCCTCTCCGTAATTCTAGGTATTACCATGCCCCATGATAAAAGAACCGGAAAAATTAGGTCAGTCACATGAGGACACTATGGAAGCAAAAGGTGAACCCAGATGTAACTGCAGAGCCAGTGCTCAGATCACAGCACTAGGCCTTGCATTTCCCTCTTCCAATGATCGGATCCTGAGAATGGGCTCAGCCTTGGCTGTGGTGATGATGGGACCCTACAAGTGGTCAAAGGGGTCTAGAGGGCCACTACCCAGAAAAGTGTGTTGGAAGCCCTTCCTCAGCTCCCAGCCTGAGCTGTCCTGGGTTTCCTCCAAGGAGGCTGGAGTCTTTTTTCTCACGGAATGCAGTGATGGTCCCTGGTCACTGTACCTCTTCTGCGCATTCCTCTGGTATAGGCTGGAAAGCTTTTTCCCTCTCAGAGGACAGGCATCTCATACAGCCTGGTTTCCCACTTCTGCTACTGCATCCCCCTCCTTCTGTTTGGAGAGGGTTTTTGTTTGTTTGTTTCTAACAAACCTTATAAGGATCAGTACTGACTCAGAACCACATGACTAGAATAAGAGCTGTGCTCTGACAAGATGAAGAATGGGACTTCATTACAAGCTAACCCTAAAGTGTTTCTCTGGCCATGAGGAATGGAAACATCAAAGGAATAATAGACACTCCCTCTGCCATTGTCACACAAGACTCAGCAGAGAATGAGAGGGTGGCAGACCAGTATCACTGGTATCACATGTAGTTAGAAGCTACCTACATGGAAGGCACATTGGTTTTAGAGTCCTCTTGCAAGCTGAGCAGCTTGCCACTCTCACCTGCCACCCTCAGGGTGGCACCCACTTTCCTGGACTGCCTGTTCAAGGGGATGCCATGCCTGCATTGGAGATTCATGGCTGGACACCCAGAACGGTGAGTTTCTCCATGTTTTCAGCCCTCCTAGTTTCTATCCCAAAAGGCAATCAGGCACGGTCACGTGTTGCATCAGTCTTTGTCTAGTTCCAACTAAATCTTGGCTCCACCTCTCTAAAAGGCTGGTAAAATTTGATCCCAGGCATACCTACCATATTTTCACCATTTTCTAATGTAGTCCAAGTATTACATAACCTCAGATGAGACTTTGGCAGGAGGAACTAGACAAGTTGAATCTGTTCCCCTGGGGCAAGTGATTTCAGTCATGGACTTCCAGCCGAGTTCCAATATGAGATGCCACAGAGGGATCTTCTTGTGTAGCTGCCAGAGCAATAGGTCTTTTCAGTAGGATTTTATAAGGACTAGTAGAGAATTTATAGGCACAGATGAAGCCTCATCAGAACTTCTAGTACTGGAAACAGTGCACACTTCCATGTGGACACACGCACCCAGGCATACTGCATAAGTATAGGCCTATACACAAGTATATAGTCATTTACATTTTTATTCACCCCAGTCTCTATCTTCAAGCTATGCATAGGACAGTCATCAAGAGTCTTTTAGAAGACCCTGTCCAATACCCAGACAATTTAATTGACATTTTTGAGAAAACATTTCTATCATTTAAAGGTAAATATGTGGGAGAATAAACCATTGTATTGAAGTATACACATTTTTCTTTCCCAGCAACTCTATTACCTAAGAAATCCAAGCTGGATTTGTAGGACGCAATACCCTAAAATTGACAGAATGCTAATTTCCAAACTCTTTTAAGTGGACAATCTATTTTTGTACGGTATGATGAGGAAGGTAGAGCTTGCCAAAATACCCTGATGGCCAGAGGCACGCATATTTGATTCCCCAAATTGAAAGCTTTCATAAAACCTCTGAAAAAGCAGAGAATATGGTCAAAAGCATAATTATAAATACCAACAGAACTTATGACAAACAGATGAATTTGCTAGAGATCACAGGTTTTCTGATTGGAACAACTAATATGTAATTAAGTATTAAGCCTTCATCTTTGTAACTTCTTAGCGTAGACAAATGACATGTTGAGGATCAGCCTGAAACTGAGACACATCCATGGTGCCAAAATGGGACGGATTATCAGGAAGAGACTGACACACCAGAACTTAGTCATTTGAAGAAGTATTTCCCGTTGGCGGCAATTCCTTAAGACTGTACACAGATGCTCCTCAACTTTTGAAGGGGTTACATGCAGATAAACCCCTTGTAAGTTAAAAATACCCCAAATGCCTTTGAAACCCCTATCTCAGCAAACATCCTAACTTAGCAACACAGCACACTGCAGTGAGGGGACATGAGTGACTCTCTGCAGTGTCCTGGGCTGCCCTTGCTTAAATTGAGTTTCCCCTCAGGATGACATAGCCGATTGGGAGCTGCCCACCATCACCAGAGAGGACTGAACCATGTATCGCTAGTTCAGGGAAACAATAAGACTGAAAACCTCAAGTGTAATTTATACTGTATGCATATCACTTTCACACCATTTTGAAACCAAAAAATTATAAGATGAACTAGTAAAAGTCGAAGATCATTTGTACTTCTAACCATAATTTTGAAGCACAATAGATTCTTGACTTCTATGGGGTTACAAAGGACAACAAAGCAAATAAGAAAGTCCCCAGAAACAGAAACCAAAGCTTAGCCTTATGGCAAAACTGTTCTACAGCACACCAAATACCACTTTCCAGCCACACCCAGCAAACAGAACTTTCAACACCTCTTTTTGACAATTCAAAACCATGGTAACAGAATGAAGACTTAGCTATCCCGCCACAGTACCAAGGAACAAAGGCTCACCTATACAGATTTCCCCAGGGGCTTTTAAGCGAGGGCACCAGAGTAGCAATAAGCAAATGGCCCCACAATGATGGAGAGGAAAGTACAGGAACCAAATGGATAAATTTTGCCATGTTTGTTTTTATGCATACAAAGTGGCATTCCAATCACTCCTGAGCCCTCAATTCTGACACTAAATTCCGACATTACACAGCTCACAGCTGCTCTTCCTTGCTAACATGTTCAATGAATAAAATTCCAAGGGTCCTGGCATTATGATAGTGTCAACTGTCCAGTCTCCCAACCTCTCAGGATTCCCCAACTCCTTTGGGCTACTGGTTTCATGTTGGGCTGGTCTGAAACACTCTTCAGAGATTGAAGCTTCATTCCCAAACCATTCTTTTCTTTCACCTGCTGTGCCCACACACATGCCCTCATTTCTCCTTCACAGATGAACTTGCTGCTTAGAGATCGGTGGCCCCATCTATGACGCCCCCCTATCAACCCACCCAGAGCTATGAAAGCGTGTGGCATGAAAGCTGTGAGTGACACAGAAAAGGGGTCCTCCCACCCAAGTTCAAAGTGAGACACAGCAGCAGGGCCCTGGAGCACAGACCAGGTATGTAGGCCCTTAGCAGCATTAATGTGGCTTTACACATGACTGCAGAATATATCGTCCTTTGTACAGGATTACCCCTCCCCTCTACTGGGGGTGCAAAAGAGAGTATTTTCCATTCATTAAAAAAAATAATTAATCAAAGCAAGGGAAAAAATAAATTCTAGCTCCATTTGGGCTATCAAAAAGTCACCAAGGCTCAGTCAGGGTTAAGAGCAAGACCAATGCCCCATGTCCCCTGACTGTACCTCAGACATCTGTCTGGTCAGTAAGCAGTAGAGACTGGTAGCTGCTTGGGTGTTGGGAAGAAGAGAGTGAACGGAGGCCAAGGATCCAGAGTCCCACTGCTTCTTTGACCCCATTCTCTCACCTCTCCAAGACAGTGTCTACCTAATAATTGTGGCCTGAAAGCAAATCATTCTGAAAAAAGCAATTCAACAGAGGAAAAGTTCACACCCCACAAGGACAAAGTCTGAAATGTCCTCTCACTAAGGGAACCAGTGATTTCTACTAAGGATGGATGTCTGCTTCTCTAGATCCTTCTATCTTACAAGTTGCCTTTTCTCCTGGTATGTTCTTCTCCAAAGTAAAAATCAGCAGAACCCCTAAGGTGTTATCCCTCTGTCCCCGTACGGGCCACCAAATGCTGCAGTCTGGCTGGGCACAAAATAACCGAGCCGCCACACAGCTTTGTAGGTTCAAAACAGGAACTCCTTTATTCTCCGCACTCCCGCGAATGCCAGGCATGTGGCCTTCTCCCGGGACACACCATACACTAACCGGAAATCCCTCCTCTGGAAATCCCTCCTCCAGCACTTCCCCAACCAATGGGAACTCTCCGGGAATCCCTGGGAGAACTCCAAAGTAGCAGGCCCAGGCGGACAGCAGGGGTCTAATATACAATTGAATACACAGCTTAACATAACCATCATCATCTCAATGGCTTGCTGGCCTCAACAAACACTTCTCAACCACTCCTTTCTGACAAAAATGCCATGCGTCATTCCTACTCGGCTATGGCTCTCAGCAAGTAACATCCTACATCTTACTCTGAGTAGAGATTTCAAGAGCGCAGGCATGTGAATGCACAACAATGTGAATGTACTGAATATGCTTAAAATGTAACCATCTGGGACAATTTTATGTTATGTATGTGTTAGTATTCCGTGACTGTAAAAACAAAACAAAAACACCTGAGATAATCAACTCATAAGAGAGAAAGGTATACTTTGGCTCACAGTTTTGGAGGTTTCAGTTCATGGTTGGTTGGCTCCATTGCTTTTGGGTCTGAGGTGAGGCAGCATATCATGGTGGGAGCACATGGCAGAAGAAGCTACTTACCTCGTGGGTAGCCAGGAAGTAAGAGAGAAAGAATCCATGTGCATAGAAGAGACAGAGGTCCCACAATCCCCTTTGAGGGCATTTTCCCAATCATCTACAATTCCACAGCACACCCTACCTCTTAAAGATTCCACCATCCTACAATAGCATCAAGTTGAGGATCAAGTCTCAACACACGGCATTTGGGGGACATTCCACAGCTAAAATGTATCAGCATATTTTACCACTACACAAAAAAGCCACAGATTAAAACAGAATTCAAAACACTACTTTAAAACTATTGTAATTAATACAAGATAAACAAAAAAGAATATAGGCACAAATTTAAAAACTCATCAAGATTTGTGCTCTTTACTACATGGGAGCTAAATCCTTATTAAAACAAGAAAATAAAAATGCAGTTATTACCAAATTGTACAACACTGACAACCCTGAGATCCTCCTAAGTATATACTTCATTCTCTGTATAAGGAGGACACAGTAACTCAAGCCCCAGCTGGATCCTGAGCTTTCAGGCAGCTCTTCAAAGTCTCTTCACATTGGCAAGCACATATCTACGTGATTCAGATTATTTTTCCATTCTGTGCAATCAAAATAAAATGAAATACTAAATCAGAGATTGGGATGACAAAATTATACAGATGGAATACAGATAAAATGGTTGCCAGGGGTTCAAAGGTCAGAGAGGGAAGGGGTGACTCTAATGGGGCATGGAGTATCATGGAGGTGATGGAGTCGCTCTGTTCTTGATTGTTGGGGCAAATGGGCAGATCTATATATGTGATAAATGTCTCAAACTATATCCATTCCTTGGTATCCAAGAAGCATTGATTCTAGGACCTCCTCAGTTAATAATTCTGCAGATACTCAAGTCCCTTATATAAAATGGTGTGGTATTTGCACCTAAGCAATTCTTCCATATACTTTAAATCATCTTTAGATTGTTTATAATACCTAACACAATGGGATTGAAGTCTAAATAGTTGTCATGCTCTACTGTTTAGGGACAAATGACAAAGGCTGGGAACATAGCTGAGAGATATTATTTGCCCAGCATATGCAAGGCCCTGACCATGGGTTCAATCCCCAGCACTGGGAGAAAAAAAAAAAAAAAAGTTTGCACAGTACCTTTTTTTTTTTTTCGCAAACATTTTAAATCCATGTTTAGTTGAATCTGAAAATGGAGAACCCATGAATATAGAGAGCTGGCCATATATATAAAAGCATACCAAAAATAAGTGACTACCAAGTGACACTTGTAGTCATTGCTTTGGACCCACTGATTTCCTGGTCCCAATAATGCCCTGAAGAAATACAAAAAGTTACTACTGGAAGAGGCTGGGCCATAGAATTAAAAGATTTTTCTACTATTTTTGGCTGCTTTTTTAAATTTTTTGATTCTATAATTGCATCAAAACTTCAACAAATGATAAACAGAGATATAAACTGGATGTTGAGACTGGTATATGCTGGACATAACCTCTAGTTTTCAAAATTTTTATCTTTATTAAATTACACCATTGTTCTGACTTGATAACATGTAAAAGTGAACTATGGTTATGACACAGTCAAATAAATGTTTCCTCATAAAACACCACATAAGTCCAGCTGTGTTCAAAAGAGGATTCATTTCCGTTGTTGTCAAAGTTGAAAACTACTGAGGTATGAGAGAGAACATGCAATGAAAAGCAGGAGACAGGCTGGATCAGATCTCAGCTAATCAGCTGTCAAATGAAAAATGATTACACCCATCCTTGCCATTAAGACTTTCTTGTTAGGAAATGAGACACATGCAGCTAGAAGGCCACATAAGGACATCAGATGTTCCCCGGTAACATGTGGCTAACAGTCAACGAATAGAACTATGAACTGAATTGTATTCCCTCAAAATTCATATGCTGAAGTCTTAACTTGCAATGTGACTATATGAAGAGGTAGGGCCTTGAAAAATGTGATTAAGATTAAATGAGGTGAAGGATAGAGGCCTAATCAATGTGAATGATGTCCTTACAAGAAGAGGGAAGGGTGGGGCGTAGCTCAGTGGGAGAGCACTTGCCTAGCATGCAACAGGCCCTAAGTTTGATTCCCAGAACTGCAAAGGAAAAAAAAAATAGAAGAGGGAGAGACACAAAAGGGGTGCCCATTCAGAGGAATGACCATGTGAGGGCACAGGAGAAGGTGGCCATCCGCAAGCCAAGGACAGAGACCTCACCAGAAACCAAATAAACCTGGATCTTGCATCTCCAGCCTCCAGTACTAAGAGGAAGTAAACTTCTTTTTGAACCATGGGTCGGTGTGGTATTTTGTTATGGCAGCCCAAGAAAACTATTAAAAGTAGAACAGTGATGTGGTGTAGAAGGAGGAAAGAAGCTTGCTTAGAACTAGCTGCCTGATCTTCCACAGGGGGCCTGAACACAGTACAAAGTTGCAATTAATGGCAGATTTTTACCAAAACAGTATTTCATATATTCAAAGAAAAGCCAGCTACAAATCATATAAAAGAAAACCATATGATTAGATGCATACTGTTCACAAACAACTGGAGTTCCTTCATCTATATTCCTTCTTTCAATCAACCAACCAACAATGGTAACTGAATCTCTCAAGTCCTGAGTCAGGTTCTGGGGACACAGAGTAGAGGCCTAAGCTTGGCTCTGTGTACTACATAGTCTTTGGGGTAGATGGGAAGTAGGAGCAAGAGCTATGTGAGGATAAGTGCCTCCCCAAGCTAAGCAAGGGGAGCAGAAGCACAGAGCAGAGGTGTCTTCCAGAAAGAGCTCTGGCAGCCATCAAAATGGACCTGTGAATCCCGGGAAACAGCAGCCATTTCTGGGGCTAGTATGTGCTTTGGCAGCCCTGTTAATAGATAGAGGTCAACACACACACACACACACACACACACACACACACACACAGAATTTCTACAGCCCCCCACCAGCAGGCCTGTGTCAGCTATCCTTCAAGTGAAGCATGTTTTCCATTGCTTATCTACTAATTCTATTAAAGAGACAGTCCCAAATAACAAAGCACAGATTCATTGTTTTGTTTTATTCTTTGGGTGGTGCTGGGGATAGAACCCAGGGCCTTATGATCATTGGTTGTTTTTTGACACCTGCTCTTCCATCTGTTTAGAGGATGTATGAAGTTAAAAAAAATCATTTTGTAAACTAAAATACATGATATAAAAGTTAGATAACAGGATGTTAGATTTTAACATAAGCCAAAGTGATCATTTGACATATTAAGAAACCCAAAACAGAGATTGCCCAGGGTCGCCCAGCTCATCTGTGGTACAGCCAGAGGAAAGACTTGGGGTTACCTACAGCTGAGACCTCATGAGAAGCATAAGTTGTTAAAATCTAAATTTCACAATATTAGATATTTTTGCATCCTACTTTTTTTCCTTTAGTTTTACTATAATTTGAAGCATGCACAGGTCATGATTTTGCTTTAGGCAATACAGTATTTGGAGCTCCTAGTTTGTAAAGGTTTGTGCTATGACAAACCAAATTGGAAAGCTCTTGGTGTTTCCTCTCTTAACCAAGCATTCTATTCCTATACCCTAAGAGTGTTTTCCATTTGAAAGCTCTGAAAAGTCGAGAGTAAGCCACTTATCATTGAGAACAGGGGAGGAAAGGAAAATGATAAGTGAAGGAGAAGGTGTAGAAAAGAAGAAGAGAAGAGAAGAAAGGGAAAGAGGAAAAATGTGTTCTTCCAGCACTGCACATTGGTATCAGTGTTGTTTGTCTAGAAAGCAACTGGCCTATGCGAGGGTTGGTAGAGGAGACTGATCTTACAACTACATGGTCACGCTTCACTCTTAGGGCACTCAGTAAAGATCAAATGCATGTGCAAACATAAACCACTACATGTCTTTTGTTGTTGTTGTTATCGTTGTTTGCATTTTGACTCATTGTACATAAATGGAGCACAACTTTTCATTTCTCTGGTTGTACACGATGCAGAGTCACACCATTCGTGCAATCATCAGGTACATAGGGTAATAATTACCATCTCATTCCACCATCTTTCCCACTTCATACCCACTCCCCTCTCATCCCTCTCCTCTGCCCAATCCAAAGTTGCTCCATTCTTAACTTGCCTACTCCAAACCCACTATGGATCAGCATCTACAGGTCAGAGAAAGCATTTATTTGTCCTTTGGTTTTTTAGGATAGGCTTATTTCGCTTAGCATGATATTCTCCAACTCTATCCACTTACCTGAAAATGCAGTAATTTCATTCTTTTGTGAGGCTGAATAATATTGCATTGTGTATATATACCACAGTTTATTTACACATTCACCTCTTGAATGGCATCTGGTTCCACAGTTTAGCTATTTTGAATTGAGCTGCTATAAACATTGATGTAAACCATTACATTTCTATCTCATGACAATTGTGTTACTGAGTTCCCTCTTGCCTTGGTGACCAAGATGCTTAGAGTCAACTGCACCCCCAACTGCAGACACCAAGGGCGGCTAGTGGCTCTTCCCCTTTGGTTTAACTTTTCCTATCTTATTTAGTAACCCTTCAGCTAGATGCCTTCTGCCATAAGCAACTTCAAAACTTGTCAGGAAAAAAAAAAAGTCAATTAACTAATTTACAAGAAAAGAACCAAAAGGAAATACTGAACTTGCTCACTGAAAGCTCATTCAGATTGGAGGTATAATTAAGAATTTGAGGATGCATCAGCCCCTTGCATCATTATTTGAACTCTAAACTTACCAACAGTGTCGCACGGCTCATCTTTGTGAACGCAGAAATCTGTCCTAAAAAAAAAAAAGAGAGAGAGAGAGAAAGAGAGTCAGACATAGTCAAGTGAATGTGGTTTACTAGGAAAATGGGAGAAGAAACACTGAAATTAACCTTGATTATGGTTTCAGTTGTCATAAGTCATAGTGACATACCATAATTAACAGAGTTTGCCAAGAGAAATTGGCCTATAACATGTCCAAGTGCAAGCCCAGTTACCCTATGAAGGCCCTCCCTTTATAGCTAGACTATTCTATTAAAAAATAAGTTGCTGAAAAGATTCCAACAGCTGAAAAGGTTTTGGAAGATGTTTGTTAAATTATCGATTGAAAACAATTATCAGTCAATATCATCAAACTGCAACGGCTTCTCCAAGATCCTCTATTTGGTCAGCAACTGCTTCTAATGACCATGAATCATGTCTATGAGAAGTCAATAAAAAAGTCATTTCTGAAAATTGTATTCTTCGAAGCTCTCCACAATCCCTCAGGTACGCAGCTGTAGTTCAATGAGATAGCAAAGATGCTCAAAGCCTGGTCCAGCCCCAGTTCTTCAGGCCCAAGGGTTCACTCTTGCCTCCCATGGTGAAATGAGGGATTAGACCCTACTTTTCCAACAACGAGCAATGTTCCAAAAGTTCTCAGAGTCACTAGTCAACCAAGAGAGCTGAATGGGGGGGCAGCAGGCTGCCTGGGAGCTGGGGGAGGAGAGGGCGGCCCCAGTAGCAGGCCATCTTGGGCCACATGCCCATCTTCTCACAGGGCCCATAGACAGCGCTCACTCACCTGCAGCTCTACACACACCCAAGTACAGCTGCAGGTTTCAGAACATACCACTCCGCATTTTCCTTCTTAAAAGTCTGGGAAGGAACATGGTGCTAGCCAGACAACGCCAACACTAAGCAAAGTTATGGGGGGAAAGGGAAACACTGGGTGGGCCACAGCTTGTCTTCTCCTACCAGGTAACATCCCCTTGTTTCTGGCCCACTGTTCCTGCACTCTGGCATTCACTCTCCTCCATTCCTCCCCTTCCCTCTACCTACAGCTAATCTCAGGGCAGGATTTGACCTGCCATTCACATGGGGGTAATGATAGAGTGTGTTACTCTCCTGACCACTTTTAAAAACATTATTTATTTTATTGGTTCTCTTTAGTTATTCATGATGAATAGTTACATTTGATATAATTATACAAGTATAGAATATATCTTATCCTAGTTAGGACCCCAGTCTTGTGAATGTATTTCTGGCCTCTATTCATACTTCAGCCTGCTCTATCCCACATCACACTTTATTAGTGTTTTCCCTGAAGCATAACCCACATCTGAAAATTCTCAGCCCAGCATGGACAGTGGAGCAAACCCTGCATGTCTCCAGCCCTGACTCTGTTTCTGGATCAGGGATGGGACTCATAAAAGATCCCATCAGATCACTTGCACTCAAAGACACTGGATCTGTAGTTTTAGGAGGCTCTGCTAGAGCTCTGGTGTACAGAATCCCAGGTCCAGAATGACTGCCTCAGGCCAGTGATCCCACAGGTATAGTGGACATTTTATAAGCCCAGAGTGGGTAAGGCAGGTGGCAAGGTCAGATATGACAGCTTAGAAGGTACAGAGAGAAAACAAAGAAGAGCTGGGGCCAATCATGTCAGCAACTCACACGGGTTTTACTTTGCTGGAAATTTCAAATTTTCTCAGAATGTATATATTTTTGGTAATTGATTTTTTGGTCAATTTGTAATTTTGTTATTATTTACTGACAAATAAAAAGTACATACATTTATACAATACAATGTATTTAGTAATGTGTATACATTACTAAATGATTCAATTCAGCTAATGACCATATCCATTGCCTTACTTACTAATCAAGCTTCTTTGGTGAGAAAATGTAAAATCTACTCCCTTAGCAATTTTCAAGCATTCAGTATTACTATTAACTACAGTCAATGTGCTGTCCAACAGATGTCCAGAACTTAGTCCAGGTAATAAATTTATAAACTATTTTAACAAGGGGAGAAATAAGACTCCTGTACCCCCAAACCAAGAGAACTTCATGGAAATTGAGAAGGAATAACCATGAAGAATTGTAACAGCAAGCTGCCTTCTGACCTAATTTTTCTGTCAAAAAGTTCCTCTTAATTAACAGGCAGTGAGAGTGATAGGGAAGAACATTGATCCCGGGGAGCTAAATGGGAAGATCAGGGCAGCAGAAGTGTCCCAGCAGTATAGCAATGGCTGGTCCTGTGTGTTTGCTTGGGTGTCTGCCTAGCACTCTCAGCAGAAGTGCAGACCGAGGCTTGGGGGAGAAATCCTGTGTTCCAGGTATTCTGGGTCAAAAGCAGAGCCAAAGGTAATATGTTTCAGGGGCTGAGACCCCGGGTCCCTAATCCTCTGTGTGTGCCCAATTTGACCCCCAGACCCAATTCACTCAGTGGCTCTCTCTAGCCCCAGACACAGCTGCAGAAAACTTCATTTCTGCTGATTCTGGCTCAGCAGTGTCTGCTGGACATGATGTCATATGCTCACAGCCTCCGCAGTGGCTGTCTGTCGATTGGTGGGCGTCCAGAACACACTCTCAGGTCCAGACACAGCACATCAGGGGGAAAGAAAACAAAGGAAACCTTCACATCTCCAGTCCTCAGCCCAGGACACGGGGATTCCGTCCCCTGAACAATGCCTTGCCTGCACAGCTCCCACTGCAGACACTGAGGTCAGATTACTCTGGGAGGAAAGAACTGCTTCAGAGCAGCAGCTGCCTCGCACCCAATTTCCTTGCAAAAACATCAGTCCATTATTATCCCAGCCTAGGGAATTGAAGCTCTCTGCCTCTAATTATTAAACGATGCTTCTCAGCCAGCTCCAACTCCAACACTACCTCCCCACCTCATGGGAGGTCTTCAATTTAACATCTGCGTGGGCTCAGAGGATGTGGCTGTGCACTGATCCATTCAGTCCGGCAGCGCCACAGAAGCAGGTGGGAGGAATCATGAGTACTTGGGTAGCTTTGAGGTGTCAGCATGAAACAGAGAAAGAAAACACAGGCTCCTGGGCTGCCTCAGGTGAAGAGCAAGGCAGGAGGCCATACATCTGCTCCTCCAGGGACCCACTGCCTGCAGGTACAGGAACCTGTTCTTTTTATCTCTGGAAGAGGACACTTCTTGCCCCCAGCACACCCTCACCCAGAACCACACCCATGCAGTTAATATACCTCCCCAACGTGCTTAATTAGAAAAGAACATTTTAAATAAAACTGTATTATGGTGAAATACATGTAACACAAAATCGACTATCTTAGCTATTATGTATACAGCTCAGTAGTGTTGATTACATTCACAATGTCATGAGCCATAGTGACCACCTAGCTCTAGAACATTTTCATCTTGTAAAACTGAAACTCTGTAACTATTAAACACCAAGTTCCCTCTTGGCTCTACCACCAGGCCCCAGTCACTACCATTCTACTTTGTGTCTCTATGAATTTAATGACTCCAGGTACCTATTAGAAGCAGAATCATTCAGTAATTATCTTTTTGTGCATATTTCACTCAGCATCATAATGCCCTAATGGTACATTCAGGCTATAGCATGTGTCAAAATTTCCTTCCTTTTAAAAGTTGAATAATATTCTATTGTATTATATGCCATACTTTATCTATTCACTGTTAATGGTAATTCGATTTGCTTCTACCTCTTGTCTATCAGGAATAATGCTGCTGTGAACAAGGGGGTACAAATATCTCTTTAGCATCCCTGCTTTCAGCTCCCTTGGTTCTTAGTGCCTGAAGGTACACCAGCCACATCACACACAATCAGAATTACTGAAGACACTATTTCTAAAACATCCCCATTATACATTCAATCATCTTATATAAACAGAAAATGTTCTCATAAGGGAACTGTATTCTACAAAACACATTTTAATCCTTAGGGTTGGCATCTGACAAATCATCTTGAAGAGTGACCAGGCATCTATCTGGGGTCTAATGGTGGCATTGCACATGTGTTGAAGATATATGCCCAGATGCAGGACTGCTGGATTTTTTTTTTTTAAGGATCAATTATACTGTTTACCACAGTGGTTGTATCATTTATTTTCCAACCAATAGTGCAATAGTGCATAAAGGTTCTGATTTCTCCACTTTCTTCTAACAGTTGTTATTTTCTAGTTTTGTTTCACTGTAGACACCCTAGTAGGCATAAGGTAAAGAAAAGAAGACTTTACACAAATATTTTCTTCATGGCAAGAAAGCTGTTAGGAGGCAGAAAAAGAAAAGCAAGTGTAATTGGCAGCATCTCTGGGCCTAGGGTATGTTCATGTATGCCCGTGGCTATCTGTAAAAGGGCCAATCCAGAAGCTTTATCAACTTGGATTTTGGTGACATCTGTGTCTCCTGGAACAAATGCTATTCATTCCCAACACAACACCTTTACTTATGCTTTCTCCTCCCAGTTCTGGAGATCTAGCATGGCCTGGTGACTAGTTACTATATTATATTCGTACATTTTAACGATTCTTACCAAATACATGGTAGTAAGATGGCTATAGGATGGATATGTTCATTAGCTAATAATGAAAGGAAATAGAGAAAAATTTTTTCCAATATCGGAAAGGTTCCCATATTAGTATTTTTTTTTAACAAAACAGAATTTTAAACAACATAGAATTTATACATTTTATGCAGTGTTTATGAAAACCACTTTCAAAGTAGGGTACTTGGAAGTTTAGTTGCATATTCCAATGATGAAGTTGTTTAGAACTGCTCTTTAGGAAAAACTTTAAGGTCTGATTTAATTTTCATTTTTAAAAAATTAGTCACATTAATTTATGGCCATGCATAGACATGGTTCCCAGGATTCCTACTAGCTCCTTAAATGGAATCTACTCTCAAAGCATGATACCCATAACCCCCTCACTGCAATCAGTAGGGGATGCTATGGAAAGCCCCACAAGCTCCAAATTGCCATTTCCCAGTATCCTGAGCAATGGCAACCTCTGGTCCATGTGAGTGGCCTACACGCCGAGGAAGATGGTAACTGGGAGGTTCCCAGCACTCACCCATGGATAGGTCCAGACCAAAAGCACATGCCAGATCATGTTCATCCCTTGGTTCTTAGTGCCTGAAGGTGCACCAGCCACATCACAGGCAATCAGAATTACTGAATAGACTATTTCTAAAACATCCAATTATACATTCAATCACCTTATATAAGCAGCAAATATTCTCATATGGGAACTGTATTCTACAAAACACATTTTAATCCTTAGGGATGGCATCTGACAAATCATCTTGAAGAGTGACCAGGCATCTATCTGAGGTCTAGTGGTGGCATTGCACATGTGTTGAAGAGAACAGAGCTGCGTTAGCTGGTTGCTGAGGCTTGGGCCACAGAACTTCCCTAACTGGCACTGGGATATCTTTGGGCTAGAATGTGCAGCACAGGGCCCAAAAGATGCAACCAAAGAGCCAATTTTCATCAAAACCAAAATATTAAATGGAATTTAACACATCATGGATAGACAGGTTGTCTCCAAGCTAAAGACAGGACAAAGTTCTTCATTCCACAAATTTATCTCTAAACGAGGAAAAAGTATAGAGTTTGGAATTTAAGTTTTAAAAAATTTACATCCTTAAAATTCAAAGTTGATACATTCCTAGCAACTGTGATGAAATACAGGTATTTTTTAATCTAATGGATTAATTCATTTCCTATAGCAGGATTTTGTTATGAACACATTATAATATTTTTTACAACCAAGAGATAAAGATGTAGAAAAAAAAGTAAATAACCACATCTACATCGGCAGTGATTTGAATTGTGTCCCACAGATAAGATGGTCAAGTCCTAGGCCCTGCTACCTGTGAATGGAACCTTGTTTTAGAAAGAGGGTGACTGCAGATGGAACCAAGTTAAGACGTGGTCATGTGGATTAAGGTGGGCCCTAACCCAATGACTGGTGTCCTTTCAAAAAGAGGGGAATCTGGATATAGAAAAGTACATGCAGCAAGAAGCCCACGTGAGGATGGAAGAGAGGTTGGAGTGATGCCATCTACAAGTCCAACGAGTGCAAGCATGCCAAAGAATGCTAAGGGCTACCAACAGCAGCAGGAAGGACAAACCCTCCCCTAGAGCCTTCAGCAAGAGCATTGCCTGCCAACATCTCCCTTTCGGACATCTAGGCTCCAGAATGTAGAGGGATAAATTCCCATTACAGTCACCCCATTTGTGGCCATTTGTTACAATAGTTCTAGAAACTAAAGCAATACTGCCACTTGCTGCTTTGGAGGCTGCCTTGGGTTTCTGTTGTACATTGCTGGCCCCCTGGAGTCCCTCTCAGTCTAGAACGGTAAGTCCAGTTCTGCAGCCTATAAAGAAACTTCACTGTTTTCTTCAAGTGCAGGCTGCAGGTGACTTCCACAGACATCCAGAAAGTTCCAGTGGATCCCATGCTACCTGTCAATGGCACATCTAGCAAAGCCTTGTGGAGCACGCACATGCCTATGTGGACTTCCTCCCTCAGGAAACTGGTGGCATCCACTCTCCTCCCTAACAGTGTTCCAAAGCCAGTGTAAAGCAGCTGCAAACCCGTGTGAGCTCCTTCCCAGACGGCATTTTATTTATTGGGGGAATAAATAATAAACTTTCTTCCAAGTTCTAACTCTTGGTTATCTAAGATTTCGGTATTTTTCTAATATTCATATTAGAATGAATGGCTGACTCTTAGTGCTAGGCAGTGGGAAGAACATGTCCATAAAAGTGGGTGCTCTCGTTAATCCCTATTTTATTGATGAGGGAACTGAAGCCCAGTTAGGTAGACAAAGGTCTGATGTCAGCCTGAATCCTAACAGCATGCCCTAGAAAGGGGAACATCTCCTCCCTCTTGCATGTCAGCCATAGATTGACTCTAAATTTACCTGGTCACAAATACAGCAGCATCCACAGGGGGTGTATCGTCCTTCCCTCCTGGAACCTGATTGTTACCGAGGTACCGCGCACCTCCATATTCCTCATTCTGCCAATGACAGAAGCTCTCCAGGGACCGCTCACCATGGTGCCCAATGGACAATTTGGCCTAAAAGAAATTGAGGAGGCAGTCAGAGAAGTGGACACCCAGGGAAGCAGAGTGTCCATCCAGACTGCAGTATGGACATTAAACTGGAGACAGCTGCTAAGACATCATTTTATGACTTGTTATCTCCAAATAAAAGAATAACACAAGCGGGTATTCAAGAGACCTTTGAAGAGAACATCAGGGACCTTATCTTTCAATTCAAAAGAAAAGCAATCTACTTTTCTGTAAACACAACAGTGTACCCAACCAAGCAATGTGACCTCAATCTCACGTTGATGGCCCAATTGTATAGGTATCATGTTCATGGGGGAGTGCCCTGAAAGACAAGACCAGGGAACACTGCTGCAGTGACTGCCACTGGGATGGAAGCTCCACGAGGCTGTCATGATTCTAAAGGCCCCTGGAGCTTCGTACATATCTGAGAACCTTCGCAAGACCTTCCAGGAGGGGAGAGGGATGGGCAGGATCCCACTGGCAGGGCTCTTCTGTGATTCAACTCAGCCAATGCCAGTTACATATAACTGTGTGTTCTCTGAGAGGTGCCCTTGGGGACTTACAGGACGTTGTCGTAGGAGGACAAGCTTGGTAACTTGAATGTTGATTTTAATTCCGAGACTCTGGTGCTGAAACATATTGTATACCTATTAAGAGAGAAAAAGATACAAAATATCTTTTAAAATACAGTGGAATCTTGGATGGGGGCTTAGAAGAGAGAAAAGTTAAAGAGAGGAAAGATAGCAGGTAGAAACTAAGGCAATCTGAATACACTATAGACTTTACAGTAACGTATCAGTATTGACCCTACAAACATACCATACTAAGATGTTAAGAATAAGGGGAACTAGGGGCTGGGGTTGTGGCTCAGAGGTAGAGCACTCGCCTAGCATGTGTGAGACATGGGGTTCCATCCACAGCACAACATAAAAATAAAATAAAGGTATTGTGTCAACTTACAACTAAAACATAAAAATAAAAACAATAAAGAAAAAGAATAAGGGGAACCATGTCTAAATCTCTGTACAATCTGCTCAACTTTTCTGTAAATCCAAAACTGCTCTAAAATACAAAGTCTTTTAATAAAGATCATATTAAAATGCAGCATGTGCTCTTCGATAATAATACATAATTCAAATTTTGGTGTTGATAAAGATTAGAACAAAATATACATATATGGGAGAAACATGCCCAGATTTTATTTCTAAGGTTTTCTGAGATAAAAAATAACGCCCTTCAAAGCAAATCTTCCAAAATAAAAATAGATATGATAGAAATCTCTGGAATCACACATATGCACATGCATACATATACACCCGAAGCTAAGCTAGAAACCCATTAGCTTTTCAGAAAAAAAAAAAAAAAATGTGTAGGTCAGGAGATTTTTGAAAAAAAAAAAAAAAAAAAAGACATGGATGTTAGATGATTCTGGTCAAATATTCAAAACTCCCATTCTGGGCTTTCATGCAAGAAGATGAAGGCAGGGAGGAGACAGGAGCCTGCTGTGTGCCAGCCATGGTCATCTCTAACCCTCACCACCACCCTCAGCTGGGAAACAGCTCAAGCTAGAGCCACCTGATAAAAACAGCCAAAGGTGACTTGACCCAAACCCAGGCTCCTCTAGCCAAAATATTCATTTTCTTCTTTATTCCCTGAAGTCCTCATTCTAACCAAAGTTTGTCACTGAGAGAAATTATGGTAACAAAGGGATATGTCCTTCTCAGTGTAGCCCCTTGTTATGGTTCAAGTGTAATTTGAGTGTCCCCCAAATGTCCATAAGCAAAGATTTGGTCCTTAGGGGGTTCCAGTGGGAGATGCTATGAACCTCTAGGAGGAGGGGACTTGTGAGAGGCCCTGAGGTCATGAGGGATGGGAGACATCCCCAAAAAGGACTGTGGGACCCCACTCTTGCTCTCACTGGTTTTTGGCTTGAAATGTGACTGCTTGCTCTGACATGCATGCCTGTCATTATCATGTGCCGTCTTTGCAAGACGCCAAAGCGATATGTCTACCTGATTTTGAACCTGAACCTCCAACACTGGGAGCTCAGCAAACTTTTTTACTTTACAAGTTAGTAACCTTGGGCATTTCATTATAGTAATACTAAACTGACTAATACCCACTTCTTGTTGGCAGAACTTAATTGTAAGGACTTCAAAATCAGAAGTCTGGGAAAGTGTTCCAAAGAGAAGAGATGAAGGGAATCTTGAATAAGGCAGAGAAATCAAAGTTGATGTGACAAAGAAAGACCACTGACTTTAAAGATCCCTTGACTTCCTTGTCTATAAGATTACTCTGAGAGGTTCAGTGGGGAAGGTGATAAAGGACCCAGTAGTAGCAGGACACAGAGGGAACAGGGATGAGAACTTTCTGAATGTTCTATCTTGTTTTTACTCATAGATACAATTCAGAGAGGAGAATTTTCTTTTTAATTTTTTAAACTTTTGTTCTAATTAATTATACATGACAGTAAAATACACGTATTTTATATCATGGAGTATAATTTCTTTTTTCTGATTGTACACATTGTAGAATCACATTGGTCATGCAACCATATTTGTACATAAGATAACCTCTGCTTCATTCTACCATCCTTCCTATCCCTGTACACCATCCTCTCCCTCCACTCCCCTCTATCTAATCTAAAGTAACTCTATTTTTCCCTAGCCCACTTCCCCCCGGGGAAGAATTATCTACCAGCAATATTGTCACTTTTTTCTATTTGGTGCTTTGTTTCCACTACTGACTCAACATCATCAGCAGAAGCAATGGCCACTGCAGACGGCATAGCCAGGTCAACTCAGGCCAAGTGGAGCTGGTCAATGACACAGTGCCTGGCCTGCAAGTCGGGCAGGCAGTGCTGAACGCATCTGTGTAACACAGGAATTAGCTGCATCATGGCTTGGAATTTACTGTGCAAAACTGTTGTTACAGTTAATAAAATCTGTGTAACTTAATAGTTTTTCCCACAAGGAAAACTAGAACACATTCCCTTTTCTGTTCTCACATTTCCACCCCCGACACAAATTTCCTTTCCTTAGGAACAAAATAGCAGTCATGTTTTAATACTGGATCACCTTTAGGCTCAATCTGAAGTTGTGTCTTCATTATCTATCCCCAGCCCTAGAGGAGAAGGGGAAAGCATGCAATGTTTTCCTTGTTTTAGTATTTCCAGAACACCCAGGGGCTCTAACTCAAATTTTTCCTGAAATATTCAGCATAAGAATTGGACTCAAACTGGTAAACCTCAGTTTGAAACATGAAAATAAGAATGAACAAAGATGTAGTTATGAAGGAGAAAAGTCGAGTTGCACAGGATTTTGTTTTAAGGTGACTTAAACAAAACCCATGAGGCTGGGGGTATAGCTCAGTTGGGCAAAGTGGGTGCTTAGCATACACAAGGCCCTGGGAACCCTAGCATCAAAATAAAGAAGCAGAGCCTATAATGTCAAAAGTATCTAAACACTAAAGATATTAAGAAATGTTGTAGATTTCAAAAAAACAATGTGGAAAAGCACCTCTCAGTAATATTCTGAACTGCTGCATTAATAAAGAACCTCAGGGAATGATTGAAATGATCAGGGAGAATAAAACGGCAGGACAAGCTCCCTGTAAAAATCACCCATTTGTTCCTTGCTGAGCTGGACATAGTTCAGAACCAAATTCATTCCATACCCCAAGATTCAGTCCCTTCCCTTGGAACAAAAGCATCAAAATTTTAAAAAAGAAGAATAATTTGAGATGGAAGAGGAAAATAAATTCAAAATTCCAGGGGCTTGAGGACAGGGTGAAATGGGGAGCTAATCAATAGCTATGTAGGGTCAGTTTTGCAAGATGGGAGAATTCTAGCGACTGGTTGGACAATGACGTGTATATACTTAACACTGAATTGTGCTTTAAAAGGGTTAGGATGGCCAGTGGCACACATCTGTAATCCCAGTGGCTCGGGAGGCTGAGGCAAGAGGATTGTGAGCTCAAATTCAGCCTTAGCAACTCAGTGAGGTCCTAAGCAACTCAGCAAGACCCTGTCTCTAAATAATACACACACACACACACACACACACATATGTCTGTATATATATGTGTGTGTATATGGGCTGGGGATGTGGTTCAGTGGTTAACAGCCCCTGAGTTCAATTCCTGGTACCAAAAAAAGAAAAGAAAAATAAAAGTTAAGATGGTAAATTTTATGTGTATTTTATCAAAATTAAAAGTTTCATGCTTGGAAAAATATTCTCTAGAAACCCCTGTAATATTAGTGTTCTGGTCCAAGAGGGAAGGTATCAGAGCCTGATGATAGCACTTCATCATTAGCTGCCTGCTGACCACATTCCAACAAAGCTCTGCAGAACACCAGGCAAGGGCAGGTGGACACCAGGATCTCCCTCGAGGCCCCACACCAGGTACAGCAAGCCAGATGAATACCCCATGACAGCCATGAAACACAAGATGCATGGCCAAGCCTGTGTCTTTTCTCCGAGGAAATTCAAGCTCAGAAGTAGTCCTAGAGATAGCAGCCACATGATGCTTAGGGAGACACCTGGCTGGGCATGGAACACTGTAGAGTCTGGAAACTCTGTCCCTAGTGTCCAGCTCTGGCAATGTCCCAGTGAATATTCAGAGCCCTGGCAGCCTTTGTCACATTTCCTTGGCAGCATGGGGGCCAAGCCAGGTGGACCTATTGCCAACAACTCACTGTGGCTCTCACTGGGCAACCTGAGGACACTGTGAGGAATGAGGGATGGCAGAATGAGGGAGCACAGAAGAGTAGGTGGTGGGGCAGGTCGGGAGAAGCTGCTGGTACACCAGGCAGAATTTTCACAAGGTCACCATCTCTGGGCATGACCCTAAGCATGCCCAGAGACAGACAGGCATCCTCAGTTAATAGCATCCCAACAGGAAGGGGCTACATTTTCTAGTCCCCAAAGCAGAAACATCAACATTCCCAGGGACACATGCTGAAATGTATACCCTGAAGTCCTCTCTAGACCCTCCTAAATCAGAGACTGGAGGTGGCCAGGCCATCTGTGTTGAACAAACCCCCCAGGGCTTCTTACTCTCCCCTGGAGTATGAGAACCAGTGAGGGTTTTAACACTGTGCTAATTTTGATGGTCACCAGAGAAAGGTTTGTTGTCTATTTCATATGGTAATTAAGTGAAATTGATGTCATTTTTCCTCCAAAGAGAGCCTGCCTGGAATGTCTCAGGTTTTTCATTCCATTCCATGGTTGTTAAGGAAGCTAAGAACAACCAAAGCTCTGTCAAGTGGCTCTGTTTTCCAATTTGGCTGCTCAAACAGGGAGTTTCTGGTGTCCGCACCACCTGTTTCCATCTGCAATTTGTTCTTTAAAATCACGTATGCAAAAAAGGCTCAACACATCTTCAAAATCCACAGCAGCCAAACCAGCACCAGCCTGGTGGAGGCTTCCTTCTCTCCACATAGCTGCATGGCTTGGCTGGGGACACAATGCCAGGAGCAGGACTCCACTCCCCTGGAAAAGAGCTGGGCAAAAGAATTTATTCATTACAGTGCTGGGGATGGAACCCAGGTTCTCACGCATGTTACGCAAGCACTCTACCACTGAGCCCCAGCCTCAGCTCTAGGAGAAGCTTTTAAAACAGACATCAGTGCACAGTGCACACTGCCCCTCTGCTTAAGCCCATCAGCAGCTCCCTGCCACATGCCAAGAAAAGCCAACGGGCCATGCCCTGGTGTAATGGCCTGCCTGCTGCTCACAGTCCCCACCACCCTCCCATCACACACCAGGAACTGCCCCTTTGGGTGCACTCAAATGCCAAGCTGATCCCTGCTGGGGGGGCTCCTCATGAGAGCTTGTCATTACCCACTGTAAGAGAAGGGTCACATCTCACAGAGGCCACCTCAGTCACTTGTTATCACTTGTTTTTTTTTTTTTTTTTTGCACAGCAATTAATCGCTCTCTGATCTTCCTTCTCAATGGTTGAACACTGCCTATTGTTCCTTCTAGGGAGCCTGAAGAGGATGAGACCTGGAGTCATTTCTACTCTACCCCAGATGAGGGTAGAAGAGGCTCTAGCTCATGTTAAGTGCAATAAACACAGATGAACAGAATCGACACATCTCTTATTTTTGTGGTAAAATGCATATAACATAAAACCATCTCCGCCACTTTTAAGCGTACAGTTCATGGAGTCAAGAACATTCACATACATGGCTATGCAAATATCACCACCATCTCCTGAACATCATCTTGCAAAACTCATATGCTGTGCCTATTAAACACTCACTCCCCATTCCTGCCACACCCAGCTCCCGACAACTAACATTCTACTTTCTGTCTCTATTTATTTCACGACTCTAGGTATCTCACGTAAGTGGAGTCCTTCAGTATTTGTCTTTTGGTGACTGGCTTATTTCACTCAGCATTATGTCCTCGGGCAGCATCCATATTGTAGCATCTGTCAAAATTTCCTTTTTAAGGCTGAATAATAATCTAGCATATGTATGAGTCATGTTTTCTTTATTCATCCATGAATGGATACTTAATTGCTTTCACTTTTTGACTACTGGAAACAATGCTACCAGAGTACAAATACCTCTTTGAGACTCTTCTAAATTTCTGTATATACAGAAGTAAAATCATGGGGTCATATATCATTTGAGTCAGCCTCTTTTATACCCTAGTCTTTGTACTGGCTAGACACTTCGCAGTTGTTTTTTTTTTTTTTTTTTTTTTTTTCTTTTAATGGGGACCAAACAGCATCTATTGCTATTTTCATGGGAGTTGGAGATTTCTCCCACAGGGTCTGCTCTGGAGGAAAGATGGGGCCCTATTCCCACTATGGAATCTGAAGGTAATTGAAACTCACTCTGCCTGCTCTCACAACCGGAGAACAGACCTGTTCCCTAAATGCACCCCCATTCCCAGGGCTTTAATTCTAAAGGAGGGATACAGGTAATTAGGAGACATTCTTAGGACAGAGACTTGGTGGCAGGAATCCAGTGGTGGACATCAGCATCCAGCAATGTGTCACCAGCCCTGGATTCTGGCCTGCCCTCCACCTTGATGTCTCCTGATGCCCGATCTCCCTGAGTCCCTTCCCCTAAAACCCCTGCCCCAACTTCCTCCCCCATTTTTGAGCCTGGTAGTCTAGACCTCCTTCTGATCCTGGACATCTCCCTCTATACCTCTAAATACATTTTCCTGTTCTACATCAGTTAGTCCAGATCCAGTCTGTTGCTTATAATCAACAACCCTGATGAAGACAAGGGCCAGGCTGCCTGCTTCAGGGTTTAAAAAGCTTCCTTCCATCCTTGTTGAAGAACAAGACCACTTATGAGCTGCTAGATTCCTTCTATGCTTCTTCGTGGTTATACAAGTCCTCAAAAAATGACCACAGGGCTAGGGATGTAGCTCAGTGATAGGACGCTTGCCTAGCATACGCGAGGCCCTGGATTCAACGCCCAACAGCATAAAAAACAAATTTTCAAAAATAAATGACCACAGTAGTTCTGCTCTCATAGCAGTCATTGCTTCTGTCACTTTGGAGTCCCTGCAACAGGTAAGGCTGTGAAGCCCTTCCTAAGCAGCCTTTGTTCTCTCCAGTTCTTCTTAACCATGCAGGTTTTATCTTCTCCTTTCTCCACCACCCTCCTTCAAAGGCAAGGTGTGCACCAAGAGGGACTGACAGGACTGCCCATGGCACAGCACCTTCCTCGTGGGTAAACATGTCATTGCCTCTGTGTAGGAACCCGTTCTGCCAGACTTCAGTATACACCACATCCCCAGGGTGTTCTTGGAATACAAAAGGCTTTTCAGAAGCAAATTTACCAGGGAATTTAAAAGTACACTCTTTGTTAACATGACTTCAGTGCTAAATCCTTTGCTAAGGATGTTGGTATAGGGCACCTGTCACTGATATATAGACTCACCGACTCCACGAATATCTCTGGATCATCTGCATGTATACTGAACATGAAGTACGGTGATAATGTAGACAAAGCCCTACTTTATTGAGCTTACAGAAACTGGAAGGACAGATAGTAAGTAGGATGGGTATTTTTAATTATAGTACAATATGTGTAATATCAAACTTACCATTGAGCAAACTGATAAGGGTACATTTTAGTGGCATTAAAGACATTCACATTGTTCTACAACCATCACCCTGACTCATCTCCAAAACTTTTGTAATCTTGCAAAACTGAAACCTTACATATGAAACACTAATACCCCATTCTTCCTCCTCAGTCCCTAGCAACCACCACTGGGCTTCCTGTCTCCGAGAGTTCCATTACTCTAGTTGCCTCAGATTAATGGAGTCATTTAGTATTTGTCTTTTGATGACTGTTAATCTCACTTAGCATCATGTCCTCAAGGTTTATCCATGTTGTAGGATTTACAGGAATTTCCTCCTTTTGTAAATTAAATAGTATTTCACTGTACATATATGACATTTTATCTACTCATCCAGCACTGGATACTTGGGCTGCTTCCACTGTTTGGTTTATTGTACATAATTCCACTATGATCGCAGGTGTACAAATGTCTTGTGTCCTTGTTTTCAGTTCTTTTGGGGGTATTTATTCAAAAGTGGAATTGCTAAATCACATAGGTGTTTTCTCCCAAAAGAACCACACTGTTTTCCACAGCAGCTATACCACTTTACACTCCCACCAGCAGTGGTGAGGGTTTCTATTTCTCTACAATCTTACCATCTTTAGTTTTGTTTCTGGGGATGTTTTTGTTTGCTTTACAAGAGCAATCCCAGTGGGCATGAAGTGGTCTATATCCCTAATGATTATTGATGTTGAGCCTATTTTCATGTACTTTTTGGTCATGAGTATATCTTCTTTGAAAAAATGTCCATTCGAGTCCTTTGCACATCTTTAAACCAGATTGTTTGTTTGTGGGGTTCAGGAGATCTCTATATGTTCTGGATATTATCTAATATGTGATTTCCAAATATTTTCTCCCATTCGTGCACTGCCTTTTTACTTTGTTGATAAGTGTCCTCTGATACACAAAACTTTTTAATTCTGATGAAGTTTAATTCATCTGTATTTCCCTTTTCAGCTGTATCTTTGATATAACATCCAAGAAATCACTGCCAAATCAAATGTTACGAAACTTTTCCAATAGGTCTTCTTATAATTTTAGCTCTTACTTTAGGACTTCAATATAATTTCAGCTAACATCTGCATGTGCTACCAAAGTTCTGGCTTCTTTCTTTTGCATGAAATTATCCAGTTTTCTTGAATATCCATGTGTAGAACTAGATCCCTCTCTCTCATCCTGCACTAAAGTCAAATCAAAGTGGATCAAAGACTCAGGAATTAAACTAGAAACTGCAACTGATAGAAGAAAATATAGGGTCAACACTCCAACATATTGGCGCAGGCGCCAACTTCCTTAACAAAACTCCTAAAGCTTAAGAAGTAAAACAAATAATAAGTGGGATGCCATAAAATTAAAAAGTTTCTGCACAGCAAAGGAAAAAATTAAGAACATTAAGAGAGAGCCTACAGAATGGGAGAGAATCTTTGCCAGTTACTCCTCTGACAGCAGTTTAACATCCAGAATATATAAAGAACTCAAAAAGCCTCCCCCCCCACACACACATCACAACAGCAACAACAACAAAAAAACAATAAAAAGGCAAAAGAACAAAACACACATTTCTCAAAAGCAGCACCACAAATGGCCTACAAATATATGGAAAAAAATGTTAAACATCCCTAGCAATCACAGAAATGCAAATCAAAACTACATAGATTCCATCTCACTCCAGTAATAATGGCAATTAACAAGAAGACAAACAATGATGAGTGCTGGCAAGGATAAAGGGGGATGGGACACTCAAACATTGCCCCTGGAACTACAAATTAGAACAACCACTCTGGAAAGCAGTAGGGAGATTCCTCAAAAAAACAAGAAATAGAACCACCACATGATTAAGCTATCCCACACCTTGGTATTTATCCAAAAGAACTGAACTCAGCATACTATATTGCTACAGACATATCAATGTTTATAGCTTACAGCAGTGCGATTCACAATAGCCAAAATATGGAACCAGCCCAAGTGCCTGTCAACAGATGAATGGACCAAGAAAATGTGGTATATATACACAATTGGGTTTTACTCAGCCATAAAGAAGAATGAAATAATGGCATTTGCCAGTAAATGGGTGGAACTGGAGAACATCATGCTTAATGAAATAAATCAAGGTTAGGGTCAAATGTTTTCTCTCATACACGGAAGTTAGAACAAAGGAAGGTGAAAAGAGGGAGGGGTCAGATATCATAAAGAGAAGATCAGAGGTGAAGTAGATAAGGATATTGAGGGGGAAGGAAGAGGGATGGGATGAATTTGACAAAATCAAGCTATGTATGTGTATAAATATATCAGAGGGAATTCCACTTTTATGGATATCTATAAAGGACCAATCAGAAATACATGAATAAAAGGAAGACTAATAGAGTAGAAGACAGAGAATAGGGAAGAGAGGGAGGAGAAAGAGTGGGGGCACTGGGTCTTAAGTAAATTAAATTCCATGCATATATGATTAAATGAAGCCAACTATTATATATAGCTATAATGCACTAATAAAAGCATTAAAAAAGAAATTACCAAGTTTTTCCCAGTACAAATTGTTGAAAAGTCTGTGACTCTCCCTTGGACGATATTGGCATCCTTGTCTAAAACCATTTGATCATATATGGAAATGTTATTCCATATGTTATTATTCCATTGGTTTACAGGTTTGATTACTATAAAGAGTTTTGATTACTATAATTTTATGGCCAATTTTGACAAAAGGAAGTGCAAGTCCTCCAAATTTTTCTTTCTCTTTCAATATCGTTTTGGCTATTCAGGGTCTTTTGTGATTTCATATGAATTTTAGGATCCATTTCCTTCAGAAATAGAAAAAAAATGTCATTGGTATTTTGATAGAAATATCATTGAATCTGTAGATTTGGGTGGTATTTATATTGTAACAAACAGCAAATCTCTCAATCCATGAAAATGATAACTTTCCATTTGTGCTTGTTTGATTTCTATAATCAAAGTTTTATAGTCTTCAGTGCATAAATCTTGGTTACAAGGATTTTATTCTTTTCAATGCTGCTGTGTAAGTGAAACTGTTTTTCCTTGTCAGTTTGTATCCTGTCAACATACGTGAAAATGCAGCGAACTTGTGGGAATTGATTTTGTATGATGTTATTCTGAATTTGTATGTTTGTGTGTCTGTCTGTCTGCTGTCTGGGTAGGGAGTGGAAGCACAAGCATGCCTGCTTTAGGGTTTTCTACATATAAGATCACACCATCTGTGAACAGACATCATTTTAACTCTTCATTATTGGGATAGTTTTTACTTCTTTTTTCTTATCTAAATGCTCTGATTAGAACTACAATGAAAGAAGTAGCAAAAGTGGGCATCATGGCCTGATTTCTGATCTTGAAGGAAAAGTCTTCATCTTCTCACTATTGAGTGTGGTGTTAGCTATGGGTTTTTCATATATGGCTTTCATAATGTAAGGTATTTCCTTTGATTTCTAGTTTATTGAGTAATTTATCATGAAAGGGTGCTGAATTTCAAATTATTTTTCAATTTAGATGACTCTTGATTTTCGCCTAATTTTATTAATGTGGTATATTAGGTTTATTGATTTGTGTATTAAATATTTATACATGTATAAATGTTATATTTGTTGTATCCATTTTTTATTATTATTTAATACCCTTTCACTATCACCTTCTTAAAGTCTATTTTACTGACATGAATACAGCTACCCTGTTCTCTTTTGGACACCATTTGCATAAAATATCTTTCTCCATCCTTCACTTTCAACCCATTCCTGACTTTGGATCTAAAGTGAGTTTCTTGTAGACATATCATTGAATCATGATTTCAAAAAAATCATTTTACCAATTTCTATCTTTTGATTTGGAAGTTTAATCCATTTACATTTAAGACAATAACTGAAAAGGAGGAACTTCCGCATTTTGCTATTTATTTTCTATGTAACTTTTTTTGTCCCTAATTTCCTGCACTACTAACTTCTTTTGTATTAATTTTTTTTTCCTGTAGTCAAAACTTTCTAATACCCTCTGATTTCTTTTTGTGTAGATTCTACAGATACTTTCTTTTTTTTTTAAAAGAGAGAGTGAGAGAGACAGAAAGAGAGAGAGAGAGAGAGAATTTTTAAATATTTATAATTTTCGGCAGACACAACTTCTTTGTTTGTATGTGGTGCTGAGAATCGAACCCGGGCCGCACGCATGCCAGGCGAGCGCGCTACCGCTTGAGCCACATCCCCAGCCCTACAGATACTTTCTTTGGTGTTACATTTAATAGGAATTACGGTTATAACACACTATTTTGACTTTATACCAGCCTAACTTCAAAAGTGTAAAGAAAGCTTGTCACAGAAGGATTTCTTTTTCAAAAGCACATAAATATGGAACTGCAAGTCCAAACAGGGACTACTGAATCAAAGCAGGCTTCTGTGATCAACACAGCAGAGTGGGCTTCTTTAGAGGGACCAGGAAGGAAGGAAGGAAGGAAGGACCCTCTGAGGAGATGTTTATAAGTATCCTAAAAGACAGAAAAGCTTACTTGGTAAAGAACAGAAGAGCACTCCTGGCAAAGGCCACAGGTCACAGAGGAGCTGGGTACCTTAGAAACAGGTGGCCCACATAGTGGAAGCCAAAGCTGAGATAGGGAAAACAATGAGGTGCAGGAGATGTGGTGGACCCTGTCACACACATAGTCAGGAGGGGCCCCAACAGCAAGGGGAAGCCACAGAGGGGCATATGCTGCTGAGTGACAGAGCCCTAATTCTTCTGGAAGAAGACTTTGCTGGCCACTCTTCAGCAAGGATTTAAGAGGGAATTAAAATTGAAGTGAGGAGCCCACCAAGGAAGTACCAGCAGCTGTCAAGGCCAGAAACAATGGTGGTCAGTTCAGGCCATAAGGGAGATAAAGGATGGATTGAGATGTGGGTGTCACTTTGAGCAAGGTGCCATGGGGTCCTCATCCCTGGGCTGAAGTCTTTGCCTTGCAGGGTACCCATGGGCCCTGTCATTCCTCAGAGCCTCCGTTTCCTTCTCTATAAAATAACAAAATTCACCAGCAGACTGGGGGTATAGCTCATTGGCAGAGCGCTTGCCTAGCATGTGTGAGGCACTGGGTTCGATCTTTAGCACCATATACAAATAAACAAATAAAGGCATTCTGTCCATTTACAACTAGCAAAAAGATAAAAAAGAAAAGTCACCAGGCAGGAGGCAGCAGTGACGTGAAAGCTCCCGCCTTCTGGCAGGGCTGGGGCACATCACAAACATCCCTTTCCTTCTTCTCTCTAATGTGGGAGACCGGGCCAGCGGTGGACACTCATCTAACATGCTGCCACCGAGATGCTATGAAAACTATGAATGAAACTTGGCACCAAATTCTCTTGGCTCAGGATACGGTTTAAGCACATGATTATCGGCCTTGGGGACAGGGCCTATCTGGGTCCCTGACAAGTTCCACATTGCGGGGGTCACGGTGGCACACTGGGGCAAGTAGAGGCTCTGCCTACAGAGACCCAAGTGGGAAGGCAAGAAGGCAGTGGGTACCTAGCCATCTGCACCAAGGATTCTCTTCCCTCAGCCTGGAAAGAAATGTAGTGGAATGAAAATGGCAACCAATTCTGGAAGGTTTCCCTCCAAATCCAGGGGGTTAAAAAGCCAGAGCTACTTCAATCCTGTAGCCCCCAAAAACCCTCTCTGGAGGAGAGAGAAGGCTTGACAGCATCCTCGTCCTTCCTCACTGCTCCTGGGGGCTATTCTAATGACAGGGCTCTGTGTCCCAAGCTCATCCGTTCCCTTCCTCCTGGCTCACAGGTTATCTCACTTCTCACAGAATCCCTCTCTAAAACAGCCACAGGCAGGAGAGAAACTTCTGTATTTTCCTAAACTGGGATTTAAGGGATTGAGGAGAGAGGAGGTGGTGTTGGAGGCCGGTCTTGTTCAAAACAAGACATGTCAGAAGGTAAGTGTTTTTCCTATGTACTGGATGGCGGCCCAGCGAGGAAAGGGTTGCATGGAGAGGAATCAGTGTGCCTCGGTCTGCAGACTCCAGTTTGCATTTGCTTCAACCAGGCCACAAATTGCAAGTACAGACCACTGAAACGACGAGGGTCCTCACATAACACTGTACACACAGCAGGCAGGCCTCCTGAGGAAACGTTCCAATCCAACCTTACTGTGAGTGGTCCCACAGCTGCCATCAGCAGTGGGATCTTGAGCCTCTGGGGGTTTACTATGAAGCAGCTGAAGAGGAGTGGGGGGTGTTGAATAAAAAGCAAGGAACACAACGTTCCATCCTCCTGCCCTTCAATCTTCCAGCCCATGTAGGGTGGGGTAGGGAGGTGTTCCCATATATCATCCTCATCCCTCCCTTCCCAGCCTGTCTTAAAATGCCCAAATGGTAAGCTATGAAAATGAGTGTCAAAGCAGAAGCTGTGCCTTATTACTGTCTTAGCTGATGTAATGAATGATTATTCCTTACATTCGCACATTGGATGATTAAAAAATAAAATAAATGAGATGAAAATATCTGCAGGTAGAAGAGCCTGGTACAGAGCCAGGCCCCCCATCCTTCCTCTCAGGCTTCACTGGGGCAGTCCTTCATTAACCTGTACTGGGGAGACTGGGTTTGTGAAAATGGAGAACTCAGAACTCATAAGTATTTCTTAAAAAATAGAGCCAAGAGCCCTGAAACGTTACCAAAAGCAGGAGACACAACTGCAGATTAGAGAAGAGTGCACTGCCAGCAGATTTACAAAGTGGGAAGATTGTTCCTCGGTGAGGTGGGAAACTCACTGAAACCGAATACGGGACTATACAAGAAACCACAGAGACACAGAGTCACAAGCTTCAGGATATAAGAAATACTACACCAGAGACGCACCAGCCTGGCTGCTGGTGGTGGTAGCAGTGGACACTGAGGGAAGGGGGGAGGGCTGGCAGCCAGCAGATAAAGAAAAGAAAAATTGGCTGCAAAGTCTTTGGATCACAGAGGAAGGGTGGTTTCAATGGAGGCAGGGTCAGTGGAGAAGTGGTTCAGTGAAAGCCAACCCGAAATAGCTCGTCCCAGGGGCAGTTTGTGGGAGTCAAGATCACTGGTGGAAAGCAGTTCCTAGGCATGGAAAACACCCACACTTGGTGAGGACACCGGTTGCCACATGGTGCAGGTACCACCTGTAAGTGCTGCGCAACAGCAAGTGGAGAAGGAGACTAGGAATCCACAAAGGAAGTTGCCAGGATTCACCTAGGACAATTCCCAGAGTGTGCCTGAACCAGAGTGACTGAAAAGGGCACACAGAAAATACCT